>NC_092808.1:82027888-82627888 GCF_040954645.1 Diabrotica undecimpunctata | reverse complement strand
GTACTGGTGATCGCTGCTGCCCTTCACCAGGGTTGAGGACTAGGAGGGATAAATATGGAGGGTGTAGGATAAAGGTTATGGGACATGAGATTCCACGGTGTGGGATGGTGGAATATCATGAGCTAGCGTGGGCAGGGTCGCTAATCCCTGAAGTAGGTCTGTTTCCACCGGGATCGTGAAAAGTACCCACCCGCTACCCCCTTGAAAGAACCATGTTTTTTAAAAACGAACGAATCATTACTTCGTTAATCAAGTTTTGTGTTGACCTAAAAACACCTGACGTTTTCGTTACTAAAAGATGCTAGAAATTTCCTATCACAAGAGTTAAAAAGGTGCTGGTTTTAGAAAGCTAGACTTATAGAAAAAGGGCCGGCTAAATCACTTGAAATTTTGGCTTGAATCGTACGACATCGAACACTGGTGGTACATCTTCACTTCAATGTAATCATCGAATTATCTAAAACGGCTTGTGTGGAATTTTTGTGTAAATCTCTGTCTATAGCTTTCAAGTTTATTTTTTACACTGATTAACTCTGATTATTTACTTTCCATTAGAATTCTTATAACTCGGCTTTCTAAAAATACTTTCAGACTAACAAAAAGTAATCGCTAATCAGGCACCTAACATATTGGGCCAAGAAAGAATTAGGTATCCAATTTTTTCTTAGGAGGGATGAACGTAAAGAGATTCATAGCTAAAATGCCTGCATTTCACAAAAGGTTTTGGTGTTTGTCATGTTCTTTATAATATTATAGGTCGATTTAAAGGAAATAGAACTCTTTAATTTGTATAGTTTTGACTTTTCAATTCTCTTAAATATTTTATTATTTTTAAAATTATTTTTGACTGTTTATCGATAACATAAAATATTAATAATAATACCATTAACAATTATAAAACACTCAGGTCCAAAACGACAAATGCCAATATGGACGTTAAGCCCAAGAAACTGGTTATAAAAAACGCCATGACTCAATAGGAAATATTATTCGCCAAGAACTTCTCCAAACTAACCATCTCGCTTATTATCAACGTTCCTAACAAAATTATTGAAGAGACAACTAAAAGCTATACTGAAACGGTCCTGTGCTCACAGATTAACCAGTTACACACAATAGACTGGATTTTACACTGTTAATAAACTAACTACACTAACTGATATGGCGATACCTAACAGCAATAAATTGCGTAATAAATACAACAAGAAGACCGCCAAATATAGAGTTCTTGAGATACAACTAAGAAGACAATGGAGAATGGAAAGCTCCTAGATGATACATATTATTCCGTCTACTATTGAAGTAATTTTAAAGAACCTTTTTGAGTGAGTAACAAAACAGATGGATCTTAATTACATCTCTATAAGACCATTCTTTTTCTTTAAGTTTCATCTCCTATCGAAGATTGGAAATCATCATGGCTATGCAGACTCTGTTGACAGCCGCTCTAAAAAGTTCTGCACTACTGCATTCAAACCATTCCCTTAAGTTCTTAAGCCAGGATATTCTTCGTCTACGAAGAATATATAAGAACGTGCAGAAAGCAATACTCGCAATTCGTACGAGATACTTCAGCGCAGCGTACCGGGTTATCTAGGATCGATAACAGGGAAAGAATCCCACCAGAGCTCAATCCTTTTAATACCGTAGCCATCTTGGATCGGTATATTTTCTTCTTAGAGGGAGTGAGAGCTGTATAGCATAAATCTAGATAATAAATCAATGGACATGGAAATTACACACACGATATCTATTACCCTATGCTGTCATTTAGCAGAATCTCCCAGATAATATTAAATAGCTTTAACATTAAATTCTTAATACCTTTAGTATCTGAGATAAGTGGATTTTTTTATTAGAGTGATAGCGACATGACAGCTTTTATATCCAACTCTGTATCTAAAGTTCCGAATAACCACTGGTATTACCGGATGGTTGTGTCCATCAAGCAACATTTATCCCTGAAGCCAGAGGCCCTATGGCTGGATTATGTTGCTCTCCGGGCGTAATCATCTTAATAACACGCTTAGTTCATAAATAACTATTAAACCATTGTTTTTAAAATTACAATAAAGTTCATATGACAGGGCGAGCGCTCATTTGTGTAATGAGAATTTAAACCAGTCCGCCCTGTCATAAGCGCTTCATTCACGATTAAAAAACAATGTTTTAAAATGAGATATACCTAGAATATTTATCAGGAAATGATAGAACAAGGTTTGAATGTAAGTCCTTGGTGAATTCAAAAATAATGTTTTTTACTTTTGTTTTTGAACCTTGAAAATCGTAACTTTGCTTTTTTCTCAGTTTGAAATTATTTATAACTGGAAAACGATTATATTGACAGAAAAACTACACAAGATTTATTTATTTAAGATGGACTAAAAAATTGTCTGGTCCGAAAAGTGATTATGCAAAAAATCTCATGGGAATATTTTTCCGATCGGACCCGAGCTTTGCGCCTTGTCTAAATGTATCCTACATAAAGCGGAAAGTATTATTATTTATTTTTTACTAGGTTACTAACAAAAATATTTCCAATATATAACTTTATTATTTAAATAAAAAGATGTAAACAGAAAATTATTTTTAAAGTGTGTAAACAGTTTTAATTAATAACTTAACGCTTTCGGCTTACAAAGATTTTCAGAACTATGGTCAAATATTTAAGTATCACTACCAGGAGAGATCATTTGGTAATAAAATTACAGAAAAAGTTGCTTCTATGATGCTTTGCGATTGGTATTGTTTTCGTTATCCACCAAATCATATCCTCCACTATATTGAAAAATGTAGTAAACTTCTCCCTGAATTTGCCTTGTGTAGGAAAAGGTCCAAGTCATCTTCACGTGATTTAAGTAGATTTATTAAATGTTGATCATCGTTTGTTTAGTTGTGCATATCTTATAACTTAACAGCAATGTTAAAAAGAAGACATATGCCATTGCATCCTCCTGCCTTAGTCTTCTGTTTGTGCCTACTTTTATAGAGTAGCGATTTTGCATTTTACCTGTAACTTTTGACATTGTCATCGTTACCGGAGAGAGAATAAAATTCATTCTCCCTCGGGTTGCCGACAAGAATGTAGCTTCGACCAATTTTTAAATTATTTTAAACTGTTTGTCCTTGTTAAGTGTAGTGTTTGTACAGTTTTATGTTTAATGTTATGTTTATTACATTCTGCACTTGTTCAATAGCTCAAAATTGACGAAATGTCTCTGATGATTTAGCTTAAGATAGCGAAAGTACTTGGGCAAGATTAAATTAAGAAAAGTGTGCTCGATATCTGCCTTTCATTTTATCAAAGTTCATTTATTCGAGCATTCAACCTTATATATAAATAAAAAAATACTAAAAATGACCTAAATAGGAAAACGGAATATCAAAAGTTCAAAATACGATTGGTATAACAAAGCAGGTGATAAAATCTAAAATTATAGTTAAAAACCAAGTGAAAAATCTAGATGCAATGGATATAAAAATAATAAGAATAAGAAATCCACCTTTTAAAAAAAATAGAATTACCCTATAATTCTTATCATGGTGTCTGACTTTAGCCCATACAAGTAGCGCGATGGCACTTTCCTAATATATACTGCAATAACTTAGTTTTTAGAGAATAATAATTTTCTAATTTCTAATAATAGTAAAACTTTCCTGCAAAATAAGTTAAAGCTGAAACTATTGTACAAACCTGTTAATACGGCTAATAATTGAGGTAATGTTCCTTTAAACATATTGTTGAATTTCGGCGAAACAGTCATCTTCAAATAATTTAGGGATTAGGACCAATTTTACATAACATAGTATCAACTTTGCTACAAATCATGTAAGTAAGAATATAATAGTAATACGCAATACACTATACGGTGATAATTTAGGATCATTAATTTTATATATGAACCTAGTTAAGACATTATTATGTTGACATAGCTGATCTTGCAATTTAAGTTTTTACAATTTAAATTGTGTTTGGTTTCACACTGCAGCCTTGTATTTTTTAAATCTTAAAATATGTATATAATATATATATATATATATATATACATATATATATATATATATATATATATATATATATATATATATATATATATATATATATATATATATATATATAACTTACTATTCGTATTCGTTGAGATTATTTATAAAAGCATAGACACTCAACATTATTAACACACATATAAAATATTATTTTATATGTGTGTTAATAATGTTGAGTGTCTATGCTTATATATATATATATATATATATATATATATATATATATATATATATATATATATATATATATATATATATATATATATATATATATCTATATAAAGGCCATCTAAATGAAATGTTCTCCTATTTGTTACTACTAGATAAATGCAATAATAACACAAACAATAATTTATCAATTGACATTTGAAAGAATTTTGTCAAAATAATGTCACGTATTTATTTAGAATAATTAAGTGTTTTTGTATTTACAGTAATTTTTTTTAATTTTTAAACATAAAAATAGTTAAACTTTGATCAGATAAAAGGCATATATCGAGCACAGTTTAATTAAATCTTGCCCAAGTACTTTCGATCCCTAGATCATCTTCAGGGGCATTTCGTCAATTGTGGCCTATCCGGCAAGAACAAGATGTCATAAACATAAAATTGTACATTACACTACACTACAAATAGACAAACAAACACTTTAAAATAATTTAAGGGAGGCTACATTGCTTGAAGAAGTCAGAGACAGAATGTTCAGTGACATTCTGTCTCTGACTTCTTCAAGCAATGTAGCCTCCCTTAAATTATTTTAAAGTGTTTGTTTGTCTATTTGTAGTGTAGTGTAATGTACAATTTTATGTTTATGACATCTTGTTCTTGCCGGATAGGCCACAATTGACGAAATGCCCCTGAAGATGATCTAGGGATCGAAAGTACTTGGGCAAGATTTAATTAAACTGTGCTCGATATATGCCTTTTATCTGATCTAAGTTCATTTATTCGAGCATTCAACCTTATATTTATAAAAATAGTTTTTATACATTAAAAAAGATGAGAGACTATGATAAATTTTATCAACATTATAACACATCTTCGTTGATACAACCTCGTTAAGTTTGTAAGTAGAAACAATTTTTAATTAATTATACCAACACCAACACGCCTCAGGTCGTCAGTCCAACTAGGTGGTGGGCGTACTCTGCTCCGTATTGCTTCTTGCCTTGGTCTCCACTCTAAAATACGTTTTGTCCATCGGTTGTCTGATAATGTTAATATCTGTCTGATAATGTAATCTGTCAATAAACGTTACCTAAAAATTACCACTGAACGTAAACTGAAGTAAAAGTAAATAATACACAAAACTTAATTTAAATTTGCGTAATGTTATTAATAATATTTAAAATAACAAATGGCATAATTTTAATAAAATCAAAATAGTATGTATATTCGGTTCACTAATCCCAGTTTAACTCTTGTAAATTACTTGCTTGCTAAAAGGTTTGCTCCTGTAGTGATCCTTCCCATGTTAACATGCTCCTTTTATAACATGGCTGCACCGTACTGAAAACGACCAATAGTCAGAAATACGTATAAGTGCCTTCCATCGATATACCTATTCTCCGTTTATAAATTGTTGAGAGCACGAAATGTGCCTAAAACTCATAAAACGGTCGTAAACCATAGGCGTTCCTGAGGTGTTTATTCATTAAATAATAATATAATATTTTTTAATACTGTTATAATTATATAATATTAATAATATTTTAATACGAATATATTTAGCAAAAAAACAATTAAAACTTTCACGGCTAATGTTATGTAATTATATTATATTAATAAAAATAAGAATTTAACCATTAACAATTTTGTAAATAAGAATACCTTATCTCTTTGGATATTTCAATACTAATCTTCGCGTTTAATCACTTTACTAGAAAACCTGGAATTCATATCCGAAGGTACTATTCGTTGCAAGATAATTAGGATAGAATTCCCCAGATTTTTAATAATATAATGGGTATGCTTTGGCCACGTGCCTCGTTTGTTTAGTTTATATTCAAAACTTAACTTAAAAGGGTGAAGTTATTACGAACGAAAACAATTTTTTTGTTAAGTACGTTTTTGATCGCATATAATTTACGGCTCGTCGGTGTGTCCGCGTCTACGGCAGTAATTAGCGTCTCGAATATTTCTTTTGCGAATTATATGCAGTGCGTGAGTGATTTTTTATTCCATATACCTACGAACATATACGTACCTTTCGCTCGTACTCGTTTTGTTGGATTGTTTGTGATGGCTTCATCATCAACATCATCAAGTTTTACACCGGTACTGTTGCGTACAGTCAGTAAGTCTGTCTATTCACCAAGAGAGAAGACTATTGTCCTGAATGTTCACGATGCTCTGGTTTCTCAGAATCCCACAAACACTGTTCTCAACATAGTCGAAAGTTGTGCCAACATGACTGGCGTAGGAGAGTCAACTATATATAGGTTCCTATCAGAAAGAAAAAAACACGGTATAGCTAACCCAAACACAAACGAACACTTAAAGAGAAAGAAAAAGCCTATTGAAATTGATGAATTTGCCAACAATGGTATTCGAAGGAAAATTCATGGATTTTTTTTCAAAAAAAATATACCAAACCTAAACAAAATTTTACAAGAAGTTAGAGACGACCCGGATTTGCCTCATATCGAACGAACTAAATTGTGGCAAGTTTTAAGAGAATTAAATTTCCGGTGGGAGAAATCAGACCGAAAATCACTTTTGATTGACCGGGAGGAGATAATATGTTGGAGAAGAAATTATCTAAGATCCATACGAAAATTCCGGGCTGAAGGAAGGCCCATCTTCTACCAGGATGAAACGTGGGTAAACTCAGGTCATACTCTAAAAAAAAAATTGGTCAGATAAAAATATATTAAGCTTTAGGCAAGCCTTTATGGAAGGTTGGTCTACTGGTATCTCCCCACCTTCTGGTAAAGGCAGTAGATTAATAGTTTCTCACATTGGCAGTGAAAAAGGATTTGTTAAGCATGGTTTGTTGGAATTTCAGTCCAAAAGCACAAAAGACTATCACGAGGAGATGACAGCTGATGTTTTCGAAGAGTATTTTGAGCAGATGATTGAACATATCCCACCAAATTCAATTATAGTATTAGATAATGCACCTTATCATTCACGACTAGTAGAAAGACTTCCAACAACTGCGTGGAAGAAACAGGATATTCTTGACTGGCTGCGGAATAAGTATCTGCCTTACGAAGATGAAATGGTAAAAGCAGAACTTCTAAAAATTGCCCGGCAACACAAATCTAAGTTCAAGGAATACGTAGTTGACAAAATGGCGGAAAGGCGAAACATTACAGTCCTTAGACTTTCACCCTACCACTGCGAAATAAATCCAATTGAACTCATTTGGGCACAAATGAAAAGTTATGTGGCTAGAAAAAATACGTTATATAAAATACAAGCTGTACGTGAATTGTTATACGAGTCTTTACAACATATTACAGAACAAAACTGGAAAGATGCAGTAAGGCATGTTATAGAAGAAGAACAAAAAATGCGGGATCTTGATAACATAATTGATGCGACCGTAGAGACACAACCGCTAATTATTAACCCTCAAGATGACTCGGATTCCGAAGTTGATCCTATTTATTTTGAATTTGAATAGTTTTCTAATCGTAATTATATAAGGTAAGTAATAATAGTTGTAATCGTAAGGTATTAAAGGGGAAAGGCGCAAAATGTCGCCTGTCAAAATATTCAATGTGTTTTAAATGTATCCATTTTTTTTTCAAATCCTGAGAAAACTAAACAGCATTTTTGAAAAATTTAAAGGCAGAATGAAATATTTTTTAGAATAAATAAAAAGTTTCTTTTGCATGCAATATTTTCAATTAAAAATTATACTATATTTTCTCTTTTATTTTCACCCCGGTTACATAACATATTAAAATAAACATTGCAGAAGTTTTCAGGGACTTTCTGCCCTGAGTAATAATGTAATCTTTCATTCTGCGTTTAAATTTTTCAAAAATATTTATTAGTTTTCTCCGGATTCGAAAATAATGGATACATTTAAAACACATTGGAAATTTTGCCTGGCGACATTTGGCGCCTTTTTCCTTAATTAAATAAATATATCTTTTACAAATGGCAAGAATCTTTTTATTTTTGAATAAAATAAATAAGTTTTATTAAAAAATACAATTTACATAAGTACAATTTAAAAAATATATTTATTTAGTTCAAATAAATGTTTCAATCATATACTCTACGACACTGGTCGTTCATCTCTAACCATTCAAAATACCCCCGTAATAGGATTATAAGGTATTGTATTCCTTCAGATATAAGGTGGGTTAGTCGAAAACGTCTTAAACCGTCAGTTTTAGGTTGGTTTTTACTATTATATCGTATTACCTATCCTCTCTGTATTTCAGTTTTCTAATTAGGGTTAAACTTGTAGTGAGCTATCAACAAATTGTGAACCGACTGTATTTGGTTTTTGTTTTACTGTTCTGCCAGACATGCTTACCCTAACCCTTACCCGAATATCCCAACGTTCCTTTGTACTCCAAGCAAATATCATGACTAAAGTGTTAATTATTTTTGTATTATTATTTTAGTTCGTATTATTAGAATTCTTTTTCTGTACACGATTTTTCAACTAATCTATCATTGCAAGAAATTAATGTATTACATGGCTTGTTTTCATCAGGATTGCTACTAGAGTAGGTACTGTTTTTCTCATCATGGTGTATTGCACGCATCTGGTCAGTCAAACGCAAATTTCTTGGTATAAAATGATCCGACTTTATATTATATGTACAGCTGGTAGAAAATTGAGCGCTGTATTTTGAAGGATAAATACTTATTATTTACATACTATCACTGTAATTGCCAAATCTTAAAATTTGTCAAATATCTTATTCTGTTCAACCTCAAAAAATGGCTCCACATGTTAGAAACTTGAAGATGCGAAAACTGTAAGAATTATGTCACAGTTTCCGGGAAGAAAGACAACAAGTTATCGCAGAATTTAAGCATAGCGTCTTAGGTACCGAACTGCAGCAAATAAACAAGCTCTTACACCTAAACAGAAGCAATTAATACTTATATTTGCTTTAAACCATCAGCTACAGGCTAATATTTACAGACGAGAAAATTTTTTAATTTTCTAAAAAGGGCAAAATTGGGGTGTATACATAGACCTGATAATAATAGATTGTATATGTTGATAGATATCAAGCAGCTGGTTATTTTAGCGCCACTGTATGGATTTCATCTAGAAGAATGGGAATGGTATGGCGTATTGATGGCAGGTTGGTTGGGCAGACTTATCTGAATATTCTACAAAACATTATTGTTTCCCGGTGTATAACAGTTGTATCCAGAAAATAATTTTATTCTCCAACAAGATAATTGTTCTGTTTACACTGCAAATATAATAAACCAGTGGCTCCAGAATAACAACATCGAAACCTTACCATGGCCCAGCTACAGTCCAGATTTAAACCTCATCGAGAATATGCGGGGGATTATTATAAAACAGTTGTATTGGCGTAATTTTATATCTCAAAATGCTGAATTTTATATCGGTATATAACAGGTTTGGGAAGAGCTCTTTGAAGAAGACAATTTCATAGTTCCTTTCACGCAGATGGACCGAAAACTATAAGCTGTTATCAATGCTGATAGAGATATCACAAAATATTAATTTTATTTTTACATACCTAAATTTAGTATAGTTTTGTAGTAGTATATTAAAATGTTTTGCTACCTCTGATAGTGCCCAGTAATCTTTTAATTTGGTTACAATTCTTGTTTTAATATATTGTTGAGATAAGTCGTTTGTTTTATTCCATAATAATAATAAAAATAATAACAACAACCCTATTTTATGTAAAAACTATCATTTATATACTTTTTAGAAAATGCAAGAATTCAAAATAATAATAACTATTTGTCGTTTGTTTGTTTATTTTATTATTGTCTGTCAAAATAAATATAATATACTGTCAGACCAATCAAAAACTGTTCAAAATGATCAAATGTTACTAAGAGTCGTATCAGTTTTTTTAGGAACCAGCTGTATATTATCTGCTTTAATTTAAGATTTAATTTACAAAGGTTGTTTATTTTAAAATTGCCTCAATTTACATGGATTTTATTTATACTGCTGAGTACACAAAAGGTTATATAATTTTTTTATGTTTGTCCGGAGAGGATATTTGATGAGATTTGTTTTATTGTATAGCAAATTTATTTAATTTGCACTGCTACATAGACACGTTGTTTTATGTAATTGGAAGTAATTTATATTAGCCATTTGTAGTACATTATGTCAATATGTCCGTCTTTAGAATATCATAGTTCGGAGAAATAGGAGATTCTAAATACTCCTATTATATCCTAAACAATTCTTATTCCGGAACAGCAATATATATATATATATATATATATATATATATATATATATATATACATATATATATATATATATATATATATATATATATATATATATATATATATACATATATATATTTTTAGTGGATTTTCTTGGGCTTAGGTTCATAAAAAAAATTTGATTTGATACTAAGACATTTTCATATATTTTTTCGACGTTTCGGCAGGAAATCCATGCCTTTTTCAAGAAGTAATATTGACTAAAAAAACATTTTATTACAGACATAATACGGTTTAAAAGTTAAACTTTTGACTTACCAAGCATGAAAAAATTCGGTACTAACAAGTAGACGTCACAATTAAAATAATATTAAAAACATAGGACATACCCACTAAGTCACTACATGTAAAATGTATTTTAAATCTAATGTGTTGTTTATTGATGTTAGTTTATCGTTTAAAAAATCAGTTATTTTAACATCATAGGCGTTCTGAGATTGTCTTTTTATGTGTTTTTAAATTAAGCTAAAATATATTTTGTTCAAATTTTTGACATCTTTTTTATCATTTATTGCATTATTATTTTTTTTTATTTGTATAGACTCTAGAAGCTCTCTCTTCTTCCTGTTGGGTTCACTTTTTAGGATCTTGGTTTTCTCAAAATCAAATTTATGTTTTTTTTTCGTTTTCAAGTTTTGTGAGGGCGGTTGAGTTTTTTTTGTCATATTTGTGGGAACGTATTCTTGAGTTAAGTAGCTGACTGGTTTGTCCAATATAAACTCCATCACAATTCGAGCTGGGAATTTCATATACAACATGCGATCTTTTTAATAGAGGGGTTTTTGTTTTTAATCTTGTAAAATTCTTTTTCAAAAGATTGTGCCCTTTATGAGCAACCGTAATATTATGTTTGAACAGAAGATTTGCAATTTGTTCTGATAATCCTTTTATATATGGCAGAGACATATAGTTTTTCTTTACCGTGTTGGTTTCATTGTTATTATTGTTATTGTAAAATTTATGCAGTCGCGATTTGAAAGTGTTGTCACAAACAGATGGATGTGCTATGGGCATATCCAGTGCCATCGCTCAATTAGTTTTAGAGCATCTAAAATAGGATATAATAGGAGTATTTAGAATCTCCTATTTCTCCGAACTATGATATTCTAAAGACGGACATATTGACATAATGTACGTCTTTAGAATCTAATACAAATGGCTAATATAAATTACTTCCAATTACATAAAACAACGTGTCTATCTAGCAGTGCAAATAAAATAAATTTGCTATATATATATATATATATATATATATAGAAAAAGTAGTCCAAAGTTTTTTGACTAGTTTGGAAAAAATATATGTAAATACTTTTTTCTTTTTGGGTGTGGTAGTCAATAAAAAATAGAGCTTTGCTAAGGCGTACTATTTATTCTGAATCCAAGCTTTCGGTGGTTTTTTGCCACCTTTATCAAGGTCCGAATGTAAGATTCGTGGCATAAACAACAACGTTAAATAACATGATAAAACTGAGGTTGCAACTAAACTTAAAAATGTTACTGTTAAAAAACACTTTAAAAATTACTAAAAACGTTAAAAGTTAAAAACAAAATGTAGGACGACATGTTGAAAACAGTCGTCGTTGCAGGCTTGATTTCAGTCACATTTCACGAGCAGAAAGAAAGCCCTCTTTCTGCTCGTGAAATGTGACTGAAATCAAGCCTGCAACGACGACTGTTTTCAACATGTCGTCCTACATTTTGTTTTTAACTTTTAACGTTTTTAGTAATTTTTAAAGTGTTTTTTAACAGTAACATTTTTAAGTTTAGTTGCAACCTCAGTTTTATCATGTTATTTAACGTTGTTGTTTATGCCACGAATCTTACATTCGGACCTTGATAAAGGTGGCAAAAAACCACCGAAAGCTTGGATTCAGAATAAATAGTACGCCTTAGCAAAGCTCTATTTTTTATTGACTACCACACCCAAAAAGAAAAAAGTATTTACATATATATATATATATATATATATATATATATATATATATATATATATATATATATATATATATATATATATATATATATATATATATATATATATAGCAAATTTATTTTATTTGCACTGCTAGATAGACACGTTGTTTTATGTAATTGGAAGTAATTTATATTAGCCATTTGTATTAGATTCTAAAGACGTACATTATGTCAATATGTCCGTCTTTAGAATATCATAGTTCGGAGAATATCATCATTCTCAGCATATTATACCGATTGTGGTGCAGCCTCCCTTACATAGTAATTCTTCATTTATGTACGATTTTCTAAAATTCGTGTTCCTAAAAGCTTGTTTCCTTATGTCATAGCCCCATCTGATATTTGAATGTCTTCTTGGTCTCCTGACGCGTCTTAGATACCACAGTGTAATTCTAGTGGACCATCTATTGTCAGTTCTTCTCGCTAAATGTTTCGACCACTGCCATTTTAAAGATTTAATTTTGTGGATTACATCAGTGACCTTGGTCAATATTCAATATTCTGTAAAATATGCCCGTTAAATAGACCATCCAATTGTTTGGAAGATTTTTAAAAAAATTATAAGAAATATGGTCAGTTTTACAATCAAGGCACTTATTTAAAACTCTATATATTTTGTCACTGGTTATAATAGCGTCGAAAATGAGATGTATTGCATGAATAAACTTTGATTGGGATATACTTTTGGGGGATTCATATTCGAATAAAATTGTTCCCTTACGTCGGCAACAAAAAAAGAAATATTGCGATTTTTCCGAAATTTCTTAATCACTGAAAAAATGTTATTGTGTCCCTGCTATATGCAAGTTGAGAATATAAGTATAAAAGTATACATGTGGTTTACTTTAAATTACTTGTTTATAGGATTTTTTTATGTTACAAAATTTGTTTTGTAGGGGTAGCAGAAATTATTTGTTTTAGTAATTTTGAGACTTTGTTTCATATAATTTTTAGCTAAGGTACATTCATAATCAAATCATGCGGGCCTTTGCCTGATACACGACCGAAAAGATTTTTCTGTACTAAATTGTAATTGCGAAGCGGTTTCTTTAATTGCTGATAATATATTATTATATAGATCTTGTACATCTAGATTTATTGAAAGCGATGTTTTTTTGAATGTTGCGTAGCAATTTTATAGATAAAGGTAAGATCAGTATTTCATTGATAAATAGTTTTTTATGTATTGGAATTGCCTTTTTTAAACTTAAGACTTTCTCGAAAAAAGTCGGTAACACAAGTTACCAGTTAACGTAATTAGAAAGTCTGTTATGGTTCATTACACATAAATCTTGAATAATGTATTAACCCTGCGTTGGTCGCATAGTTAAATGAACCACCATTAGTCGCAGGTGAGCGTGAAGCTCACTTGTCATGTATATGACTTATTTTGACTTTTATGAGTCAAAAAAACAAAAGGCATAAATATAATGATCTATTTATCAAAGCTAAAAAAAGGCAATATTTTTAACAAAATACAAAAAGGAATAAAACATAAAATATAAAGTTTGGTACATCTACATAAGTAAGCATAATTCTAAAACAGCAACTAGAATAATAAAAAAAATTACTCACATTCAGGAACTTCGTCGCGTTCACACTCTGTGCAAATGGTGATTGTATGTTCTTTACAAATTGCTCTGAAACACTTGGCGCATTTTGACGCTGTTTTTCGATTTTTTTTCTTGGGGCAATAGGAGCATTTTGGCCTTGCACCTGCTTGATTTTCCTCAGGAACATCTTGTTTCTGTGTCAAAGGAAGATTCAGATATTTTTTAATTTGCAAAGTTAGCAGAAATGGCAAGTTTTGGGCCGCTCTTTTTTGCATATGTGGGGTAATGAGTTGTCCGGCTAAAATTTTCAGATACTCACGTCTTGGTTGGCAGGAATCTAATACATTTGTCATAAATATAATGTTTCCATTTATTCCAGCGATGTTTAGCATAGTAAAAAAACAGTCAATGGCCACCTACATGTGATTCTTGCCACTGAATAAAGACTCTTCAGTTGGCCCACTAAATCTACTCCCGATTTTGTTTGATTGTAAAAAGTAACTACTGCTGGTTTGCAAGCTTCACCACCTTTCTCGTCAATTTCGTCATATTCATGGAGGGTTGACAAAAGCAGGACATTCTTATTTTTTTAGGACGTACAAAACTAATAAACATTCACGACCAAAAGCAAAGAAACTGCTACGAATTGGCCTTTCTTTAGTTGCAACAAATATTTCAGGAATTTCACGTTTGTTTTTTCTAATTGTCCCAACTAAAGTTATTATTTTCTTTTTTAATTCTTCAGCCAAAGGAACTAACGTGAACCAGTTATCACAGGTTAAATTTCGTCCTGAATTCATAATGGGTGCACACAATGTTTTCACCACACTGGCTGGACTGTTGTCAATACAAAATGGACCATCAGGCTGCTTTCCTGCGTAAATCTCCATTTTCACAGTATAAAATACACAATTCTCAGCCAAGGCAAATATTTTTATCCCGTATTTGTTTGGTTTACTCGGGATATATTGCCTGAAGCTGCACCTTCCACGGAAACCCTCCAGCATTTCGTCAATAGTACAGTTCTCACCAGGCGTGTAGCAGGCTTGGCATCTTTCTATAAATTTCTCAAATATATTTCTTATTGGAGCTAGCTTATCAATTAATTTGCGTTCAGCTCTTGTGTAAATATTATCAAAACGTAGTGCTCGGAGCAACAAATAGAAACGTTTCAGGGGTATTACCATTTTGAATAAGTCTGGTGCTGTAGAATCGTTGCTCCATAGGTCATTTAGGTTGGTGTGCCGGGATTTCAAAACTCCTGCCATGTACAACAATGCAAACAATGCTTTTATTTCGTCACAGTCAGTATCTAAAACATCTCGTTCGCGTGTATAGTTGCCTCTAATTTTCTCTAGGTACAAATTTGTGCACGTCACAATTTCTTCAATGATATCATGTGTTATGAGCAGGTTTTAACTTTCATATGGAGTTTTAGCATCCTTTGCCGCATGTTTCACTCCCGGTCGTTTGCTAATAATATTGTGCTGTCGCATACGGCTAGTTTTTCGCTCACGGTGAACTTTCCAAATGGTTTTTTTGTCTCTGCCGATATATTTGGGACCATCTTCAGACCAAAACGTTGAAATAGTATTTGTCGTATCATCGGCCGAAAACTCTGAGTATGTCTCATGATTAGAACTGACTTCTACTGAATCTATGTCGCTTTTTTCATCGTCCAAATTTTGCTCTTGCATCTGTTCAAGTAACAAATCCTCTTGCTCCAATTCTTCATATATTTTTAACAGTCTGGCCTCTTCTTTAGGATCCATTACACAATAATATTTTAAAGTTATATGATTTAAAACACAAAGTCAATAAAAAAACCCAACAAAAATTGCTCTGTAGCTTTCCAAAATTGTCACGTCGTTAGTCACGGGTGAGCTAATGGCTCATTTCTCGACATCTGCGTCCACACTCGGCCCACATCTACGCCCACACAGGGTAAGGTTCCCCGGTGAACGTAGTCTACGACGGATAAAAAACATAATAGAACACTTTTCTGTAGAGAGTGTCATACAGATTTCTTCTGTATATGCAACCACTGTATTCATAACGTTCTCTAGAGCCCCAATTCAAGCATCATAAGTATCGTGAATGGAGTATATACAGATATCGTCTGCATATTGGATACATTTGATGGAATTAGAAAAAAGTGAATGAATATTGGCAGAATATATATTAAAAATGTAGGACTAAGTACCGATCCCTGAGGCAACTCATGATAAACAATTTTTGGACCGTGCAATACATCCCTATGGTCTTTGATGTATATATATATATATATATATATATATATATATATATATATATATATATATATATATATATATATATATATATATATATATTGTTATGATGTGTTTTTTGTTTGAATGATGAGCAATGAGTATTTTTAATAATATAGGGTTTTTATCGCGGTTCTCAAAGAATTAGCTTGTAAGTACTTTTTTAAATTATCTTTATTATAACTATTATGAAACACATATATATATCTAACCTAGCCAATGTAAACTTAAAATAAACTATCTTTAAATTGATATTCTTATAAAACTAATTAAATTCTATAGACAATCTAAAATTTAAACAAACTATCTTCAAAATTGAAATTGTTATAACACTAACTAAATTATATTAACAAAATTTTGTACCTTTCTTTCACTGAATGCCTAAATGAACTGTTTTCCACTATATATATTCTAATCACCACTGAATGTCTTCGTACTTCGGTTATCCTTGTTTTTGTGAAATTACTTTTTTCAATTATCAGCTTCTACCAATTTAAGATATAGTTTTCTTCACCAGCATTTATACACCACCAAGCAAACCAGCAAACACCATTTATATTTATTCTTCTTTTCAATATACCAATATCCAATTATTATAAGTTGATTTATACTAATCTCCAATCATAATATAATTTTAATTCCTTCCAATGTCCATCCAATATTCTTCTAATATACTTTTATAATCTTCAATAATTATTTGTGTATAATTATAAATGTGCATTAAATATATGCATAATTTTTAATCTTCATTTAACTCACTATATTAAACAATTGGACAATCTTTAACTAACTTTCATATTTCTTATTAAACTGCTTGACTGACTTACTAAAACTGTGAACAATTGACTTCACTAACTAATCTACTAACTTTCATAATAAACTGCTTGACTTCTGACTAAAAACTCCCATCTTGAATCCAAATCACGGGTATTTATATCCTTTTGGATATTCCAGAACCATCTGGTAAGATATCATGTTCCAATTTGTTCTATTTCTTCGATATCGATGTTCTCGAAAAAAATATCTGTTCTATCCACCGACATAATCATTATTCCAGAATGTTCGACCGTAAACAATGGTCACACTCTGCACTCTGGAGAATTTGTTAATGTTCCATTGATAATTTTGTTGACATTTAGGCTTTTCAGATCAGAATAAACATTCAAATTAGTAACTAACACTCTAATTTAATAAAATACACATTTCAAACAATATATTATTATAACCCCACTTATATTCGTATTATGATTAATTTCTATCTGTCAATTACTTACTGTATAGTTGGTTGCCTAGTCACATGGCTCACTTAAATCTATTTACAACATTAAAATACAACTTTTTACAATTATTATATGATAATTTCTTAAAAATGCCCTCACATAAATAATTTGTATTAAATTCTCTAGTATATAACTTATTTTAAACAACCAAATAACTAATATTATGTAGTATATAACTTATAAATTATTTTCTATAAACCCTAATCGTATCAATATATATATATATATATATATATATATATATATATATATATATATATATACATATATATATATATATTTATATATATACATATATATATATATATATATATATACATATATATATATATATATATATATATATATATATATATATATATATATATATATATATATATATATATATATCAAAAGAAATATAATTGCAATATATTTAGAGCAATTATTTCACTCAAACCACTATCAACCATTTTTTATTTAAGTATAATTAGGTTAACAGGGTCATAAGCCGCTTTTATATTAAGAAGTATACAAGCAAGATACTACTTATCATTCTTTCGAATTGTTTCAGTTATACACGATAGTAAGGATATAGGACGATAGGAAGAAGCTATCTTTATTAGGTTTTATTATTAAAGAAATGGTGACTTGTTTAAACTGTTTAACATATTTTCCATTTATCCACCAATTGTAGTATATTTTTGTTATATATTCGAGAGCAACTTAGGGTAGATTTTTAGTCATATCGTATATAATAATCGTCAATGCTAAAATGCGTAGCCATATAGTGATTTTACAGTATTGAGCTTAGATCCTTTAAGCATATTTGGTACAAAGCTAGGTGCTACAATATCAAAAATTTGGTTTATTTGGGGTATTTATATTTAATTTATTAATAAAATTCTTCCAACATAGCTGATGCTTTTACTAGAAAATCAATTTAGCTTGGGCTTGAATATGTTTAAATTTAAAATAATTTTTAAAGTTTGTGTTATTTTTATATAGATATCTTATAGGCCTCTTTTGTGTTTTTAACAATTATAGCACATTCATTATCCCACCACATGGGATTTGATCTTTTTTTACAACTATTTGACCGAGATTTGATCGACTTCGAGGCTGTGTCATTTATTGAATTCATTAAGAATTCAAAGGAATTATTGTGATTATAATTTTTATCAAATTGTGATTCCATGATGTTTCGGAAAAGAATCCAGTCAGCTGAAGATTTAATTTATTTTATGGCAAGTATGATATTAGTGGGTGTGTATTCTCGAGATAGTTTGATATGAAGAGGAAAATATTAGATCCAATGTTATCGTTAATAGGATTCCATTCTGAAAGGCTAACGAGACTTGGAAAAAACTAAAGTGAAGTTAATATTGAAAGAATGAAAAACATTCGGTCTGCCTATCTTGGTCGGTCATCCGTCATTTAAAATAATCTTGTTAGTATTGTCGATGGCATCTACCAATCGATTTCCTTAAGTGCTATCTATAATGGAGCCCCAACGAGAGTGATGACAATTCAAATCGCCACATATAGCATCACCCTGCAGCTGTGAAACAAGTTAAGTCCAGTCATTTTTAGTTACTTGTATTTTGGAAGGTTTATAAATACAGACTAAGGAAATTTTAAGGTCGTATATTACTATATATTATAGGTCGCACAAAGTTTTATTTGAAAATGGAAATTCTTGCGGATTGGAATTTCAGTTAAACCTAGATAATCTCTAAGTTTTTGTAAGATTTGTATTGCTAATTTTTCTTTATATGATTGAGAAGATTTCCTGTAGGGATTACGAATAATAGGATTTAAATTTATATTTTTATTTTGAAAGGAGGGAAATTTATTTACGGAAACGATAGAGACTGCTTTTCGCTTTTTAGGTTTTTGCGTAGAGGGATGTGGTACCCAGTTTACTACTTGTGTTATGATAGTCGTTAGGGTTGGTATTACCATTTAATTCTGGAAAATTTTCCGAGTTACATATTTAAAATTTTGAATTTATTATTTGTACCAATTTTGGAGTAATACGGATTCTTTATTAAAACTTCGACTTCCTTAAAAGATACACTTTGTTCAGACATAATCTTTTTAATCTTAAATTGTTCCTGATATTTTGGACATTCTTTTGATACAGATTTATGGTTATGTTTTTCACAATATATACAATAATCGTTATACATAAATGTATTCGGCATCTTCTTTGTCATCATGGATTTATCCACATTTTTTACATTTAAATATTGTGCTTTTGGAATATTTAGCTGTATGATCATACCGGAGAAACACTGCACGACCAGGTAAATGTAAGGATCAACAATAAATCTTACTAAATTAATCTTAACAAATTGTGGCAGGTTATTTCCTATGAATGTTAAAACGACCATTTGTCTTGGTATAAACTGTACCTTATTTTCAGAATCAATAATTTTAGGTTTCATTCTTTTAACAACAACTTTTTTGTAGCTTTCTATATTTTCTAATATGTATTTTTCGTCCAAAATGGTCTCCATTTCTCTAATTTTTCTAGCTTCTAGCTTCATCTAGCTTTTTTATAATTAAAGAAGTTAGGAATGTAAGAAACTAAATTATTATCTTTAATTAATTGATGTCCTATAATGGAATTTGCAATAATATAAGTTTTAAATATAATTTTTACTTTGTTTATACAAACCATCCACAAAAACAATAATGTCTTTTTTGAAGATTGAGTTTTTAAATAAATAATGACCAACTTTCACTGCTGTAATCGACTATTTGAATAACAAGGTTATACAATAACAGTATGGTCCAATGTCTGTAGAATTATATTTATTATTTAAATTATAAGATTTGTTACCTGTATCCATGTTTTTCTCTATAACATCTCTATCTTGGGGATCCTTCACAGACGGGAAATTGTCCCAGTCCGAAGTATTATTCATAATGATTTTCCAATGTACTTACCGTATTTAATGTATACCATATACAGTACCTAAATATCTGACTAATTTTTTAATTAGATTCACACACCACAAAAGACAACCGCTCTTAAATACGTTTAGTATAGAACTGAATAGAATTTGTGTGTTTAGTACTATTTAAATCGTAAAAGTTCGTAGGGAACTTTGAAAATTAATTTTGAACATGTGATATTAAACTAAAAGAACATTTGAGAAAAATTTAAGGATTAAATACATAAATAATATAACTAGAATTACTACAAGAAGAAAAACTAAACGTGGTAGCGAGGAAGAGGAATCATCCAGGCGTGAAATGGGACTCAAGACTTCAAAGCCTGCTGCACATGGAGCAATCTCATCTGTACCTAAAATAGTAATCAGTCAAAATTCTATTTTGGAATTATTAAGGATTTGGCAATCTGGAGGAATTTGTTAAAGATTATACTAATTGTTGGGTTTTATGTCTTATTGGAACATGGATACTTAATGAGTGCAATCATTTGCCAATTGTTTTGTCATCCTATAACGTTACAAGTATTTCTGCTTTGAAGAAGTCCATGAGCAGAGCAAACAGTGGTATCTGCATATTACACCGTGGTGGCTATTATGCATATTTGTTAAGATTAATTTAGTAAGATTTATTGTTGAACCTTACATTTACCTGGTCGTGCAGTGTTTCTCCGGTGTGATCATACAGATAAATATTGCAAAAGCACAATATTTAAATGTAAAAAATGTGGACAAATCCATGATGACAAAGAAGATGCCGAATACACTTATGTATAACGATTATTTTATATATTGTGAAAAACATGACCATAAATCTGTATCAAAAGAATGTCCAAAATATCAGGAACAATTTAAGATTAAAAAGATTATGTCTGAACAAAGTGTATCTTTTAAGGAAGTCGAAGTTTTAATAAAGAATCCATATTACTCCAAAATTGGTACAAATAATAAATTCAAAATTTTAAATATGTAACTCCGAAAATTTTCCAGAATTAAATGGTAATATCAACCCTAACGACTATCATAACACAAGTAGTAAAAACTGGGTACCACATCCCTCTACCCAAAAACCTAAAAAGCGAAAAGCAGTCTCTATCGTTTCCGTAAATAAATTTCCCCCGTTTCGAAATAAAAATATAAATTTAAATCCTATTATTCGTAATCCCTACAGGGAATGTGAAAAATGTGTTAAAAAAATTTAATTTAGTAATCCCAAATCAAGAAATACTACAAGAGACACAAACATCAACAGCTAAGTTTGACATAATATTTCTAAATGAAACTTGGCTATCCCAAAATACAATATTCAATTTACCAGTTTTTAATATAATACGTGTAGATATATCAGATTGATACGGAGGCATTGGTATACTTTAAAAGATTATCTAGTTTTAAATGAAATTCCAATTCGCAAGAATTTCCATTTTCAAATAAAACTTTGTGCAGTGATATACGACCTTAAAATTTCCTTAGTCTGTATTTATAAACCTTCCAAAATACAAGTAACTAAAAATGACTGGACTTAACTTGTTTCACAGAATGACAATACTAACAAGATTATTTTAAATGACGGATGACCGACCAAGATACGCAGACCGAATGTAACACCTTTCATTATTAACCTCACTTTAGTTTTTCCAAGTCTCGTTAGCCTTTCAGAATGGAATCCCATTAACGATACCATTGGATCTAATATTTTCCTCTTCATATCACACTATCTCGAGAATACACACCCACTAATATTATACTTGCCATAAAATGAATTAAATCTTCAGCTGACTGGATTCTTTTCCGAAACATCATGGAATCACAATTTGATAAAAATTATAATCACAATAATTCCTTTGAATTCTTAATGAATTCAATAAATGACACAGCCTCGAAGTCAATCAAATCTCGGTCAAATAGTTGTAAAAAAAGATCAAATCCCATCTGGTGGGATAATGAATGTACTATAATTGTTAAAAACACAAAAGACGCCTATAAGATATCTATATAAAAATAACACAAACTTCAAAAATTATTTAAAATTTAAACATATTCAAGCTCAAGCTAAATTGATTTTCTAGTAAAAGCATCAGCTATGTTGGAAGAATTTTATTAATAAATTAAATAAAAATACCCCAAATAAACCAAATTTTTGATATTGTAGCACCTAGCTTTGTACCAAATATGCTTAAAGGATCTAAGCTCAATACTGTAAAATCACTATATGGCTACGCATTTTAGCATTGACGATTATTATATACGATATGATTAAAAATCTACCCGAGGTTGCTCTCTAATACAGAATAAAAATATACTACAATTGGTGTATAAATGGAAAATATGTTAAACAGTTTAAACAAGTCACCATTTCTTTAATAATAAAACCTAATAAAGATAGCTTCTTCCTATCGTCCTATATCCTTACTATCGTGTATAACTGAAACAATTGGAAAGAATGATATAACAAGTCTACAGTGATATCTATTGTCTTCTAATAAGTATCTTGTATACTTCTTAATATAAAAGCGGCTTACGACCCTGTTAACCTAAGTATACTTAAATAAAAAATGGTTGATAGTGGTTTGAGTGAAATGATTGCTCTAAATATATTACAATTATATTTCTCTTGATATATATATATATATATATATATATATATATATATATATATATATATATATTGTTATGATGTGTTGTTTTGTTTGAATGATGAGCAATGAGTATTTTTAATAATATAATATATAGGGTTTTTATCGCGGTTCTCAAAGAATTAGCTTGTAAGTACTTTTTTAAATTATCTTTATTATAACTATTATGAAACACACATATATATCTAACCTAGCCAATGTAAATTTAAAATAAACTATCTTTAAATTGATATTCTTATAAAACTAATTAAATTCTATAGACAATGTAAAATTTAAACAAACTATCTTCAAAATTGAAATTGTTATGACACTAACTAAATTATATTAACAAAATTTTGTACCTTTCTTTCACTGAATGCCTAAATGAACTGTTTTCCACTATATAGATTCTAATCATCACTGAATGTCTTCGTACTTCGGTTATCCTTGTTTTTGTGAAATTACTTTTTCCAATTATCAGCTTCTACCAATTTAAGATATAGTTTTCTTCACCAGCATTTATACACCACCAAGCAAACCAGCAAACACCATTTATATTTATTCTTCTTTTCAATATACCAATATCCAATTATTATAAGTTGATTTATACTAATCTCCAATCATAATATAATTTTAATTCCTTCCAATGTCCATCCAATATTCTTCTAATATACTTTTATAATCTTCAATAATTATTTGTGTATAATTATAAATGTGCATTAAATATAGGCATAATTTTTAACCTTCATTTAACTCACTATATTAAACAATTTGACTATTTGTAACTGATTCACTGACTCCAACTAACTTTCATATTTCTTACTAAACTTTTCTGACTGACTTCTTGAAAATTCTGAACAATTTACTTCACTAACTAAATGTGTCTACTAACTTTCATAATAAACTGGCCTGACTTCTGACTAAAAACTGCCATCTTGAATCCAAATCACGGGTATTTATATCTTTTTGGATATTCTAGAATCATCTGGTAAGAGATCATGTTCCATTTCGTTCTATTTCTTCGATATGGATGTTCTCGAAAAAAAATATCTGTTCCATCCACCGACATAATCATTATTCCAGAATGTTCGACCGTAAACAATGGTCACACTCTGCACTCTGGAGAATTCGTTAATGTTCCATTGATAATTTTGTTGACATTTAGGCTTTTCAGATCAGAATAAACATTCAAATTAGTAACTAACACTCTAATTTAATAAAATACACATTTCAAACAATATATTATTATAACCCCACTTTATATTCTCAATTATTTCCTAAAATGTCACTTGGAGAGTAAGTATATCTGTCTATCACTCACTGTATAGTTGGTTGCCTATGCACATGGCTCACTTAAATATATTTACAACATTAAAATACAACTTTTTACAATTATTATATGCTAATTTATTAAAAATGCCCTCACATAAATATATTTTTATTAAATTCTCTAGTATTTAACTTCTTAAAATAACCAAATACTTGTTATATCTAAAATTATCTAGTATATAACTTATACATTAATTTTTTAAACAATATCATTTCAACACCCCAAAATTAAATTTAAAATAAATAATTTACTTATTATTTTTTTAAATATTAATTTTCTTATCCACATACCTTAGTAATTATAATAAATGAAATAATTTAATTTCCTATTTTAATTGTTCTATCAAATACATCCCTGTTCGCTGTCTATGTCAAAACAGAGAACAACGGAGCACAGTTCGGCTATTCTATGGTCAAACTGTCATGTCAAATGAAGCAATGGGTATTATATCAGAGAATAAAATATAACCTTAATTAAAAATATTATCTATATTGTGTTCTGTTTATTTATAGACAAAATCTAGGAATTATTTCCATTCAACAGGCTTTTATCCATATGAATTGGTAAGTTTTACACTTTTTATAAAGACATTTACACAATCAATTCTGTATCTAACCCCAAATTATGATTTTTAGGGTACCAAACAATTTCCATATGTACAAAATTCAACAAGTATGATGTCAAATTTATTCACAACAAAGAAATCTACCATCTATCTATGAAATGGATCTATCAGTAAGTTATTAGTGTTATTATATTTGTGTTAAAGGTATAGAAAACATTATTCAATCTCTTCATGATATTGAAAAATGTCGTTGATATGAAATATGCCTCTTAGTCTGTTCTCTGCATCTATTAACACATAACTATTTAGTCCATTCTGATTTTCAATTGTATATGGACCTTCAAACATTGGTTGTAATTTCTTACAGCGATTTTCTTTAACATTACTTTTTCTAAGTGAACGAATTAACACTAGGTCTCCTTTTTGAAATGTGATTGGTTTTTTTATATTTCGATTTTGTCTTCTAATATATTTTTCAGCTTTCCTCCTAATTCGGTTATTCACTTTCTGCATTACTTGTTCTAACATATCCTGATTATATTCACTAATCCACTTTCTGTTTCCTATATGGCCAAACATTAAATATTCTGGTACTTCCTCTGTATTCAAATTATGTGTATTATTTAAAAAATACTCTACTTGTGGTATATGTTGCTGCCAAGTTTCGTGTTGATTTTGGCACAGTATCCTTAAATATTTTATAACTTCTTTAATATATCTTTCTGCAGGATTTGCCTGAGGATGTCTGATACTTGTAAAATGAATGCTGATTCCCTTTTTCTCACAAAATGTCCGAAATTTTTGGTTGTTAAAATATGTAGCATTATCTATTATGCAATTTCTAAATGGTCCTATTTCTTCGAAAAATTGATTAATATATAATTTTAATGTTTTAACATTTGTTCTAGAGCAGGGATATAGTTTAATAAATTTTGTATATAAATCAACTATCACTAGTATATGCTTTTTTCCTGTTGGACTGAGAACTAAATTTGAAATAAAATCCATGGAAACTGTATTTAGTTTTTCATATACAACATTAGATTTATATGTGTTCTGGTTTTTGAAATTCTTTTCTTTGTTTAGTTGACATATTGGGCATTGGGTAGTAATTTCTTTTGCTATACTTATGTCATTCTTTGCAAAATAATTGTCCCTAAATAGCATCCATAGCTTTCTTGAACCAATATGCATATAATTGTTATGTAAATTTTTCAATATTTTCTTTGCTAAAGTTCTAGTTATTACATATACTTCTATGCCATTTATTATTTTATAATATACCCCATCTTTCCTAAGGACTTTTTGTTTTTCACTCAAATTGATCTGATCTCTTATAATTTCTTCTTTAGAATATAATCCAGTACTTTCTACTAATTGATTTAATCCAATTTTTATTGTTCGCTGCCCTTTTTGTGGTGTATTTTCTAACCTTGATAAAGCATCTGCCACTATATTGGATTTTCCAGAAATGTATTTGATTTCAAAGCAGTATTCACTAAGTATTAGACTCCACCGATGTATTCTACTATTTCCATATTTGTTATTTAATATAGACGTTAAAGCTTGGTGATCTGTTTTTATTGTAAATTCATTACCCAACAAATAAAATCTTAATTTTGTGACACAGTGTATTATACTTGCTAGTTCTAATTCTGAAACTGAGTAACCCTTTTCATGTGGCTTTGTAATTCTTGAAATGAATTGTATTGGGTATTCGACCCCATCATGTATTTGTAATAATACCCCTGATAATCTCTCTATTGATGCATCTGTTCTTAATATGAATGGCTGTGTGTAGTCAGGATAGTATATTTTCAAATTTGACAGAAAAATGTTTTTAATTTCTTGGAATGCTAGTTCTCTTCTCTGATCCCATCTCCATTTTACACCTTTTCTCAGTAGTTCAAGTAATGGAATTTCTTTTATACTTAGATCTGGTATCATCCTTTTATAATAATTAATTATTCCAATAAATCCTCTTAAAGTTCTTAAATTGTGTGGTGTTTTATATTCCTGAATGACTTGTGTCCGTTCTGGATCCATTTCGATTCCCTTAGCGTTAAGTTTATAACCTAGATATATGACTTCTTTTTGAAAAAATGTACATTTTTCTTGATTTATTTTTAGTCCAACTTTGTCTAATCTATTTATTATAATTTTTAGGTGTTTCTCATGATCTTCAGCCGTTTTAGAAAAAATTAATATATCATCAATGTAGTGAATTACAAAATGTTCATATTGATCCAAAATATCATGAAGACATCTACATAGAGCACTGCAAAATGATTGAAGTCCAAATGGTACTACTTTGAATTGATATACTACTCCATCTATCTGAAATCCTGTATACTGTCTACTTTTTCTTTCTAGAGGTATTAACCAAAAACTATGCTGTAAATCGATTTTAGTGAAAAATGACATTTCTGTAATTCTTCCTAGTATTCCATCTTCTAACATATTATTAATTGTTTTGTTTACTTCTTCTTTGTATTTATATGGTATTGGGTATGATTTTGTTTTAAAATCTTTTTCTTCTTTAACTTTTATACTATGGATATAATTTTGTGCAATTCTATTTTCTTTATTGACAAGTCCCTTGTGTTGCTGCAATATGGAAATGACTATTGATTTATATTCTTCAGGGCAATTTAAAACTTTCATCATATCTTCTTCTTTACAAATAACATTATTCTTCATTATGTACTCATTATTCCTTGCTTCCAATTTTACGCACTCCGCCTCGTAGGCATCCATCTGCTTAAAATTTCCATTCCTTAAATATTCACTACAATTATTCTTTACATTCTTTTGGGACATTTCCCTATCATCAAAATACATTTCTTCTTCATAAACATCATTATTTTCTTTTAATAATATCCTATCAACTCTTATTCCTTCTTCCACCTCATCTTTCTGCATAAATTTAATTATTTGCCCTTCCAAAGTTACCATTTTTTCTTCAAAATCTATCTTTACTTTCTTCTTTTTCAATTCATCATTTCCCATTAATATATCAACACATAAATCCTTGACAATAAATCCTTGCATATTAATTTCTTTATTAAGAATAATAATTTTAAAATTGGCTAGTTTATCAATTTCACCCAACTTCTTATTATTTGCACCAACAATTTTAATTTTTGGAATCTTTATTATATCTGATAATTTTAATGTATTAAAAATAAAATTCTCCGAGACTAAAGTACTTTCTGAACCAGTATCTATCATAATTTTAATCATATTATTTTTGGCCAAAGCATTTATATAAATTAAATTAATAGATTCAATAATTTTCTCTTCATCTAGAGAAATAAATTCAGAAGGTTTTTCATAATAGCAATGGCCTAACTTGTAATTCAGAAAGTTTACTGAACAAAATTTTGATTATTAGAATTATCAGATTGTATCTGACCACTTGGATCTGATGTCCTATGTCTTTCCCTACTATGACTTCTACTCACATTTTCTTGCCTTGTACTATTTCGTTCCCTGTCTTCGCAGCTCCTATTCCTTCGAACACAATTTATCTGTCTGTTATAATTAGGTCGTTCTGTATTTCTTCTATTGTTAAAATCTTGTCTATTATTATTAGTACTGTTATTAAAATGTTGTCTATTATAACTAGTATTGTTATTAAAATTCTGTCTATTTTGATTACTGTTATTATTATTAAAATTTTGTAAATTATCACCATACCTAGTGTTATTGTTATATGATTGTCTATATTGTTGATTATCATTTTTATTATATTAAAAGTTATTATTGTTTTTTCTGTTGTTATTATTACTTGTCATATTGCCCCTTTGTATTCTTTGAATAAAATTAATAAAACTATCTATTGTTTGAATATTTTGTACAGTTACTGTTTGGACAACATCAGCATCAAAATGTCTAGATACATTTAAGACTGTTTCTTCCTCTCTAAGTGGTGGTTCTAAATATTTTGCAACTGTTATCAGTTTCAATGCATAATCTACCATATTTGATTTTAAATTGTAATTATACTTTCCAAAATATAGAATTTCTCTAAACTTGGCTTGCTCTAATTCACCCCAATAATAATTTAAAATTTTATTTTCAAATGTTTGAAAATTATCTAAATCATTCTCAATACTAGCAAACCAAGTTGCTGCATTGTCATTTAATGTCATTCTAATATAATCTTTAATATCATTAATATTATTCACAAATCTTAATTTATGTTTTAAACTATTTATGTATACTCTAGGATGCAAATTTTTTATATTACCAGAGAATTTAATCCCAGTCTCATTTGTTAAATTTAAGTAAGGTCTCCCTATGTCTCTCATTTGTGAAATATCATATATTCTCTGTTCCACATTTCTTATTTGATTACAATTTATTTGGATATTTTGTTGTATATCGTCTAATTTTTGTTCTGTGTTTCTCCTGTCTTCGTTAATTTTTACTTCTAAGTTACATTTTTGCAACTCTATTTTCTGTTCTATATCTATCTTATTATCTTGAATAATCCTCTTTACTTCTGTCCTCTCATTGTCTATCCTTTTCTTGTAGTCATTCCGTATACTTTTTATTTCATTTGCTACTTTTTTCTCTGCAGCTTCAAGTTTTTTATCCATTTGTTTTACAATTTTATTATTATTATCTTCTATTTTCTTTTCTAATTTTCTATAATTCTCTTCCAATTTCTGTTCCATTTTTTTCATGTCTTCTTTGACTTCTTTTGAATTCTGTTCCAATTTTTTTATGTCTTCTTTGATTTCTTTTGAATTCTCTTCCATTTTCTGTTCCATTTTTTTCATGTCTTCTTTGATTTCTTTTGAATTCTCTTCCATCGTCTTGTTCATCTGCATCATTAATGACATCAAAGCTGCCATATTGACATTTTCCTCTCTTTCTGGATTCATTTCTGCAGTATCTTGTGGAACTTGAACTAAACTCTCCTCTTGTATAGGTTGTGTTTCTACTTCCACATCTTCTTCATTCTTTTTGCTTCTTGTACCTTTCTTTCCTTGAGACATTTTGAGACTTTACTTGTTCAAATATAATTAAAAATAAAATCTATAATTTTTCCTTTCTACTGATAATTAATTTAATTATATGAGAGCACTTATCTTCCCAAACTAATTCTTTTAAATAGAGAGCCCCACGTTGGGTGCCAAATTGTTATGATGTGTTGTTTTGTTTGAATGATGAGCAATGAGTATTTTTAATAATATAATATATAGGGTTTTTATCGCGGTTCTCAAAGAATTAGCTTGTAAGTACTTTTTTAAATTATCTTTATTATAACTATTATGAAACACACATATATATCTAACCTAACCAATGTAAATTTAAAATAAACTATCTTTAAATTGATATTCTTATAAAACTAATTAAATTCTATAGACAATGTAAAATTTAAACAAACTATCTTCAAAATTGAAATTGTTATGACACTAACTAAATTATATTAACAAAATTTTGTACCTTTCTTTCACTGAATGCCTAAATGAACTGTTTTCCACTATATAGATTCTAATCATCACTGAATGTCTTCGTACTTCGGTTATCCTTGTTTTTGTGAAATTACTTTTTCCAATTATCAGCTTCTACCAATTTAAGATATAGTTTTCTTCACCAGCATTTATACACCACCAAGCAAACCAGCAAACACCATTTATATTTATTCTTCTTTTCAATATACCAATATCCAATTATTATAAGTTGATTTATACTAATCTCCAATCATAATATAATTTTAATTCCTTCCAATGTCCATCCAATATTCTTCTAATATACTTTTATAATCTTCAATAATTATTTGTGTATAATTATAAATGTGCATTACATATAGGCATAATTTTTAATCTTCATTTAACTCACTATATTAAACAATTTGACTATTTGTAACTGATTCACTGACTCCAACTAACTTTCATATTTCTTACTAAACTTTTCTGACTGACTTCTTGAAAATTCTGAACAATTTACTTCACTAACTAAATGTGTCTACTAACTTTCATAATAAACTGGCCTGACTTCTGACTAAAAACTGCCATCTTGAATCCAAATCACGGGTATTTATATCTTTTTGGATATTCTAGAATCATCTGGTAAGAGATCATGTTCCATTTCGTTCTATTTCTTCGATATGGATGTTCTCGAAAAAAAATATCTGTTCCATCCACCGACATAATCATTATTCCAGAATGTTCGACCGTAAACAATGGTCAGACTCTGCACTCTGGAGAATTCGTTAATGTTCCATTGATAATTTTGTTGACATTTAGGCTTTTCAGATCAGAATAAACATTCAAATTAGTAACTAACACTCTAATTTAATAAAATACACATTTCAAACAATATATTATTATAACCCCACTTTATATTCCCAATTATTTCCTAAAATGTCACTTGGAGAGTAAGTATATCTGTCTATCACTCACTGTATAGTTGGTTGCCTATGCACATGGCTCACTTAAATATATTTACAACATTAAAATACAACTTTTTACAATTACTATATGCTAATTTATTAAAAATGCCCTCACATAAATATATTTTTATTAAATTCTCTAGTATTTAACTTCTTAAAATAACCAAATACTTGTTATATCTAAAATTATCTAGTATATAACTTATAAATTAATTTTTTAAACAATATCATTTCAATATATATATATTATATATATATATATATATATATATATATATATATATATATATATATATATATATATACATCAAAAACCATATAGATGTATTGCACGGTCCAAAAATTGTTTACCATGTGTTGCCTCAGGGATCGGTACTTAGTCCTACATTTTTAATATATATTCTGCCAATATTTATTCACTTTTTTCTAATTCCATCAAATTTATCCAATATGCAGACGATATCTGTATATACTCCATTCAAGATACTTATGATGCTTGAATTGGAGCTCTAGAGAACGTTATGAATACAGTGGTTGCATATACAGAAGAAATCAATATGTCCCTCTCTACAGAAAAGTAGAAAAGTGTTCTATTATGTTTTTTATCCGGCGTAGACTACGTTCACCGGGGAACCTTACCCTGTGTGGGCGTACCCTGTCGGTAGGTAAGGAATATAAATATTTGTGTATCATACTTGACAAAAAATTACTATGGTCTAGTCATATACGTTACCTAATAAGTAAATGCGAGAAAGGTTTTAATTTATTTAAATGCACCACAAATCGAAGTTGGGGCGCAATCCCTATTATAGCTTTAATGTTCTATAGAGCCTATGTGCGATGCATCATTGACTAAGGATGTTGTTTATACCGATCTTCAATACCAACCTTAAAAAAATAGACAGAGTTTAATGTAATCTCTTAGAACTTCTATCGGTGGGATCAGTAAATGCAATTAATACTGGCAGAATGTAACGAATTTCCTTTGGATTTAGGCCGTCAGTTATTATCGCAAAAATATTTGTTAAAACTAAAACGTGAGTCAAACATAATCAATACCTTAAGTCATATTGTGAAAAAAAACTTAACAAACCAGTAGTGGGAACTAAAAAATTCTTTCCCGCTCGCAAAAGCATTTACTGAGATAAGTGGAGTCCAAAATTTGTTTGGTAGTAACAAATTACAATACATGTACACCATACCTTTTAAATCTTTAATAAAAACACACAATTATAATTACCAAGTATACTGAATCTCGTCAAATAAATCACATCCTCCTAAAATCCATACTAGGCGATTTCTATAACAAAACTGTTCTATTTACAGATGGATCTAAGACAAAGAAGGTGTTGGTTGTGGTGTATTTATCCAAAATACAAACCAATCATTGACACATTAATTACCACCTGTTTGTAGCATTTATACTGCCGAGCTTTTTGCAATTATAAAAGTGTTACTTGGTTAACATTTAATAACATATTTGAAGGAGTGATATTAACAGATTCTAAATTTGCATAAGACTCTATAAAAAATACAAAATTTAAAGAAATAAAGTGTCCTACGCTATATTGTTGAATAAAATATGATTGCAAATTTAAATATAACATTTATTTGGGAGAGAGGTCGTGTAGGTATACCAGGGAATGAAGAAGCTAATACTCTAGCTAAGGAAGCAGTAAAAAATGGAGCCTTTTGCAATATTTATACAGTAAGGGATATATTTAACTAAATAAAAAAATAAAATAAAGCTGAAATGGGAACAGCAATTTAAAAACATTGTTAAAAACTCGCAAAATACGTGTTTCCAGATACATACCACTCCCAGCGCAATACGTATTTAACTACCAAACTCGACTACCAAATTCTTCTCATCAAGTGTATTTCGCTTAAAAACGAATCATGGTCGATTCCCGTCGCAATTATTTATGATTGGCAGACTACCGGCACCATCCTGCAGTTGTGATATATGTTCTTACGGAGATCTTAACCATATTTTCTTTGGATGCAACAAATATTTAGAAAAATCTAATAAATCAATTCAAACTCCTATTGAAATGAATAATTTGCTTCAGTTAAGTCTATCATACATTTTGTCAACTGCTAATAGAAAAACCTTAGAATTGCTAATAAATTTTATTAAAGATGTAAGAGTAGAAATATAAATTAGTATAACTTCAGTGATTTATACATATATGTAAAAAAACTAACAAACAAGAACAAGAAAAATATCTATAAACATAAATCAAACATTCTGTGGCTGATGGACCTGTTTCCGTGCCATATCTTTTAAATACACACACACTTAATTTTTTATCCCCATTATCTACACGACTTCAAGCTCTGTTCGTAATTCAGCCAGATATTTTGACTGACAAGGTGCCAAATCTTATTTCATGTATATGTTTGAGTTTGAGTTCTGATTTGGTTTAGATTTATTTTGTAAAACAAAAAAGGCATCTTCACTCAACGTCTTAGTAATTTTCAGTGGCCTTAGTTTTATATCTGGACGAGGATAGCCAAGCGGGAGATGCGAAGCTATTTTTAAGTTGTGAGCTACCTGGTTTAAATCTCTTTTACCCCAACGTCATCAAATTCTGTATTATTTTTCGGAACACCCAATAAAAACCATTTTTCCCTACGTTTCATATGAGCAAGCTCTATGGGGATATTTTCTGCATAAGCAGATTCTATTTTCTGGATTTTAAGTTTCAGCTGTTCGTTTTCTCTGCTATTTCTGAGAGGCAAGCATCAATTCTTGTCGACTAAAAATTGACTAAATACAAAGCCATAAAAAGACAGTAAAAATTCTCTCCTCGCATAAAATCTCTATATAGGACTAGTTTTTGCCCGTAAAAGATCAGAATTATCTCATACTCCCAATTCCTCAATTACACGCATATTATCTCATATCTCCCTTAGTTATCGTACACAATAAAATACTTCAGTCAACATAGTACTGTTTAAACTAAATTTTCAAGAATCATTGTAATAAAAATGTTTGTAAAAATCATCTGTGCTCAAATAAAATAAAAATACTTAACTCGCAGTCTACTATTACATCAACATCGAACTATACCATGCTTCGACGAAGATTAATTTATCGGAGTCTTTTATAATTAACTAATATATAAGTTTTGGTTCTCGTCTTATGTTAAAGAAAAGAAACAACTACTTCCTCTTTATCTCAATATTTAAAAGTATTATACCATATGCGAATCGTGACAACTAAACAAATATTTAGAACGCCGCTTATTTTTCTTATTGATTGATTTCTGGAGAACATCTGTAAAAAATTCAAAACTGAAACAAATATCCGACCAAATACGACCAAATACGAGAGTCTCGCCCGCTAATATGGGAGAAGGGTACCGAGTTAAAGAAGAAAAAAAGAAAACTAAAGCTGGCTGGAGATTGGAATGATAGGCGAGAATATAAAATAGGAATAGAAAGGCCATCACGCTATAAAAACCGAATGAAAAAAATACTGACGTGGCAAAAACCCAAAGTGGGTTTTGAGAAGACTAGCATAAGGAATAGTACAAATTATATAATTCATATAAGTTCATAGGTAAGCGGGAGTAATAAAATTGTCCTTTTTACTTATGTAATACCACATATTTATAATTAGAATTATTTACTTATTTCCAATTACATATCAGAAAATTTTTACTTGCTTAATTATGCATGTACTTTTAATAAATTAGTCTGGTTGTGTTTCATACGATTTACATTAAATTGTATTTTTAAACATTTTAATAATATAATATATAAAAAGTTACATATATAAATATGATAAATAAAACACGTGCAAAAAATATTATTACTTTAAAGTAAGTAATACTGTTAGAACCAATTATTTAAATTGCAGTGTAGATACTTCGACAAAATTGGTTTCAGTCTTGCAGTTTTCAGCAGAGTCAAGGCTATTGCGTCAATAATAGCTACTTCAAGTAGTACCTATAGAGAGTCATACTTCTTTGTAATCTTTCTTCAACAATGCTGCTGCCAGGGAGTGTAACCGATAAATTCCACGGGACATTTCCGCAAATTTTGGCAGCAGTGTCAGGTTTGTATTGATAATAAATTTTTATAGTATATCAATTAAATTGTGTAACTCTAATGTGGTAAATGTGAATGAGTATAAAAGTGATACAATATTTTCGGGTAAGTCTTTAACTTTTAGTTTTTTATGGAAGTGTTCAAAGTACCCAGTTTCACAGTGATTTTTAAAGGATACATTTTTTCCTTCTCACGATATTTATTCATGGCATTCAAAATTACATTTTATTTATGTTATTGCATCAATGTGTTTTAATTTTACACTTTTAAACAATTAATTTCTTAAGATCTTATGCATTTTTATTTACGAAACGAGTAGTAATTAAATATTATAACATATTAGAAGAAATATATAATATATTAGAAGAATGGAAGTTTAGAAGTCTGTTAGTAAATATTCCAAAAGAATATTTTTTAAATCATTTTCTACTAGCATTTTTCCGTTATAACTCTCCCAAAAAATTAACTTTATTCTAAACTTGTGTATTGAAGCACTTCAATATTGTTTTAAATATCTTTTCAAATAGAAATAGAAAATCTTTAAATTTTCACCACAAATTTTATTGAATATATTCGAAAACAAAAGATGTCACAATATGTAAATTTTTCAGGAAACGTAAAAATCTTTTCATTAATAGTTGGTTATTTTAAGAAAATACTATATTTTATATAGGGATTATTGGTTACAAAAGCATATATCTGAAAGACAAAAAAAGACTAAATATTACTTAGTTCCTTTGATATTAAGTTTTTAATTTTGCGGACTTCATGTTATGTTCGAAATAAACAATAATTTTTAATATGTGTACTCAAATTTTCTTTATTTTAAGTAAGAAACAGTCAAAATTCATATAAACTTGATATATTATGTACGTATTTTATATTATTAAAATACTACACAAAATTTCTATGTTTTAAACTTATAAACTTACACATTCATATTTGATACTGAAACAAACAAAGAACTCACAACGCATCTGCATCTGAACTAGTTGTGGGCCAGTTACACAAATCATTCTAAAAGATTGCAAATAAATTCATCTTCTTAATGTTAATAATTTGTTTTATTTATTGGAATTCTGTTTGCTGAATATGCAGGGCTTTGCAGCTTAGCAGATAGTTGAGATGAACTTCTAACAACGAAAATATGCAAAATAAAACGATCTAGCAAATTGTACGCTTTGCAATTGCCAGCATATTCTGAAGAAAATATAAGCATATTAAATTTCGAGAAAATGAACTAATTGAGTCTTTTGAGCCTTTGGTATCTTTATTTTTGCTGATTTTACCTTTTTGTACCATATAGGCCACCAACTTTTGCAATCTCGAATTTCCTGGATATTTTGCTAAATTTTGCACATTCTGCCTCTAATTAAAGCAAATGCCAACCACATCAGTTTGGTTTTCTGGAGAGCTACTCAATGGCATTTAGTTTTCTATAAAATTTCTGTGTCCTTCTTTTATAAATTTAAAGTTCTACGTTAATTGCAGGTTCTGCGTTTTCGTTCAGAGCAGGATTTCAAATTTCTCCTAAAAATCAACAATAATGATTCACAAAATAAGAGATTTAATGTGCTGACGAATTTTAAGCACGTGTTCTGAAGATATTTTATTGCTTCTTGAACCTTCCATACACCCCCACATATCCTTGGGCGCTTTAGATATTTTTTTCAAATTGCACAATCAGCGAATCCGTTCCATATGAATAGCATGTATACTTATATATATATATATATATATATATATATATATATATATATATATATATATATATATATATATATATATGTAATTAAGTTTATTTACAATCTATCTCATTACAGAGTATTAAGTAAATGTGTTACAGGTTTTGCGCGTGAAGGAGACATCTAATGTTTAGTTTAGTTTTGAAGTAGATATTGGGGTCAGGTTTTATAGCTGGGCCATTGTTAAATAATTCCCTTACTAGCTCATTTTCATGGTGAATGGTACGTTCATTTTGTGACTCCGTGGCTCGATGGATTTCTTCTCTGATGAAAGAAATCTTTAAGTCGGAGTGAAGTGTTTGATTACTTACGTACCATGGTGCATGATGTTAAGTTTTGATTTACGTCTAAAGAGCCAATACATTTGCCGAAATTTTAAGTCGAGCTGCCTTCTTTTAGTCTCAATATATTTCTTTTAAGTGAAACGTTGGTCAAGATGGACGCCAAGTTATCTAGCGTCTGTTACTGTTGGTATTCTTATATTTTCTATCCTTACAGGTGGGCATATGTTGTGACAGTTGGTAAATGTTATTTGAGTTGATTTTGTTTTAATTACTTTTGTTCTTTATTTCGTATACCAATCACTGAGTATGTTCAGATGATGTTGAAGATTTTGTGATACTTGTATGGGATCTTCATTTACAGCTATTATTGCTACGTCGTCAGCAAAGAAAGCGATTGTAGTATTATTAGTCTATCTAGATATTTCATTTATCCTTAGATGGACTAGTGGAGTGATTTTCCCGAAAATCAAACTGATATTTTGGAATTAGTGTTAGGAATTCACGATATCTGCGTATATTCTTTGTAGCAGGAATCTTTCCAAAACTTTGCTTACGGTTGGGAGTAGTCTGATGGGTCGATAAAATGTTACTTCATTGGGCTCTTTCCTGGCCTGAGGATCATAATAACCTCTGTAAATTTCCATATTATTGGAAAGTATGATACGCTTAGCATGTGGTTAAATAATAACTGTTAGCAAAGTAATGCTCTTGCGAGGAAGTTGTTTTAGTACTTGTGCCGAGATTAAATCATAACTTGGGGCGTTTCGTGAATTGAGTTTGTTTATTTCTTTCCTGGCTTCTACAGGAGTAAAACTTTTAATTGGGAGGGACATTTGACATGCTGCGCTAATTAGTTCGTCCACTTCTTCATCAGGGTCTGCTGGCTCTGTTTGAAATTCGTTTGTAAGATGTTCAGCATAGACATCCGCTTTTTCTTTGTTGAAACAGGCCCACCCGCCATTTGGTTTATGGATGGGAGGAATAGTCGTGTGTGAAGCTTCTTAGTCGCCTTTCATCATGTCTGGTCATTTGCTGTAAGGTTTGTAATGTAATGGTCGTAGATTTCGTTGTTTGATGGCTACTTTAAGTTGCCTACATAGTGTATTAAATATACGTAGATCTATGTTGTTTCTAGATCTTTGTCAGGTTCTCCTCGCACGACGTTTATCAGCAATGAGTTGGCGAATGTGCAGGGGAACATTTGTGGTATGTGTTTGTTTGCGTTCAAGTGTGGTGAAGTATTGAGCTGCAGTATCTATGTCATGTGTAGATTTGAGCCGCAGATTAAGATTGGTGTTTTCTTCTAGGTATGATTCAAAATCTTCCCAGTTGGTGTTTTTTGACGTGAGTCGAGGAGGTGTTGGGCTGTTTATAACTGTTGTACTCAGGCTCATAATAACCGGTGTATGATTCGATGAGATATCATGGCTGAATTCTATTAGGCAGTTGTTTCTGGGCACTCCTTTGCTTATGTAGTAGTCCAGCAGATCTGGAAGTTTTCTGGGGTCACTCGGCCAGTACGTAGGGATCATAGTTGTTGTCGGTCATTGCTTTTAGAAAATTACGACCTTTTGTTGTTGTGAGTCTTGAGCCCCAGTGTATGTGTTTCGCATTCCAGTCTCCTTCGGCTACGAATTTGCTGCCAAGGAATTGAAAGAAGGCTTTGTAATCATCTGTGTAGATTGCGTGACGAGGTGGACTATACATTGCAGATATGTTAAAGTGCATTGACTTGAACTATTGCTGCTTGTATTTTTTGTTGCATATTTCGGCAATACATGATGTGATATGCAGCTGCGGATGATTATCGCCAAGCCACCATGACCTGTACCATCGGGATGAGGTGTGCTGTATATGGTAACACTATCATGTATACTTGCGAATACTTTTTTAAAAACTTGATGTCACATACCATACACTAGCGCGAAATACAAAAAGGTATGATTATACAATTATTAGTGATTTTGTATGATCGCCATTTTAAAATCGGTTTGAAATTAATTTGACCTTGAAGATACGTGTCTTGTTTATTTTTGGTATCCAATTTGCTCATATACTTAATTATATTTAACTGATTTTGCTCACAGATGCGGATGAAGCATTTTTTTGCATCTTCGATCAACATAACATAAACAAGCAACAGAAAACATAAAAACATGACACACAATAAACTATCCTGCAGTTTTTACCAGTTACTCGTTTTGGAACAAACTTTTTAAGATTGTTAGTGTTTTGCACGCCTCCAACTCTAGCTATTTTAATCACATTTTCGATATAATCTTCTGAATTTCTAATACATTTTACTCTTTTCAGTGCAACGACGTTTTCACACTCCATAATGAAAACTACACAAGTAAATGACATGCGTTGTTTTCGAACTGACCGAAAAACATACCGACCTGCCATATATTCTTTTGAACAGTAAACAGTTTTTGCGCGGCATGGTTGATTTCAGTCTTGAAATCATCAAGGCGTCGAAAAGTCATTTTACCCCAAATATGGACTTACGTTGTTTTCGAAATGACCGATTCAAATATAAAAACTGTATCAAATAACAAACAGAAGTACACCAGAAATAACCATCAAAATTCTTTCATTGTCTGCTTCTTTTTTATTTAAACAACTTGCCTGGTAATGCCAATTAACTATCCTAATTACTCTGTTCTCTGCCATTCGACTGTTATGGATCGTCTGTTTTGCTTCCTGGCCCACATTCATTAATGTTTTTTATTCAGTATAGATCTCTTAACTCCTTGTTTTATCTATTAGTGTGTTTTCGGTTATTCTTCTTAGGATTCCGATTTTATTTGTTTTTAAAATATCTTCTTGTCGTGCTTATATCTAATCTTATTTCTGTTGTATATGTTATGGTAAATTAGATAGATAGATTAGACTTGTATATTTGCGCTTTTGTTTTTGTTTTAAGTGTATATTTCTCCATATTGTGTCGTTAAGGCAAACAGGTGCTCTGCTTTCATTTGCCTCTTGTTCCTTTACTTTCTCTTTAATATTATTATCACTTACTAAGTTTAATTCCTTCTTCTTCTTATCCAACGTTGGCGAACACCATTCACGAATGTTTTTAACCAAGAAATCTGTTTTTTGCTTACACCTGTACGACCTTCTATATTACCATTAAGGATTGCCAGGAATTTTCCGGTGTTTAACAGTCTTCGGTAATTCTCCTTGTTGACTCTCCCTAGTACTTCTTCATTAGTTGTTTCTTTTGTTGTCCAAGGTATCTTCAGCATCTGTCTATAAATCTACATTTCCAATGCTGCAATTCCGTTCATATTTGATACTTTTAGTGTCCACACTTCTGTTCCATACAAAAGTATAGAGCAAATATAGCACTTTACCATTCTTTGTCTTAGTTTTAAACTGAGATGATTATTGCAAAGAAATGTCTTCACTTTCATAGACGTAGTTTTAGTCATAGCTATACTATTTTATTTCTATGTCTGAATCTAGATGGTCTGTTATGACAGTTATCAAATATGTAATTTTGTGAACTTTTTAAACTTGGACTCCAATTGAAGCTCTTCAACTGGATGTATGTTAGAAATAAAGACTAAAAATTTATGAAAAAGACAGAAAAGATTTTATTTCACGTTCAAAGCGTCTATGTATCTATTGATACGTATTTCGCTTTAATAAAGCTCATCAGAATAGTTATTCATAGCCGTTCTTAACGTGAAAAATAAAATTCTCTGTCTTATTAGAAGTAACAATAACATGACTTCGTTATGGACGCAATAGCGACATCTGATAGAAAAATCGGTAAGATAGTTTCGAAACAAATTCAGATTTCTGCTTTAATCTGGAGCCTTCTAAAAATTGCAAGACATGACCAGACGATGATAAAGATGTTAAAGAAGACATGGGGAATCTAAAATTTGCATTCCACGACATGTCTATTCATCTAGGCAGAAATCCTAACGAATTTGTTTCTCGTACTCATACAGAGTAGATCCGAAGAAAATGAAAAAGACAGAAAAGATTTTATTTCACGTTCAAAGCGTCTATGTATCTATTGATACGTATTTCGCTTTAATAAAGCTCATCAGAATAGTTATTCATAGCCGTTCTTAACGTGAAAAATAAAATTCTCTGTCTTATTAGAAGTAACAATAACATGACTTCGTTATGGACGCAATAGCGACATCTGATAGAAAAATCGGTAAGATAGTTTCGAAACAAATTCAGATTTCTGCTTTAATCTGGAGCCTTCTAAAAATTGCAAGACATGACCAGACGATGATAAAGATGTTAAAGAAGACATGGGGAATCTAAAATTTGCATTCCACGACATGTCTATTCATCTAGGCAGAAATCCTAACGAATTTGTTTCTCGTACTCATACAGAGTAGATCCGAAGAAAATGAAAAAGACAGAAAAGATTTTATTTCACGTTCAAAGCGTCTATGTATCTATTGATACGTATTTCGCTTTAATAAAGCTCATCAGAATAGTTATTCATAGCCGTTCTTAACGTGAAAAATAAAATTCTCTGTCTTATTAGAAGTAACAATAACATGACTTCGTTATGGACGCAATAGCGACATCTGATAGAAAAATCGGTAAGATAGTTTCGAAACAAATTCAGATTTCTGCTTTAATCTGGAGCCTTCTAAAAATTGCAAGACATGACCAGACGATGATAAAGATGTTAAAGAAGACATGGGGAATCTAAAATTTGCATTCCACGACATGTCTATTCATCTAGGCAGAAATCCTAACGAATTTGTTTCTCGTACTCATACAGAGTAGATCCGAAGAAAATGAAAAAGACAGAAAAGATTTTATTTCACGTTCAAAGCGTCTATGTATCTATTGATACGTATTTCGCTTTAATAAAGCTCATCAGAATAGTTATTCATAGCCGTTCTTAACGTGAAAAATAAAATTCTCTGTCTTATTAGAAGTAACAATAACATGACTTCGTTATGGACGCAATAGCGACATCTGATAGAAAAATCGGTAAGATAGTTTCGAAACAAATTCAGATTTCTGCTTTAATCTGGAGCCTTCTAAAAATTGCAAGACATGACCAGACGATGATAAAGATGTTAAAGAAGACATGGGGAATCTAAAATTTGCATTCCACGACATGTCTATTCATCTAGGCAGAAATCCTAACGAATTTGTTTCTCGTACTCATACAGAGTAGATCCGAAGAAAATGAAAAAGACAGAAAAGATTTTATTTCACGTTCAAAGCGTCTATGTATCTATTGATACGTATTTCGCTTTAATAAAGCTCATCAGAATAGTTATTCATAGCCGTTCTTAACGTGAAAAATAAAATTCTCTGTCTTATTAGAAGTAACAATAACATGACTTCGTTATGGACGCAATAGCGACATCTGATAGAAAAATCGGTAAGATAGTTTCGAAACAAATTCAGATTTCTGCTTTAATCTGGAGCCTTCTAAAAATTGCAAGACATGACCAGACGATGATAAAGATGTTAAAGAAGACATGGGGAATCTAAAATTTGCATTCCACGACATGTCTATTCATCTAGGCAGAAATCCTAACGAATTTGTTTCTCGTACTCATACAGAGTAGATCCGAAGAAAATGAAAAAGACAGAAAAGATTTTATTTCACGTTCAAAGCGTCTATGTATCTATTGATACGTATTTCGCTTTAATAAAGCTCATCAGAATAGTTATTCATAGCCGTTCTTAACGTGAAAAATAAAATTCTCTGTCTTATTAGAAGTAACAATAACATGACTTCGTTATGGACGCAATAGCGACATCTGATAGAAAAATCGGTAAGATAGTTTCGAAACAAATTCAGATTTCTGCTTTAATCTGGAGCCTTCTAAAAATTGCAAGACATGACCAGACGATGATAAAGATGTTAAAGAAGACATGGGGAATCTAAAATTTGCATTCCACGACATGTCTATTCATCTAGGCAGAAATCTTAACGAATTTGTTTCTCGTACTCATACAGAGTAGATCCGAAGAAAATGAAAAAGACAGAAAAGATTTTATTTCACGTTCAAAGCGTCTATGTATCTATTGATACGTATTTCGCTTTAATAAAGCTCATCAGAATAGTTATTCATAGCCGTTCTTAACGTGAAAAATAAAATTCTCTGTCTTATTAGAAGTAACAATAACATGACTTCGTTATGGACGCAATAGCGACATCTGATAGAAAAATCGGTAAGATAGTTTCGAAACAAATTCAGATTTCTGCTTTAATCTGGAGCCTTCTAAAAATTGCAAGACATGACCAGACGATGATAAAGATGTTAAAGAAGACATGGGGAATCTAAAATTTGCATTCCACGACATGTCTATTCATCTAGGCAGAAATCCTAACGAATTTGTTTCTCGTACTCATACAGAGTAGATCCGAAGAAAATGAAAAAGACAGAAAAGATTTTATTTCACGTTCAAAGCGTCTATGTATCTATTGATACGTATTTCGCTTTAATAAAGCTCATCAGAATAGTTATTCATAGCCGTTCTTAACGTGAAAAATAAAATTCTCTGTCTTATTAGAAGTAACAATAACATGACTTCGTTATGGACGCAATAGCGACATCTGATAGAAAAATCGGTAAGATAGTTTCGAAACAAATTCAGATTTCTGCTTTAATCTGGAGCCTTCTAAAAATTGCAAGACATGACCAGACGATGATAAAGATGTTAAAGAAGACATGGGGAATCTAAAATTTGCATTCCACGACATGTCTATTCATCTAGGCAGAAATCCTAACGAATTTGTTTCTCGTACTCATACAGAGTAGATCCGAAGAAAATGAAAAAGACAGAAAAGATTTTATTTCACGTTCAAAGCGTCTATGTATCTATTGATACGTATTTCGCTTTAATAAAGCTCATCAGAATAGTTATTCATAGCCGTTCTTAACGTGAAAAATAAAATTCTCTGTCTTATTAGAAGTAACAATAACATGACTTCGTTATGGACGCAATAGCGACATCTGATAGAAAAATCGGTAAGATAGTTTCGAAACAAATTCAGATTTCTGCTTTAATCTGGAGCCTTCTAAAAATTGCAAGACATGACCAGACGATGATAAAGATGTTAAAGAAGACATGGGGAATCTAAAATTTGCATTCCACGACATGTCTATTCATCTAGGCAGAAATCCTAACGAATTTGTTTCTCGTACTCATACAGAGTAGATCCGAAGAAAATGAAAAAGACAGAAAAGATTTTATTTCACGTTCAAAGCGTCTATGTATCCATTGATACGTATTTCGCTTTAATAAAGCTCATCAGAATAGTTATTCATAGCCGTTCTTAACGTGAAAAATAAAATTCTCTGTCTTATTAGAAGTAACAATAACATGACTTCGTTATGGACGCAATAGCGACATCTGATAGAAAAATCGGTAAGATAGTTTCGAAACAAATTCAGATTTCTGCTTTAATCTGGAGCCTTCTAAAAATTGCAAGACATGACCAGACGATGATAAAGATGTTAAAGAAGACATGGGGAATCTAAAATTTGCATTCCACGACATGTCTATTCATCTAGGCAGAAATACTAACGAATTTGTTTCTCGTACTCATACAGAGTAGATCCGAAGAAAATGAAAAAGACAGAAAAGATTTTATTTCACGTTCAAAGCGTCTATGTATCTATTGATACGTATTTCGCTTTAATAAAGCTCATCAGAATAGTTATTCATAGCCGTTCTTAACGTGAAAAATAAAATTCTCTGTCTTATTAGAAGTAACAATAACATGACTTCGTTATGGACGCAATAGCGACATCTGATAGAAAAATCGGTAAGATAGTTTCGAAACAAATTCAGATTTCTGCTTTAATCTGGAGCCTTCTAAAAATTGCAAGACATGACCAGACGATGATAAAGATGTTAAAGAAGACATGGGGAATCTAAAATTTGCATTCCACGACATGTCTATTCATCTAGGCAGAAATCCTAACGAATTTGTTTCTCGTACTCATACAGAGTAGATCCGAAGAAAATGAAAAAGACAGAAAAGATTTTATTTCACGTTCAAAGCGTCTATGTATCTATTGATACGTATTTCGCTTTAATAAAGCTCATCAGAATAGTTATTCATAGCCGTTCTTAACGTGAAAAATAAAATTCTCTGTCTTATTAGAAGTAACAATAACATGACTTCGTTATGGACGCAATAGCGACATCTGATAGAAAAATCGGTAAGATAGTTTCGAAACAAATTCAGATTTCTGCTTTAATCTGGAGCCTTCTAAAAATTGCAAGACATGACCAGACGATGATAAAGATGTTAAAGAAGACATGGGGAATCTAAAATTTGCATTCCACGACATTTCTATTCATCTAGGCAGAAATCCTAACGAATTTGTTTCTCGTACTCATACAGAGTAGATCCGAAGAAAATGAAAAAGACAGAAAAGATTTTATTTCACGTTCAAAGCGTCTATGTATCTATTGATACGTATTTCGCTTTAATAAAGCTCATCAGAATAGTTATTCATAGCCGTTCTTAACGTGAAAAATAAAATTCTCTGTCTTATTAGAAGTAACAATAACATGACTTCGTTATGGACGCAATAGCGACATCTGATAGAAAAATCGGTAAGATAGTTTCGAAACAAATTCAGATTTCTGCTTTAATCTGGAGCCTTCTAAAAATTGCAAGACATGACCAGACGATGATAAAGATGTTAAAGAAGACATGGGGAATCTAAAATTTGCATTCCACGACATGTCTATTCATCTAGGCAGAAATCCTAACGAATTTGTTTCTCGTACTCATACAGAGTAGATCCGAAGAAAATGAAAAAGACAGAAAAGATTTTATTTCACGTTCAAAGCGTCTATGTATCTATTGATACGTATTTCGCTTTAATAAAGCTCATCAGAATAGTTATTCATAGCCGTTCTTAACGTGAAAAATAAAATTCTCTGTCTTATTAGAAGTAACAATAACATGACTTCGTTATGGACGCAATAGCGACATCTGATAGAAAAATCGGTAAGATAGTTTCGAAACAAATTCAGATTTCTGCTTTAATCTGGAGCCTTCTAAAAATTGCAAGACATGACCAGACGATGATAAAGATGTTAAAGAAGACATGGGGAATCTAAAATTTGCATTCCACGACATGTCTATTCATCTAGGCAGAAATCCTAACGAATTTGTTTCTCGTACTCATACAGAGTAGATCCGAAGAAAATGAAAAAGACAGAAAAGATTTTATTTCACGTTCAAAGCGTCTATGTATCTATTGATACGTATTTCGCTTTAATAAAGCTCATCAGAATAGTTATTCATAGCCGTTCTTAACGTGAAAAATAAAATTCTCTGTCTTATTAGAAGTAACAATAACATGACTTCGTTATGGACGCAATAGCGACATCTGATAGAAAAATCGGTAAGATAGTTTCGAAACAAATTCAGATTTCTGCTTTAATCTGGAGCCTTCTAAAAATTGCAAGACATGACCAGACGATGATAAAGATGTTAAAGAAGACATGGGGAATCTAAAATTTGCATTCCACGACATGTCTATTTATCTCGGCAGAAATCCTAACGAATTTGTTTCTCGTACTCATACAGAGTAGATCCGAAGAAAATGAAAAAGACAGAAAAGATTTTATTTCACGTTCAAAGCGTCTATGTATCTATTGATACGTATTTCGCTTTAATAAAGCTCATCAGAATAGTTATTCATAGCCGTTCTTAACGTGAAAAATAAAATTCTCTGTCTTATTAGAAGTAACAATAACATGACTTCGTTATGGACGCAATAGCGACATCTGATAGAAAAATCGGTAAGATAGTTTCGAAACAAATTCAGATTTCTGCTTTAATCTGGAGCCTTCTAAAAATTGCAAGACATGACCAGACGATGATAAAGATGTTAAAGAAGACATGGGGAATCTAAAATTTGCATTCCACGACATGTCTATTCATCTAGGCAGAAATCCTAACGAATTTGTTTCTCGTACTCATACAGAGTAGATCCGAAGAAAATGAAAAAGACAGAAAAGATTTTATTTCACGTTCAAAGCGTCTATGTATCTATTGATACGTATTTCGCTTTAATAAAGCTCATCAGAATAGTTATTCATAGCCGGTCTTAACGTGAAAAATAAAATTCTCTGTCTTATTAGAAGTAACAATAACATGACTTCGTTATGGACGCAATAGCGACATCTGATAGAAAAATCGGTAAGATAGTTTCGAAACAAATTCAGATTTCTGCTTTAATCTGGAGCCTTCTAAAAATTGCAAGACATGACCAGACGATGATAAAGATGTTAAAGAAGACATGGGGAATCTAAAATTTGCATTCCACGACATGTCTATTCATCTAGGCAGAAATCCTAACGAATTTGTTTCTCGTACTCATACAGAGTAGATCCGAAGAAGATGAAAAAGACAGAAAAGATTTTATTTCACGTTCAAAGCGTCTATGTATCTATTGATACGTATTTCGCTTTAATAAAGCTCATCAGAATAGTTATTCATAGCCGTTCTTAACGCGAAAAATAAAATTCTCTGTCTTATTAGAAGTAACAATAACATGACTTCGTTATGGACGCAATAGCGACATCTGATAGAAAAATCGGTAAGATAGTTTCGAAACAAATTCAGATTTCTGCTTTAATCTGGAGCCTTCTAAAAATTGCAAGACATGACCAGACGATGATAAAGATGTTAAAGAAGACATGGGGAATCTAAAATTTGCATTCCACGACATGTCTATTCATCTAGGCAGAAATACTAACGAATTTGTTTCTCGTACTCATACAGAGTAGATCCGAAGAAAATGAAAAAGACAGAAAAGATTTTATTTCACGTTCAAAGCGTCTATGTATCTATTGATACGTATTTCGCTTTAATAAAGCTCATCAGAATAGTTATTCATAGCCGTTCTTAACGTGAAAAATAAAATTCTCTGTCTTATTAGAAGTAACAATAACATGACTTCGTTATGGACGCAATAGCGACATCTGATAGAAAAATCGGTAAGATAGTTTCGAAACAAATTCAGATTTCTGCTTTAATCTGGAGCCTTCTAAAAATTGCAAGACATGACCAGACGATGATAAAGATGTTAAAGAAGACATGGGGAATCTAAAATTTGCATTCCACGACATGTCTATTCATCTAGGCAGAAATCCTAACGAATTTGTTTCTCGTACTCATACAGAGTAGATCCGAAGAAAATGAAAAAGACAGAAAAGATTTTATTTCACGTTCAAAGCGTCTATGTATCTATTGATACGTATTTCGCTTTAATAAAGCTCATCAGAATAGTTATTCATAGCCGTTCTTAACGTGAAAAATAAAATTCTCTGTCTTATTAGAAGTAACAATAACATGACTTCGTTATGGACGCAATAGCGACATCTGATAGAAAAATCGGTAAGATAGTTTCGAAACAAATTCAGATTTCTGCTTTAATCTGGAGCCTTCTAAAAATTGCAAGACATGACCAGACGATGATAAAGATGTTAAAGAAGACATGGGGAATCTAAAATTTGCATTCCACGACATGTCTATTCATCTAGGCAGAAATCCTAACGAATTTGTTTCTCGTACTCATACAGAGTAGATCCGAAGAAAATGAAAAAGACAGAAAAGATTTTATTTCACGTTCAAAGCGTCTATGTATCTATTGATACGTATTTCGCTTTAATAAAGCTCATCAGAATAGTTATTCATAGCCGTTCTTAACGTGAAAAATAAAATTCTCTGTCTTATTAGAAGTAACAATAACATGACTTCGTTATGGACGCAATAGCGACATCTGATAGAAAAATCGGTAAGATAGTTTCGAAACAAATTCAGATTTCTGCTTTAATCTGGAGCCTTCTAAAAATTGCAAGACATGACCAGACGATGATAAAGATGTTAAAGAAGACATGGGGAATCTAAAATTTGCATTCCACGACATGTCTATTCATCTAGGCAGAAATCCTAACGAATTTGTTTCTCGTACTCATACAGAGTAGATCCGAAGAAAATGAAAAAGACAGAAAAGATTTTATTTCACGTTCAAAGCGTCTATGTATCTATTGATACGTATTTCGCTTTAATAAAGCTCATCAGAATAGTTATTCATAGCCGTTCTTAACGTGAAAAATAAAATTCTCTGTCTTATTAGAAGTAACAATAACATGACTTCGTTATGGACGCAATAGCGACATCTGATAGAAAAATCGGTAAGATAGTTTCGAAACAAATTCAGATTTCTGCTTTAATCCGGAGCCTTCTAAAAATTGCAAGACATGACCAGACGATGATAAAGATGTTAAAGAAGACATGGGGAATCTAAAATTTGCATTCCACGACATGTCTATTCATCTAGGCAGAAATCCTAACGAATTTGTTTCTCGTACTCATACAGAGTAGATCCGAAGAAAATGAAAAAGACAGAAAAGATTTTATTTCACGTTCAAAGCGTCTATGTATCTATTGATACGTATTTCGCTTTAATAAAGCTCATCAGAATAGTTATTCATAGCCGTTCTTAACGTGAAAAATAAAATTCTCTGTCTTATTAGAAGTAACAATAACATGACTTCGTTATGGACGCAATAGCGACATCTGATAGAAAAATCGGTAAGATAGTTTCGAAACAAATTCAGATTTCTGCTTTAATCTGGAGCCTTCTAAAAATTGCAAGACATGACCAGACGATGATAAAGATGTTAAAGAAGACATGGGGAATCTAAAATTTGCATTCCACGACATGTCTATTCATCTAGGCAGAAATCCTAACGAATTTGTTTCTCGTACTCATACAGAGTAGATCCGAAGAAAATGAAAAAGACAGAAAAGATTTTATTTCACGTTCAAAGCGTCTATGTATCTATTGATACGTATTTCGCTTTAATAAAGCTCATCAGAATAGTTATTCATAGCCGTTCTTAACGTGAAAAATAAAATTCTCTGTCTTATTAGAAGTAACAATAACATGACTTCGTTATGGACGCAATAGCGACATCTGATAGAAAAATCGGTAAGATAGTTTCGAAACAAATTCAGATTTCTGCTTTAATCTGGAGCCTTCTAAAAATTGCAAGACATGACCAGACGATGATAAAGATGTTAAAGAAGACATGGGGAATCTAAAATTTGCATTCCACGACATGTCTATTCATCTAGGCAGAAATCCTAACGAATTTGTTTCTCGTACTCATACAGAGTAGATCCGAAGAAAATGAAAAAGACAGAAAAGATTTTATTTCACGTTCAAAGCGTCTATGTATCTATTGATACGTATTTCGCTTTAATAAAGCTCATCAGAATAGTTATTCATAGCCGTTCTTAACGTGAAAAATAAAATTCTCTGTCTTATTAGAAGTAACAATAACATGACTTCGTTATGGACGCAATAGCGACATCTGATAGAAAAATCGGTAAGATAGTTTCGAAACAAATTCAGATTTCTGCTTTAATCTGGAGCCTTCTAAAAATTGCAAGACATGACCAGACGATGATAAAGATGTTAAAGAAGACATGGGGAATCTAAAATTTGCATTCCACGACATGTCTATTCATCTAGGCAGAAATCCTAACGAATTTGTTTCTCGTACTCATACAGAGTAGATCCGAAGAAAATGAAAAAGACAGAAAAGATTTTATTTCACGTTCAAAGCGTCTATGTATCTATTGATACGTATTTCGCTTTAATAAAGCTCATCAGAATAGTTATTCATAGCCGTTCTTAATTCGTTCATAGAAAACCAAACATCCATAGAAAAGTTATTAAAAGTGTGTTACCTCAAAAAAATATGTAGCAGTCAATGATATTAAATATGTAACGAAGCTTACGACAACGGACCTTATAAGATTATGTTGTATAAACAATTAATTGGAACTAAATACAGTTTACAAATTAACTCAAACTTAGCACAGCAAAAGACCATGTGGTCATTGTACATGTATATAAAAAACCTTGGACTTTGGACCTTGGAAAAATAAAGAAAGTTGGAAGTTGAATCAATATTCACCTGTTGGCTGGCTATTCAGCTACAACGTAGACTATTTAAATACGCCTTGCTGTTCTGTCATATTTTGACCTCAAGGCCACTGTCTTTTCTCGTTGGTTGGCGTGGTTTGTACCTGTTGCTCTCATTTCACCGACAGCAACTAAGAAGCTTAAGAGTGGTAACTTCATTATATTTTTAAATATCACTATAATTCAACCTTAATCAATTTAATAATGTTACCTAAAGTTAAAATTAAATTTAACTAATAATATACTGTTGAAAGTGCATCTTATGATCTTTTTAGTTCCCTGAAAATTAATGTTTTTTACTTAAGTTTTTTACATATTTTTTATTCTAAAAATATATTATATATATATATATATATATATATTATATATATAAATATATATATATATATATATATATATATATATATATATATATATATATATATATATCTACGGCATTAAGTGAACTCCGCCCATGTTAAAATTCAGGTTCAATTAAGCTCCGTGGTCAAGTGGATACCGATATACGGAGCTCACTTGACAATTCCGTAATATTGGTTCAGTCGATTCATCAGCATGTAGAGTTTAATAATTTATAAAAAATTTTTGGAGCCCGTAAATACCCCTGTATCATAAATGTATATCGCTTAGTTCACGTGTATATATTATAGGGGTCGTTCAGATCTTCTTCATTGTATATTTGAACCATACGTTTATCGGTTTAACTAAGCTCTGAGAGTTTGGCAACTGTGCGATTATACCGTATATTTTCAACATATACCCTGAACGGTTTATATGGGCTCCTTATTTTTATCTACTGTTTGTAGACAGTGGAATGTCATACGCATAACACTGTGTAACAGAGGATATCATATTACCTGGTATAACTACGTACTAAAATGTAACTGGTTCTTTAAAAAACAGGTATGAAGATACAAAAGGATTTGGGCTTATTATTGAATGGAATGTTCGCTTGCATAGAAAATTTTATTTTTTCTGTATTTTTAAAGATGCTGTTTTTTCATTTAATATAATTTTATTAGTTCAATGCCGAACTTGATGTTTTTTTTAATTACAGAAATTTCATAATATATTTTGTTTACGTGAGTGTCTTTGTACATTTTATGTAAGCATCTGATTAATAAAAACTACTTTTATTTTATTCAATCTATTGCGATATATTGTATAAAGCTTTTTTAATATTTTAGTTCTGGTCTTATTTGTGTACTACATGTGATATCTCGATAGAAGGTTATCTCAAAATAAATATGGTTAAGTGCTACAATAGATATTTTTGTGTTAAAATGGGTAGTAGTGTGCACAAAAAGAAAGAATGGTTAATTTGTCTAACAAGGTATATTCGGCAGCACAAGCATATAGTACAAGCGTCTATGTTTTAAGGGCGGAAGGACGTGCGCCTCATTTTTAGCTGACAAGCTTGCGAAGAATAATATTTCTGGTCCTCAATTTACCTTTTAGTTTTAAACAATAATCTATGACTGACCCGGTGTGATACAAACTATTTTGAAAACGTCTATGTTGAGGAAATTGAAGGAGCACCCACGAGTTTTTCAGGGGTTTTGGCTGAAAATTTATTCATAGTTTATTTTTATTGTGCAATAATAGGTGTCTCGTCTATATAATAGACGTCCTAGTATCTACCGGTATGGATCGTTTGTTTGTGTAAATGTTATACAGTGTAGGTGCCTTTATGCTACCCCAAGCGAGACCGTTCTTCATCTGCTACTCTTACCAGTGAGTGATACAAAAAATATTTTCTTATGTTGGCATACGCAGACAATGTAAGTGAGCTTGTTATCTAAGGGGATATCATATAGTTTTTGGAGAAATATTCTGTAATTTAAGGTGTCGTAAGCGGCATTTAGATTGAAAAATACCACCCCTGATACCGGATATTTTTCGTACCCGTCTTTTTTTTGCCAGGTTTAAGCAAGGTAACAACTTTGGCTTGTCTCTAAATTTTGGCTATCTCCATAATTTGAATACAGTTGTTCATCATGCGGATAAGCCATTGTAGAGTGTTTTTGGTCCAGATTTCGTAATAAGCTTTGTGCTCAGATCCTCAATGTCGGTAGTTGTATTATTTTTCATTAAATATGTAGATGGTGGATCCAAGCTCAACATCGTTAAAAGGTTCTCTCGGCTGACTGGTTTTGTCCTTTCTTACTTTAAGTTATTCTTTGCTTCTTTTGCGACAGAAATAGCATGTCTATATCTATGATGTGGTTTTCAGCGATCAGCTATATACCAAATACCCTAGGTTAGGCCCTATATGTGTTTCCTGCACTAGAGATAAGTTACATTCGTGTTTAGCTCATATGTCTGATAAGTTTAAGTATAGTTTCTTGATCTCTAGATATACCCTTAACAGTTATAGACATATGTTATTAGAACAGTTGGTTCTAAAAAGGACCAATTTGACAAAATCATATTAAAGGGGTGACTGAAGAATTAGCCGATTAATTAATTAATCATTACCCGGGGTATGCCCGATTGCGGTGATCTTATTAGTACTTCAATCTTCCTTAACGCGCGTTCTTTGAATCCCATAAGTAATGCCTAATCTTTTACTTTTTATTAAAAATTTAAATTCTACATGCCGTGTATTACTTTTTGACGATATTTCGAATCAGATTTGTATAGTAATAATTTTAGGTATTAAAGAGCCTCTTTGTGAAAAATAAATAAGTTTGTGATATCGGTCGCAACTCATATCTAGATAATAACAAAATAAACAGTTAAAATAAGTGTAAACAATTTCAACTACATATATCGGTGCCACTGTTCAGGTGATGGGTTTATCACAGATTATCAAAGATTACATTTTAATTCAATGTTCTATTTACGTATTTTCAATATTAAAAAAGTAGGAAAAGACATGTTTATGCTTTTATTTTTTTAAATTTATTCTATTTTCTTTTTAGAGTTCCGTCTTTTTTGAACGACCTGTGTTCTTTTTTTAATTGGGCACTTGTCCAAAGCTATGACAAATACTCTGTCCTCTACTATTCTACATTAATATGACTGATTCATTATTTTCTCTAAACACTCTGTCCTCTGCTATTCTACATTAATATGACTGATTTATTTTATCTTTCTTGCAGCAATTTTAATGTTTATCCTGTGTATCTTCTTCTTCTTCTATTTATATAGACATGACTTTAATTTTTCAATGTGCCTCCAGTAAGTTGCCGTTCCATCGTTTTCGTGATCTTCCTACTGATCGTCTTCCTACGGGTTGACCGTCTTGCCGTCTTTACTACTCTATTTGTTGTCATTCGGCTTATATGATCGTTCCATTCTACTCTTCTATTTCTTAACCAGTTCTTGATCTTCTCCATCTTGCATCTACGTCGTATATCTGTACTTCTAGCTCTGTCCCATAGTGTCTTACCATCAATTTTTCTAAGTGTTTTCATCTCTGCTGTTTCTAATATCCTTTTTGTTCTCTCTGTGTCAGGTTTTGTTTCTGCCGCGTATGTCATTGGTCTGATGACTGTTTTGTAAATTCTGCCTTTCGTTTCTTTCCCGATAGTTTTATTGCTTCATATTGTTTCATTTAGTCAGCCTGTGGCTCTGTTTGCTCTATTCACTGGATCTTCCACTTCAGTTTCGAGCTTTCCGTAGCTAGATAATGTGATGGCTAGATATTTAAACTCCATCACTTGTTCTATTATCTGACCTTTCAGCTCCAATTAACATCTTAGTAAATTTGCTGTTGTATCCATGAATTTTGTCTCTTTTGGGGAAATTAACATGTTAAATTTTCTGGCAGTTATATGGAATTGGTACAGCACACGCTGTAAATCATCTTCATTTTGAAAGAGTAGTATTGCGTCGTTTGCACAGCAATTTTAATTTGTTTTTCTTCCATTTGGTATCTTTTTTTAATTCTTACTTTTTTATTATTTCATCCATAATCAGGTTGAACAATAGAGGACTCAGGAAATATCCCTGTCTTATCTCATTGTCAGCTTTATTAGGGTCGGTTGGTTCTTCTTCTGCTTTTACTTTTATTGTGTTATTTTGGTATATATTTTCGGTCGTTTTGATTTTTCCTAGAGGTATCTCTCTTGCGTACAATAAGTGGATAACGTTTTTTAATTTGTGTTTCTTCTGCATATCATTATTTCTTCTGTGTATTAAAAGTTAAATTTTGCTTATTATTAAGATTCCCTTAACGTGTTTATTAATTGTCTTGTTTCTGCAGTACGAATATATGTGTATCATGATAGATTGTAATGCATATTTCATTTGCGTTTGCCAATTACTTTTTCACTTCCTCAGCGATAGGTCTTTTTTTCCTCATCAATAACCTTATCTTATCCTCGCTCGATACAGCTATTCTAAGATATTTATATTTCACTATATGCTCTATCATTTGGTTTTTATCTCAAATTTGCACCTATGACGAAATTTATAATACATATCTAATATCTGGTGCTTTTATATGAAACTGGAATAAAACACTTGGTAGATAATATTTATTTGTTTTGAGTACACTTTTTTTAGAACCTAGTACATAAAGGAATAAATATTTGTCTGTTTAGTGTTTTCCAAGTCTGTAAAACATAAACAGGCTTAAATATTAGATTATACATTTATTAAGAATATTCAATATCGAAATTGAAGATTTTGTATCACAAAATATGAATAGGCTTTTACATTTTGTTTGACGTTTTAATCTTCTAATCGGAGTTCATTTTTCGAAAAGCTATAAAATTGTGAGAACAAATTGCTATATAAAAGTACGAGGCAATATTCTCATGCTGTGAGCTTTGCTGCTCTGTTACTTGTATAACGCTTAAGCTATTTTTAATTTTTTGTCAATATTTTTGAGGTGTTTCCTTAAATGACCATGTTTAAGGTTAGTACGTTTGATTAAATGAAATTGACATTAATTTAATAGTTTCCATTTTATTAGTACTGATGGTATATAACTAGCATCTGTTGGTACTATATATCAATTTTAACATGTGGAAGTGAGAGCACTCCCTTGTTAGTATTTTCAGTGTAAACTATGTGGCAGCCGTAGCTCAGTGGCTGTGTTACTGGCTTAACAAGCTGGAGGGCCCGGGTTCGAATCCTGGCACCGACAAAATTTTCAATTTCTAATTTAACTGCGCTGCCACCGTGCTTCGGAGGATACGTAAAGCCGTCGGTCCCGGCTACGAAAGTAGTCGTTAAGTCATGTTAGGGGCGCTTGCGCGACCTGAAAACCCTAACACTAGACCTTAGCCAGAAGGTTACACGAACTTACTTACTTACTAGTGTAAATTATGACGAAACAAGAAATAACCCATAATATTCCGCCCGTGTGATCTTAGTATTTCCACTGATTGAATAATATAGGGTCTCCAATATTTCAGTCAACGGTATGTCAGAGTGGTTTTTATTAATTTTTATATATATTTGCAACATGAAGAAGAAAGTTCAGTATAGGCAGTTAAACAGCTAACCTGTCAATTTATAAGTAAGAGCAAGTACCAACTTGCTGAAAAGCATACCCATACACAAAAGGGATGATAAAATGTACTGCACAAACTATAGCAGTATAAGCTATATATTAATTATTAGGATATACAGATTTTTTTCTAATAAACCTATAACGATTGAGTGAATAGGTAAACTATCAAATAGGAGACTATTAGTGTGGAATTAGAAATAAATCATTGATCAATTATTCACAATTAGGCAGTTAATGAGAAATGTTGGGAATACAAAAAAACATTAAACTAGTTATTTATAGATTTTGAACAAACACATGATATAATAATAAGAATAAAACTATGGAATACTATGGCATAACTAGGCTTAATTTAACAAGGAGTAACGTACAAGTAAAGTAATATTTCAAGGAAAATTATCGACTTATTTTCAAATGTACATTGACCTCAAACAGAAAGAAGACATTAGAAGAAAATGTAACGTAAAGTGTATAAATGAATTTACACAAAATAGAAAAAAAGAATGGAATAATCACATAAGCAGAATGGAGGAGACCCGTGACGTCAAAATTGGAAGAGATAAGTCACGAATCGGCAGAAGAAGTATCGGACGATCGCGCAAAAAATGAAGTGATAACCTTCCATAGAGGTATTATTCCACCAATGAACAAGTAAAATTGCTTATAAAGAGAAATAATAACAAGAAAAAAAAAGTAACATCTCTCAGATAAATAAGCGGAACAACAGAAACTGAGTATAAACGTGAAATTCCAAAATTAACATTAAATAAATTACCGCAAATCGTACGAACTGAAATAAGTGTTATTTTCTGCTCATATATATATATAATAAGAACTATATTTAAACCAAGTGACAGAAAAAAAATTATATATATATTTACTTCTAAATGATTAAGGTCTATAAAATTATTATTAAAGTTAAAGCTTATACAAGCGACAAAGTTTTTAAAACAATTAGACCGAACATAATATCATAACTGTAAAACATAGTATATACGGAAACAATAAAGAAATAGATATGTTTAGTGGTTATGAAACCGCTTGTCGTCTGCCATGAATTTTATTACAGAATCAAGTTACCAATACCATAAGACACCAAAATATTTTGTCTGAGTAATGACTTACTACGATAAAAAGAAATAGAATACTTTTATAATACACAACGTTATAACGTTGTGTAAACGCATGTTAATAACAATTGGTAATAAAGACATAAAGATACCCACTAGAAAGTTTAAAATTTCAAAACGACAGTAAAATAAAGTTCAAGTATATTATTTTCATTATTTGTTCAATACTGATGCCATCAATTTTTATTTTACATCTAGTTGGTTCTTTGCTGACTACTATTGTTTTAGTTTTCTGAGATGAAATTGTCATAATAAATTCATAATGCCAGGTATTTTATTTCCATTACCTATGTGGTTATTACATTCTTTTTTTCTATTTTGTATCCATTCATTTATACACTATACGTTACATTTTCTTTTCGATTTCTCAGAGTATTTCCTGTAATTCTTCTCACTACTCTCATCTCTGCCGCGTCCATTATTCTTTGCGTTGTGGCTGTGTCGGGTCTTGTTTCTGCTAATGCTATCAATTTCTATTTTACATCTGTGGTCCTTTGCTGACTACTATTGTTTTAGTTTTGTGAGATGAGATTGTCATATTAAATTCTTTTGCTCTTATGTTAAATTTGTGGACAAATCTTTGCAGACTATCTTCATCTTGGGCTATTAATATTGCGTCATCTGCGTAACGGAGTACTTTAATTTCTTTGTTTCCCATTCTGTATCTTCTTCGTTTGTTAACGCTTTTGATGATTTGATCCATGATCAAATTGAAGAGCATGGGGCTCAATCTCAACGAATCCCCTTGTCTTATTCTGCTGCCTATTTCTATAGGTCCTGTAAGTTGTCCCTCTATTCTGACTTCAATTTTGTTGTTTTGGTCGATGTTTTCGATAGTTTTTATAATATTTAGGAGAGCTTTTCTATTATGCAGAAGATGGATTACATCTTTCAGTCTTACTCTGTCAAACGCTTTCTTTAGGTCAATCAGACACAGAAATGCTAGTCTATTATACTTCAGTGATTTCTCAGTAATTTGCTTTATAACGAATTTTGCATCTGTACACGATCTACCACTTAAAAAACCCGGTTGTTCATCTGCTAAACTTATATTGTGATTAATTAGCACTTGTAAAATTTTAGTTGTAAGTTTTAGCGTAGTATTTAACAAGTTTATACCTCTGTAGTTTTTTGTCTGTTTTTATCTCCTTTTTTATATAGTAGAGTTAGTTCGCTCCTTCTCCATTCTTCCGGCATTTTATTGTGTTTTATAATTTTATTAATTAATATTGTTAATTGTTCTGTCATTGCTGCTCCACAATATTTCAGTATTCGTTTGGTATCTCGTCTTGACCTGCTGCTTTTCTGTTCCTCAGGTTTTCAAGTATTTTCCGAACTTCCTGTACATTTATATTAAGTTCTTTATATGTTGTAATTTCTGATGTTTCCGGTTCTAGCGTCGTTTGTTCTTCTCCTGTATATAGCTTTTTTAGGTAGTCAATCCACGTATCATTTTCCATGTATTTTAGTTCTATTAGTTACTTTACCTTCGTTCTTTGACGTCTGATGAAGCGCTATATTTCCTTTTGCAGACGAGAAAAATTATGTTCCATTTCTTTTGAAAAACGTTCCCAGTGAGCATTTTTTATTTTTCTTATAAGTGCATGTGTTTCGTTTCTAATTGTCTTGTAATTATGTTATGCCTCTTGTGTTTTGGTTGACATGTATTTCAGGTAAGCTTTTTTGTTTTCTTTACATTTTTCCTTCACTTTACTTATATTTCTTTTACCGAGAACTTTCTTGGCCGAGGCTAAGATATTAGACTTAAGTATTGTTCAGCTTTCTTCGACTCCATCACTTTCTGTGATATATGTATTTCTGTTTTTTTCGGTTCTTCTTTTCTGGAATAGGTATCTTGTCGAGTCATCCTGTAAGCTTTCGACTTTTATCTTTGTGGTGTATTTCGGTGTTTTGTTATCACATATATGTGTTTTCATTCGGCACAATACCAATTTGTGATCGCTTCCTATTTCTGCTGATGTTAGTGCTCTCTATTCAACAGAATATAGTCTATAATAGATCTTTGTCCTCTACTGTTTTCAAAAATGTATTTGTATTGTTCTTTGTGAGGGAAAAATGTATTATTATTACGTATCTGGTTTTTGCTGCAGAGGTCCGTTAGAAGGTTTCCGTTTTCATTTCTGATATTTTCGTTATATCGCTGTTTTATCGCTGGAACTAAATCATTGCCAACACGGGCGTTAAAATCACCCATAATGATTATATATTTATCATTTGGGGTCTCGTTCATTACAGTCTGAAGGTGTTCCTAGAAGTTTTCCCTTGTGGTGGTATCTTTGTTGTTCTCTGGAAGTGAATTGCTACCACATTCAGAGGTTTAACATCCAGTATAATTTTTACACTTACTATTTTTATACTTGGTGTAAAAAATTTTTGTGTACAAACAGAGCGACTCCTTCTTTGGCTCTGTTTTCTTTGGCAACACCACTGTAAATCATGAGATGGTCATCTATAATAATTTGACCCTTTTCCTTTTTTCTTTGTATCTTTTAACGCACACATGTCTATATTTTTTTTTCTACAAGCTCTTTTGTAATTTTCTGCTCTCTTGTAGAGACTTTACGTTCAAAGCACCGATGCGAAGTGTATTTCTCGTTTACCACAAATTCGTTGTCCTCTTTCTCCCGTTAGTCGTCGTAATGAAATTATTCCTGTCCCGAGGCATAATTCTGTTTCTATGAGCTGTATGGTTTTAAAGTCTATTAGTAGGGTGCTAAACTGGCTGTAGACCCCCTCCTCCTTTATTTGGGCTTGGAACCGGTAACAGTTCTGTCGAGCTACTCGATCTACCCAAAAAAACGGCAGGCGGATTTGAGATATGTTACTTAAGGATGTACTTAATCTCTATTAATTCTTTGATCTGTTTTTTATTCTCTTTCAGATCTGTTTTATATTAGGTAAATTCTTATTTCATTCCTTAGGTAAATTCTTATTTTAAACCCTCCGGCGTACTTTCAGGTCTACATATTATATAAGTATTTTAGTTTTTTTTTTCATTTTACTTTCACCTCTTTTTGTACTTAGTTTACTTTCCGTGTCCGAAACACCAACAGCTTTAAATTTTGTATTTCCAATGGTTGGCTACATAAATGGCCCTGTCATTCGCTAAAAATAAATCTTCTTCTGTGTAGGTCTCTCTCATCTCTGTGCATGCTAGTAGATTTTTTGTGGTAACAAACTTTATAATCTTACCGAAGGGGCTTCTAATTTCAGAAACTGTTACACGATTACTCTATTTGATATACGTACATTTATGTACTAAATGTTTTAGTGCCAATGCATTTTAATAAAAAATACTTATTAATAAAAACGGAAATTTTCGCTTTTCCAAGTTTATAATACACACTTTCTTATGTTTGAAAATATATAAAAGTAATATAAATTACCACCTTGCTTATTAAAACTAAAAAGTAAAATAAAGGTATATGGCGGTTAACAATTTATATTTAACTACATAAATTACCCAAATAGTCCTTAAATTCCTCCATGATTAAATTGATGGATATTTAAATAAATTTCAAGTTCCAGAATGTATCTGCTGTAAAATTTGAAAACCTACTACTAATACAATTATTGGCAACATCGCAGGAGTTTAGAAGTATATGCAATATCGTAAATACGGATCCCAAAAATGGTTTATCCTTTTGTGGAGTCCACTTAATCCTACGTGTTAGTCGGAGTCTACATAAAGCGCTACTTAGATAATAAAATACACGGTGTATATTCTACTGGAGTTAGTATAATACCGTTTTAGAACGGAGCTTACATTAACCGCTAGATGTATATATATATATATATATATATATATATTATAACGAAGTTTAAAAAAATTGTTTGTTGGATTTTTAAAAGTTTTTCTCGTTGTCTGCAATTATCTTAATATTATGCAACTTTTATAATATGGTTGAATAGTAAAACTTGTATAATATAATGTTTTGGCGAGAAAGTTCTGGTTTTTGAACAATTTTTTCAATATTGGGAAAATGCCTTCGTACATAATGCATTTGTTATTCTTCTTGGTTTTTACCTGCTTTTCATTCAGTAGTGTACATCGTAGCTAGTTCTTTATCGCTATTTAACAGTTTGCTTATATATTTTTTCATTGCTAATATTATTATTGTTTACCAATATGTCACTATTCAAACACAAAGGCTTATTCTAAGCACTAACACCATCTAACATGTACTTTATATTATATATATATATATATATATATATATATATATATATATATATATATATATATATATATATATATATATATATATATATATATATATATATGAACGTCAGGTGGAATGCATATTTTAGATTCCTTTGTCGAGTAATTCATCAAGCTGTTTGCTTTGCCAGTTGTAGAAGGCACAGTGATAAAAATTTGTCTGGTTATTATATTTTTGTCTATTATGTTTGTATTAAAAAATATGTTTATACCAAAGACTATAATATAGTATTTTGACTTTTTATTATTCTACACAATTTATTAAGTATAAAATAACTAACTAAATATTTTTTATCTCATCATTTTACATAATGAAGTCTAAAGTAATAATAAAGACGTGTTATCATAATTTGTCCAAAAGAAAACCTACAAAAAATAAAAGTTTATAATATAGCAATTATAAATAAAGTGTTTTACAAGGTCTTATTTATTTTCATGAAATACATACTAACAAATACAAATTACTTATTAGCAAAACTATACATAATTATTACTAGAACATAATTCTGATAGTAATTTCATTACAATTAAAAAAAAGTTTTATAATAAGCAAGATATGATATCAATCAATAGCTGAAGATAAGTTGGGTTGAAAGAGTTACCAACTTTGAAGTAATGCGAAGGATAGGAAAAGACCCAGAAATTTTGTCAACGATCAAACGAAGAAAACTCGAATATTTGGGTCACCTGATGAGAGGACATAAATACGCATTACTTCAAAATATAATGCAAGGAAAAATAGAAGGAAAACGGAATCCAGGCCGTAGAAGAATGTCATGGCTGCGTAATTTGAGAGAGTGGTTTGGCTGTATCACTAATGAACTCTTTAGGTCAGCTGTAAACAAGATCAGGATAGCCTTGATGATTTCCAATCTCCGATAGGAGTGGCACAAGAAGAAGAAGAAGATATCAATAGAGCAATCGAGTTTATTTATCAAATATTTATCTTGAGTTACTTTTAGCACTCTTTATAACCACCAACTTCTTAAATGAATAATTTTTTATCTTCCGTTTGGGTGACATGGCTCACTATAAGAGAAACTCATATTTGTCCTAATGATACATTCTTTTTCAGGCTTCTAAGCTGTGGTCTGAAATTACTTTTTTCTGGTGCATTTTTTTCGGCTTCAGCCGAACTAAACAAAAAAGTCACACGGCAATGTTTTTTAGTCCCTTTCCGAGTGACTTTCGGACGGCTGATTTCTGATTGATCACGATTGTAAAGGACGTGTACAAGTGTACATTCGGGCCTTCGTCTGAGCACTGGAGTCTGTTGGGTGGTTTCAATCACTATTAAAAAATTTTAAGCATATCTATAAAAAGTTTTGTTCGGTAGCATTTTAGTCTAAATCCTCTACTCTCCTCACACCCTCTACTCTACGTCTGAGTTTAAATGGACACAAAAAACTCAGCCCTCTCAACAAACAGCTGAGGTTATTTACAGTAGCTCAATCCAACTAGTCTGAAAGTATGGGTATGCTCCGAAATAAATATAAATATTATCTAACTAATGATAAACTGAGATAATTCCTTGTACTGATATGTAAGTATCATTATATATTTTTTGTATTAAATTTAAAATAACTATGCAACGAATACACCAGTTAACATCAAACTGAAGCTGGTTGTTTTGAAACACATTTTACGTTATATATAGTTAACTATTTTTGTATCAATTTTAGACTTTTGTACCTACCACTTTTATATTAATTAATATTTAATATCGCTGAATACCTTTTATTTTTCTATATAATTGATTATTAACTAAGTCCCATATATTCTTAGTACCACTTTAATTGATTTTTGGTTGTATAAACATTGGCTTACGTATATCATCTATTTTAGCCTTTAGTTTCTTGAGAGCCTGATGATGTTGTATAACTTGCAAACAGTGAAACCGGTCGACAATATTTATTGTCTTAGTAAATAAATATAACAATTTAACACCGATTGTGCGTATGAGACCCTCTTCCATAACATTCATTAAATGGACACATTTAATACTACAGAAATGGTAATAACATTTAGTGTTATACTAAATATGTATTTTTCTTGAATTAAATACGATAGCTTTAAATTCTAAATTTGATTTTAATTTTCTTTATAAATATGTGAATCGCAATTTGATTTGACACAAATATGTCAGTTTCTTAATATAAAATTCCATAGCTCTTCTGTGTGACGGTGTGTTCTGCAATGGCTTTCACAATGATTATGGTGGCAATTGCTTTTCTTTTCTGTCAAAATAGTTTTGTATACTTCTTTTTGTTGTTTTTCTTAAACTGTCATCCCCCAGTTGGTGGTTGAATCTCATTATCACTATCTTCACTCTACCGTTGCTTGGTAAAGTTTTATTAAAATACGTTTAAACATTTACATATACTTAAACCAGTCCCTTAAATTTTTTAACCATTACACCCTCTTTTTCTCAATATTTATTCCTTTATTTATCTTTTCATGTATTATCAATCTGATCATTTCTATCTTGATATTGCTTCCACTTTATTAAAAGTCTCAGATATTGTCTCTTTTTCCAGATTCAGCCATAAGGCTCACGTTCCCTCTAAGAGTCCCCTTTACATCTCTGTGCTTGGTAATCTTTCCGGTGTATTTAATACGCAAATTATTATTGTTAGTTATTATAGTCACATCTATTAATTACATCTATTAATGTAGTAAGTTTATTAGCAAGCTTATTAACTAGTATGATATCTGGTCTATTATGTGCCACTGGCTGGTATGTGAGTATGGCGTGAGTACTGAGTCATGGCGTTCTTTATAATCAGTTCGGATAAACGCCTGGTAGCTCCCGGTAAGAAGTTGTATAGTTTCTTGTCCTTGTTTGGGATCAGAGGGTAATTGACGATAAATTTCAGGTAATTTCCAGTTGAAATAACCTGGTCCTGAACGAGATAGGAAACCTTCTGTCTCGGGAAACACCCATTCTGATGTCAACCAACAGTTCGACGCTGTATTGTCGACCTTTTTTCTTGCTTAGACAGGTAGTTTAAGCACATTTCTCGTTTTCCCAGTTAAAGCGGCGTTGTGTCATCTACAGTGCGATGTAAAGTTGATGACTCAGCGGGCGTCCTAAAATAGGTTCTTAAATCAGCAATTTAATTATCCAGTGGCACACTCATGATACTGCTATAATGTTGTTGTTTCTACTGCACTGCGTGAATAACAACTTTATAATACTCAGATAGCTAATCACGAAACAGGCGTACGAATTTAACGCCTTGAATAAATTATTATTCTTCGTACGAACTCGAAAATTAGTTCGGTTTTCATTTGTTTATAGTCAATTTTTTGCGCTTGATTTACTCCCAATTATTTGTACATACAATTTTCTAGTTTTAAATCATCCATATTCAACAGATGATTAAGCTTCGCCACAAGAGTACTGTTATTTTTGATGCTAAAACTTAAGTATGTGCTGTTTAGTTGCTATACAGTGGGTTCATCGCTGGACAAAACCACAGTGGACTCAACGAGTCCTATTGGAAAAGGCCCCGGTTAATTGGAATATCTTCAGTTTTTATATTGTTTTTACCAGATATTTGAAAGTGAATTTAAGTGTTCCACTCCATCAGTATATGCTTTAAAAAAATATTATCATCGACTTGGCTATTAGCTGGCGTTGAAAGTTGTTTTCCCCAAAACTTATATATTTTTTTTGGCTTGAGTACGATTTATTTTCATTTTCTACATTGGAAATGAGTTTTTTGAAGAACGTCTTCTCTGAATGCAAATTCAAAAGTATTCAGAATTATTTCTTCAGCTCTTTTGATTACTTCTCTACTTCTCATTGATCGAATGTATTTGTCCAATATCCCTTGGTAATAACTTAATCTTCTTTAGCAGTTACTTTTCGCAGGGTGCAATTCTGTTATCACTCCTTCCATTATTAAAATCCCATATCGTGTTTGATTTAAATGCCCCCAACATTAGGAATTGCTGCTGCTGCACAGTCAGCATATGCAAATATTTCAATGTATGGGTATCTACGGCATAATTGGATATGATTTCACTTTTTAGAATTTGTAACAGCGCACCTAGTTTCTTACAAGAGTCTATTCTTGGAGATGTGGTCTGCTTAGTGGTTTGTTACGTTAAACTCTTGTACGGTAAGTGTCATTTCGCTTTCGAAATTATTGTGCAACTCGTTGTTATCCTCCTGTGTATTATGATGTTAAGTTTCTTATGTGGCAAAATAAGGAATATGTTCATGCATTTCATTGATGTCTTGATCTACAACAGCCTCTTGGTTGTATACCTCCCGTTCGACTTTGCTTATGATGGTATCGCGTCTAGTCTCTGGAATAAGATTGTTTCTTATAATTACCCGGTATTAATCTGGTACTCGTTGTTCAGGTACTTGAATTTATGGGTATTTCCTTGCAAAATTTGGCATACAGTTGTTGCCAGTAGACAATTGTTTTTTGACCTATAGTCATCACCTTATAATAGAAGCGCACTATATTTTTATTCGCAAACACAGTCCATTTTCAGCTCAGCACCTTTAGCGAGTGGAGCTCGTGTTGTTCACTTGTGATTGTTGGTTTATAGATAGTTGCATAGGAGACGCCTGCCTCTTCAGCATCCTGCCACCGATGTTCGGCATGCTATCACGTCCAGCGCCATCTCTGAACATAAATTCGCAGACAGTTACCTAAAACATAAATTACCATTCTTAATCTTCCTGGGTATTCATTCTATACCTACTGTCAGGTGTCAGTTTTTGTTCCACGGCAGGTATCCCTGGTACTCTCTAGCTTAGAATACCCAGAGAGCATCCCTCAGTCGCAAGGGGCGTGCCTGATAATAGCTAACAAAGAATTCACATAGCTAACTTTTTTATTTTTATTTCGTGTTATTATTTCATGTTCTTTACATCCCTCGTAATACTTTAGTGCTTTTTTTTGCGTTCATGCTATTCTAAGCACACTTTTGGAACACCACATTTCTAATAACTGTAATTTATTTACGTGTCCAGCTTTAAAATCCATATTTTAGTATCGAAAAAAGCTAAATTATTAGACCACTTACTCTCAATTCTAATCGAAGTTAATTTTTTTGTTGTAGGAAATTGTTTTTATTTTTATATAAGCAGTTCTTGTTACTTCTATTCTGAGCAAAGCTTTCCATAATTACGGTGTCATCTACATCTCTTCTGTTATTAAAATTTTTACCCCTAATTATTATTTTATCACTTTTAAATAATAGTGCTACTTTAAAAATAGATTTTCTATATACATGGAATATAAAATAGAGAAATAATGCATCCTTGCCCCACTGCACTCCAGATTTCAATTTCTGGATTCCGGATTTGTTATCGGCTATAATTTATACTTTTTAATTCCAATAAAAGTTTGTTATTATTAGAAAGTCGCTTTTATCTTTAGTTTTGTCTTTAGGATTTGGACTAATTATTCGTGTCTCACTTTGTAGAATGCTTTATTTTACCTTGGCCCATCTCATGATTTCCTAGGTTTTCTTCGTTGGTTTTTCAATTAACTCGTCGTCACATGTCTCGAAAAGTTGGTAGATATTATAGTTTGCTTTTCTCAATCATATAATTCGTTTAATTTTATATTAAAAGTAACCATACAGGGGATAAACGCTTTTAGTTTAGTCCGAAATATTGTAGTGTTTAGATAGTTCGAGAGCAAGACCCGTGAAATTTTTTTTATTTTTCTTTTCTTTTTACATAATAGCACTATTTGTTTAAGTAACGGTCTGTGACAAACGATGTTCGTCAGTTTATAGTACAATCTATATTAGTGTTAACTGTTGGTTATTTTCTTGAATAAAAGTATTCATAACACAAATGTTTTTTATATTCTTGATCTATATAGATCGAAGTCATTTTTGCAATTTTACACACACAGATACCACATAATGTAATAGACCAGATACCACTGTCTAGAGATATTTAGAGAGGCCGTAGATATCATAAAACATCCATTTAACATTAATTTTAAATAAAATTATCTGCATCTACTTAAGATGTACATCAAAACAATAAGGAATGCAAATCATATCCTCAAGCTCTAAATTACCAATACCCAGACCGACTGAACGCAGAGCATCTCCTAAATATACACACAGCCTACAAGGTCAGTGATGCGCCGGAATATAGCTGCAACTGTTACCGCATTGCCTTTAATAATATCAGTCGCATTCGATGATGATAATGAGGATAGTGTATTTGGCATGGAAACTAGTCCGTTTGCCACATATTTTTGAATGATTTATGTTATATTTATGAATTAAAACTTGATTGTAACAAATTTATATTATATATCCGGATGCATATAAGTGATTAAAATTTAATCATATTTAACTCATATTTAATATGAGTTCGTATATTGATTTCCGATTCAGTGACAGTAGCTGGGTTATGTTTACTGGAAGATGCACATTACTTTAAACCAGGTTTACATACAATGTAGATGGGAGAGCTTTATTTTTAATGCATCCAAACAGGATGTAATATTAGTCGCATTCACAGAAACAAATTTCAGTAAGAAATAATTTTATTGTATAGAAGCTAGTAAGCCAATTTATTACTATAAGAATTAGCGCGTATTAGAATCGAAGTGCACATACTAGATTAGGAAAACAGCAGCACTTTTGTTTACTATGCACAAAAATGATGAGATGTTTTTAAAAATCTGGTCGTTTTATTATACATGTACCTAACTAATCCATCGTCTTTTTTTATATAAAAATAATGGTTTTTAGATTTTGAATATTTTAACTTGAGGGGTTGACTCTGTAAAATATACGTTAAATTTTTTTAACACAAACAGCAGGTTAGTATTTACATATGTGTTTAAGAGTTACCGACATATTATGTTAAAAAAAAAAGATGACTTTAATAATCAAAAAAATTTGGCAGGATAAAATATCAAGGATCGTTAATGGCTCATATAACTTAACTTAGATACTTAATTCAAATTAGTTTTTATTTAATTGAACCGTTATTTTTATTATGTAGTTGTTCCGGAATTATAAATTGACATGCACTTTCCTATGTACAAATAATCAAGGTTATTAGACATAGTTCTCGTTTACACGATTTATTTAAAGCGGTGAGATATTTCATAAACAATTTTTAACAACCTGTTCACTTAAGCACGCATATAATCTAAAATGAGAATATTTAAAACAAAAAAAAAATATTTCTAAAAAAATAAACTTCAAGTTTTATACCAAATATAATACTTTTTTTAATTATCTATTATTAACTATACATTCTTAATTCTTATTAGTTATTTTTATGAGTGTTGAACCAAACCGGAAAATAATTACGAGGTATTTTTCGATAAGTGTACGTTGATGAACTTTTTCTTTTATCCGTTGACTCTCGAGAAAGTATGTTGACATCATGTCTAAATAGATGGGATCCTATATATCTATTCTTCTTTGTTTTGGGTTAATAGGGAAGTTTCGTGTAGACCATAGTCAATAATTTCTCTGATTTGATCTACCAATCATCTGACTGAACTTCCTCGCTATTGTTTATCATTGATTTTACCTTCGATGATCAGTTTTTTATAAAAAAGATCACAAAAATAAGGATGCATCATAAAAAGTATTGCTACACATGCTTTAGACCTTTGAGTAATAAATAAAAAGACGTACCCAAAATGCAATAAAGATTAATTATTAACATAGATGTTGCAAAGTCACTAGATGATATAAAGTAAGGAATATTAAAATCAGGGAGCGCATGGGCATAGACATTGACATCCTGGAAAATATAGAATGCAAAAATGAATGACCAAAGATGGCTAAAGAGAATGTTATAGTAGATTTCCACAAACTGCAGGAAAATGGGAAGACCAAGAAGATCGGGGAGACAAGAAGTAAATGTTCCAACGGAATATAGGGGGCTACGAACAGAAGACTGCTCGTAGACCCCTATCTGTGACTGAAACGATTGCATGCGTCGGAAGCTAGGATGCGAGAAACGGCGACAGTTGCAATGAACTCGTTATATATATATATATATATATATATATATATATATATATATATATATATATATATATATATATATATATATATATATATATATATATATATATATATATATATATATATATATATATATAATCAGTTTTTTTAGCTCTTGGTAGGACTGATTTACTTTTGCTGACATTTTATGTTTGTAATATTTTTCTGTAAGTCCACATTTAATTTCAACTTTAACGTCAATACCGTCACATATTTATAGACTATAAGACAACCTACGACTCTGTAAATAAAAGAGAAATGTTCAGAGCAATGAAAGAACTAGGACTACCAAATCAGATAATAAGTTTAACAAAATTCTTAAAAAAGTTGAATGTAAAGTATGAATCCAAGGGGAACTATCTGAATATTTTAAAAGTGTCGCGGAAAATAATTCTAGCTTTTGATGATTGTTTCCCATTTTTTTCTGTTTTTTGTCAATTGTGTTTGTTGTAAAAACAACCTGTATAATATTGTAATCGTAGTATAGTTATTTTATCAAATTGTGAGCTCAGGTCGGCAGCTCTCGTGTTAACGTGTGTGCGACTGATGCCCTTCATAAGGGACCCGTCCTCCCCTCGATATGTAACTTAAGACAGACAGTGCCAATTTGCCTCTCGGCAAGAAAAGGCCGTGTGTGTGTGTGATCTCGAAAATGTGCATGGTGCGTAAGCGATAAATGCGCTTGTAAACCCGGTGTTTTGTGTTAAAACGTATATAGTTGGTCTCTCTCAATTTTATCATTTCATGTATATCTGTTACTGCCTCCCCGCACTCACTGTAAAGCTAATATTTGTATAACTCTTTATGTAACTGTCAGAATTGCGATAATTGTCAATGTTTGAACCAGCCCTTAAGTCTATTGTGTAAATAAATCGAAGGAAAATACCTCTTAATTGTTTTATTGCTTCAGTGGTCCTTTATAAATATTTTGAAGCAATTAGGTGTTCAAATACGCCTCTCTTAAATGTGGATAGTTTGGCAACAAAGTTTACCCTTTCCATCCATCTTGTGGTCTCTTCGAACCGCATATTGTTTATCGCAATTCCTCTTCCGATTTATCTTCATAAATCAAATTAATTTTCTCTTATTTAATTCTCTTCCCGTAAAAATTAAAATAAATATCGTTACTGAGTGCCCTTCACAAAATAAAACGTATAAGATAAACAATCTCACGGCACATGGAACATTACGTCACCACGCAAGTGTTTGAAGTGTTTCCACCCAACAATCTTAGATGTTAGATTTATCGCTCTTCGAGGTGCATCTCAAGTGAAATTGCTAACAAGAAACATGTGATGTGACTATGGATTTTTATGGATTTTTTAGATTCATGTCTATTTGGTGAGTTCGTTCCAAAATATATTTTTATAATCACGGTACAGGGACATTCAAAAGTTCGAACGCATATTATTAGTATACAGGACGAGTTTATATTTCGCAGGATTCGTACAGACATTATTTTCTGAGACTCTTGTTTATTATACGGGGTGGACTAAGCTGTGTTTTAGACTCTAAAATTTTTTATTTCTCGTGTATCTCTCATAGATAAATATCTCGCAAAGCTTTTGATACATCTCTAACCGCAATGGATCAATTGAAGAAACAACGCAAACCGTTGAAATCAAAAATCTCTCGTATCTCTAATTGGTTAAGAGATAACTCTGCTCAAGAAACGGATCCCTTGCAGTTCCAACTCCGTCATACTGAACTAACGAATTGTTACGCCAAATATGATGACCTCATGGATCAGATTGAGGAACTGGACGAAGCAAACACTGAAGAACGCGATAGGGAAGAAATTGAAGAAAAGTACTTCTCAACTCTAGCAGGTCTTCAACATAGAATGGAGATGCTCCAACCTCTTTCACACCAGTCCAGTTCCACTTCTCCACGTTTAGCTAGTGCTAAAGTGACTCTTCCAGAAATTAAAATTCAAACTTTCTCAGGATGCTTCTCAGAATGGAGTGCATTCTATCAGCTCTTCGAGACGTTAATTATTAATAACCCGGAACTCAACAACGTCCAGCGCTTTGTTTATCTCAAATCTTTTCTACGCAACGAACCTCTCCAGTTGGTAGAAAACATCCAAGTTTTAGAAGAAAACTTCCAAATCGCGTTAGAGACTCTTCGAAATCGCTACGAAAACAAATCGCGCGTAATTAGTTTGCTTATACAGCGTCTTTTGAAAGTTCCATCCTTAGTCAAAACTAATGCAAAGGCCTTACGTGAATTTTTGGTCACCGCAAAACAGACCTTACTCGCGCTAAAAAATATGAATGTACCCATCGAGCATTGGGATCTCTTATTAATAGAAATATTTTTGCAAAAAGTGGACTTTACCACTCACCGGTCTTTCGAATACGAGTTAGGGTCAAAAGATATTCCCACGCTAAATCAATTCTTTGATTTTTTAGAAAAAAAGTGTGACATTATGGAAAAGTTAAACTCCTCAGATAATAACGATAAAAAAGTTATCAAAACTCACTCTAAAACGGTTCTCTTCTCTTCGGCAAATAACAAAACTAACTCGTACTCCAAAACATGCGTATTTTGTAATAATACTACACACACTATTTATGCATGCACAAAATTTGCTAATCTTTTCTTACAGGATAAGTATAAATTTGTTAATGAAAACAAACTATGTCGCAACTGTTTAGGAACTAAACACTTTTCACAAAATTGTTCGTCTCAACGTTTATGTGGTATATGCAAGAAAAGGCATCACACACTCTTGCACAATGACCATGAAAATAGCTCTTCTTCTAGTAGATCTTTTCAACGACAAAATCACGCAACCTCTCGCAATGTACAAAACACTTGGTCTGATGGTGAAGCCGGTCCAAGTAATTCTGTCTCTCTCTCTGAATCTCAAACCTCTCAGGTGTCAAATGTAATGACTTCTCTTTCTGCTCTGTCAATAAAGCAGGATGTTCTGCTGGCAACCGCTCTAGTCACTATTTATTCAAAGCATGGCGTACCCATACACGCTAGATGTATTTTAGATAGTGGATCTCAGTCGTCATTTGTCTCTAAAGATTTGGTTCAAAAATTAAATCTCTCTCCTTACAGCAAAAGGTTACAAATCTCTACTATCTCTGAACATAGTTCATTCTCGAACAAAATGGTCGATCTAGAAATTTTTCCATACAAAAGAAATGGTAATGGTTTCAAAATCTCCTGTGCTATTTTAGACAACATAACTTGTAGACTCCCCCAGGTATCCATAAACAGAAGTAAATTTAATATCCCCTCTACAGTCACTCTCGCAGATCCCACCTACTCTGTCCCTGGAAATATAGATCTTCTTCTTGCCAGTGACATATATAGCGAATTGTTATCGGATGGTTTAATACGTTTAGGTAAAGGACTCCCTGTTCTCCAGAACACACACTTAGGGTACATTATGTTTGGTTCTTTACCTCCTTACGCACTTCACAAAGGAATTTATAGCTCACAGTTGTCCCCTACACAGTCAAATGTCGCTTTATTTGTCCAGTCCACATCTGAGGAAGATAAGCTCGATAATATAATTCGACAATTCTTCGAAGTCGAAGAAGTGACCCCCTCTGTTAAAATCTCCTCCTCTGAGGATCTGGCTGAACAAATATTTACTGAAACAACTCAAATTCTACCTTCTGGTCGGTTTCAGGTAAAGCTTCCTCTCATTTCTGAAACAGCACATAAAATGCTGGGCAATTCTTACAATATGGCTAGGAAAAGGTTTATTAGTTTAGAAAATAAACTCTTAAAACACGAAAATGTATACTCTCAATATAAAGCATTCATCAATGAATATGTTTCTCTTGGACATGCCAAAAAGGTTCCTCTTTCTCTCACAAATGTGCACTTAGAAAATAAATACTTTTTACCTCATCACTCTGTCATAAAAGAAGAATCATTAACTACCAAATTACGGGTGGTTTTTGATGGCTCCATGAAAAGTTACAGTGGCTATTCTCTTAATGACATCCTGTTGAAAGGAAAAACTCTTCAGCCTGAACTTTTCGACATTCTCCTTCGGTTTAGATTGTATACCTATGTCTTCACTTCCGACATACAAAAAATGTACAGGCAGGTACAAATTCATCCTGATCACACATTCCTCCAGAATATCCTCTGGCGGGATTCTCCAGAACAGGACATCGAATGTCTTGAGCTTCAAACCGTAACTTATGGAACAAAAAGCGCAAGCTTTCAAAGTACTCGTTGTTTGATGGAATTAGCTAAAACTCATCAAAACAACTCCCCATTGGCTTCCGATGCTCTCTTAACAGGCTGCTATGTAGATGACATTCTATATGGGGCCAATGACACGCAAACTCTTCTTAAGGCTCATAATGAGATAACTGACCTACTCAACAAGGCATGCATTTCTCTTCATAAATGGTGCTCTAACTCAAAAATGTTTTTGGAAAATGTTTCTACTCTCTCTACAAACTCTGCGTATATTATTTCACCAGAGAATGCTTCTAATAAGGTTTTAGGTCTCTGTTGGAACCCCAGTACTGATACATTTTCAATTTCTGTACCTCAATTATCAATAAAGGATAATTACACAAAAAGGGAAGTACTCTCTATTATCGCTCAAATTTTTGATCCACAAGGGCTCATTAATCCCGTAACTGTTCTTGCTAAAATTATTATGCAAAAAATTTGGATTTCTAAAATTAATTGGAATGACTCCGTGGATTCAAATATTTTAAATGAATGGTTGAAGTTTATAACTGATCTCGCTGCTCTCAAAGACATAAGCATACCCAGATGTCTTTTCTCATGTCATGAAATTTCTTCTATTGAAATTCACTCTTTTTCTGACGCAAGTTTGAAAGCATATGCTGCTTGTTGTTATATACGGGTTATCTCCAAATCAAAAAATGTCTCGTGCTCTCTCATTGCTTCGAAAAGTCGTATTGCTCCTTTAAAGACCATAACGCTTCCAAGGCTGGAACTTATGGGTGCTTTATTGGCTAGCAAGCTCACCACAAAGGTGGTTGATATCATAAAGGATAAATTGCCCTCTGTTACCTCTATAAACATGTGGAGCGATTCTGAGATAGTTTTGGCGTGGCTCAGATCACATCACTCCAGATGGAATCAATTTGTCGCCAACAGGGTAGCTCAAATTCAAGAAAATTCTTCTCACTCTCATTGGAGACACGTAAAGTCTAAAGACAACCCTGCTGACATCCTCTCCAGAGGAATGATGCCCTCTAACATACTCAACTCCACTCTTTGGTTTCACGGTCCTCAGTTTTTGCAAACATTTGACCTAAATTTGTCTGAATATAGTCCGAAGTTTAATTCTAATAAATTACCTGAAGAAAGAAAAGTTGTTCTTCACACTCGAAGTGCTCAATTTGATTTCTTTGTCATGCTTTCTGAAAGGTTCTCCAGTTTCACGAAATATGTAAGGACTATAGCTTATGTACTCAGATTTGGTAATAACGCAAAGTCTGGCACTCAAAAATTATCCGGTGCACTTGAAGTATCTGAACTTCAAAATGCCGAAATGAAAATTATAAAATTATTGCAAAACTCATGTTTTTCCTCAGAAATTGCTGATCTCAAAGGCAATAAGATTATTTCTAATAAGTCTCTCTTACAATTTGCTCCTTTTCTTGACAAAAATGAAATGCTCCGTGTAGGTGGACGTCTTAGGTATTCCGAAGTTACCTTTGATCAAAAATATCCTCTCCTCCTCCCCTCGAAAAATCATGTTGTTCGTCTAATTCTCAAAAAAGAACATCTCAGGCTCCATCATGCAGGTCCTCAGAATACTCTCTCTCAAGTTCGCCTCAGATATTGGCCCTTGAATGGTCTACGTGAGATTAAGAGGATAGTCCACGAATGTCATGTTTGTTTCAAGTTTAATGCCAAACCCTTAGCTCAAATCATGTCTGATTTACCTAAGGAACGCTTATGCTCTGCTCAAGTTTTTGCTCATGTAGGTTTGGATTTTGGTGGTCCCTTTCTAATAAAGGCCTCTAAACTTCGTAAAAGTCCCTTGATAAAGTCATACATAGCTCTATTTGTCTGTATGTCCACACGTGCGGTTCATATAGAATTAGTCAGTGGGCTCACAACAGAAGCGTTTCTTCTTACTCTCAAGCGCTTTATCAGTCGAAGAGGTCACCCTCAGACTATATTCTCTGATAATGCGACAAACTTTCTTGGGGCTAAAAATCAGTTATTCGAACTCTATAATTTCTTGAAAAATAAGGAACCTAACTCTTCTATTCAGGCATTTTTAGCCTCCTCTCAAATTCGGTGGAAAACAATACCACCTCGATCTCCTCATCATGGAGGACTCTGGGAGAGCGCTATAAAGAGCGCTAAACATCATATCTATAGATTGTTGGGCAATCTCAAAATTACATTCGAGGAATTCAGTACCGTGCTTACCCAAATTGAAGCCGTACTTAATTCTCGGCCCATTTGTGCCCTCTCTAATGATCCCTCCGATTTCACATATCTTACCCCTGGTCACTTCCTGATTGGAAGGTCTCTCACCTCGCTACCCGACCAGGAGTATACATCTATCCCGGAAAATCGACTTAGCATCTGGCAAAATCTCTCTAAGCTCCAGCAACTTTTTTGGAAAAGGTGGTCGACTGATTATCTGAATCGACTTCAAAATCGTCCAAAATGGTTTCTCCCATTCAAAAATTTAGAACCCAATGACCTTGTGTTAGTTAAAGAAGATAATCTCCCTCCTCTCTACTGGTCATTGGCACGAGTGATGGATGTCTTTCCGGGTAAAGATGGCCGAGTGAGAATTGCATCTGTTAAAACTAAGGATGGGATTTTCAAACGCACGATAACAAAATTGTGTCCCCTTCCTAGTGAAGGATTATGTTAATGTTATTAGGTTTAGTACTTTTACTCATATGTTGTTTGTATACTATTACTCATATTGTTTTTTTTTTATGTACTCTTTTCTTTTTAATGCTTTTTATAATGTTAAAGCTAGTGCTTCAACTGGGGGCAGTATGTTGTAAAAACAACCTGTATAATATTGTAATCGTAGTATAGTTATTTTATCAAATTGTGAGCTCAGGTCGGCAGCTCTCGTGTTAACGTGTGTGCGACTGATGCCCTTCATAAGGGACCCGTCCTCCCCTCGATATGTAACTTAAGACAGACAGTGCCAATTTGCCTCTCGGCAAGAAAAGGCCGTGTGTGTGTGTGATCTCGAAAATGTGCATGGTGCGTAAGCGATAAATGCGCTTGTAAACCCGGTGTTTTGTGTTAAAACGTATATAGTTGGTCTCTCTCAATTTTATCATTTCATGTATATCTGTTACTGCCTCCCCGCACTCACTGTAAAGCTAATATTTGTATAACTCTTTATGTAACTGTCAGAATTGCGATAATTGTCAATGTTTGAACCAGCCCTTAAGTCTATTGTGTAAATAAATCGAAGGAAAATACCTCTTAATTGTTTTATTGCTTCAGTGGTCCTTTATAAATATTTTGAAGCAATTAGGTGTTCAAATACGCCTCTCTTAAATGTGGATAGTTTGGCAACAAAGTTTACCCTTTCCATCAGTGTTACTTCTTGCCAAGATTTTGATCTCTGCTATATCGCTGTTCCACGTTTTTATTGGTCCTTTGTGTTATTGGTTGGCTGGTTGTTTTATTGGTATATTTTTATATATACGAATTAATTTTACATGAATAATGATATGTTGATAAGATGTTGTAAGTAAAAGTACGGAAAGAAAATAAGATTGCAACAATCAAAACAGCCTCTCGAAAAACAAAAATTAAAACTTAGTAGAAAAAACAAACAAAAAATCACGAATGTTCATTAAAAAAAAAAATTAGTCCACAAACTAATTAGTAATTTTGGATGCTAACATACAATAATTCAACTTTTGAAAATTTTCAGATATCTAGCATCGGTGCAATGGTAGAAAATAAGAATAGATAAGTGCAGTAAAATTAGAGCATAATAAATAAAATATGTAGAAACAAATGACTCAATACAACTGAAAAATGATACAAATAAACAAATAGTGCCTGATACAGAAATGAAAATTTCTGCATAGATGAAGTAATGGAGTAAACAAAAAAGGGTAAAATTTAAAATATATTAAAGGCAGTATTATAGAAAAATTTAATTAATGCCCCAATATAGGAGCATGTATTTATACGGTGCAGGAATAATAAATTTCCTATGCCAAAAAACCGTTGACTGACAAGTTTCTATAAGAAGTAAAGAACTATAGAAGTAAAGATAAACCAAAACCCAAGAATACATAAAAAAATTATAGTTAGATGAAACGTGTGAAAGATGTGAATTAATATTGGTATAGCCCAAGAAAGAATAATACAAACCCGATAAGGAGTGAGACAGGGTTGCGTCTTATCATCGCTACTGTTTAATTTGTATTCAGAGTCTATATTCAGAGAAGCATTAGACGAGGTCCAAGGCGGAATTAAGATTAACGGAATCAGCATAGACAACATCAGATATGCTGATGATACCGTCTTAATAGCAAGTAACGCACAAGAACTACAAAATAGAATAAATGCGGTAGTTCACCACAGCGAAATGTTCGGTTTACATCTAAACGTTTCCAAAACTAAAACATTAGTATTTTCAAAGACACCAATAAACGTACTGGTGTAGGCCAAGGGTCAAATAATAGAACAGGTAAATTCCATAAAATATTTGGTAAAATATCAATAGTCAGTGTAATCCAAAAAAAGAAATCCTATCAAGAATCGAACAAGCAAGAAAAACATTCATGAGCATAAAAATATTTTTTATAAGATCAGACCTTAGTCTACAGCTTAGAATCCGAATGATCAGATGTTGCGTTTTACTGTATCGCTGTGAAAGTTCGACAATGGACTCTGAAATAAAAAAAGAATAGATGCCTTTGAGATGTATATATACAGACGAATGTTGAGAATTCCATGGGTACAAAGAGTTACTAATGTTGAGGTACTTCGTCGCATGTGTAAACAAAAAGAATTACTAAGAATAATCAAAGAGAGAAAAATGCAATACTTGGGTCATGTGTTGAGAGGCAAAAGATATGAATTACTTCAAGATATACTGGAAGAAAAAGTACAGGGCAAAAGATCAGTAGGAAGACGCCAGAACTCGTGGCTGAAAGACCTGAGGAGATGGTTTCACCGCTGATCCACAGAGATCTTTCGCGCAGCAGTTTCCAAAACTACAATTGCCATTTGGATCGCCAACCTTGGACAGGAGACAGCGCCATGAGAACAGAAGAAGAAAGAAATCAATAAATAAATGCAATAATGAAACTGATCTTGTAAAACAGAACGAAAGAAGACGAAGATAATTAAGGTGAATTTATATTTAAATTTCTCGTTAATAACCAATACATAAATACAACTATTATTCTAACTGTTTGTGGAATCTTTAAATTAAAAATATCTTTTTGGTATAAATTACAAATTGTAAAATAAACTCTTTGTTAAAGGTAAGGTTGAGTCGGTGCGGCTCTCGATTGCGATTGAGTCGCAATAGCAACTGCAACTACAGTCGCAGCACTGGTTTTATATAATTTACGCGTATAGGTTTTGCTAGTCGCCGTTCATTTGCAGGCCAGTACGATCAGTACTGGGCTGCAGATAAACCAGTCAAATTGCAGTCGTTCAGTAAAAATGGCGAAATTCATTGCAAATAAGGACGAGATATTGGTAAAAGTAGTTTAGATATATATGTTGATTTTTTATTACGAACATGAAAACTATCTAAAGTCCATCGCAGTCGCAAGCCGCAGCAACGAAACCGTACCTTTATTGATGTTTCGACGGAAAAAAGTTGTCAAAAATGGGTATTTGTAGAATACATTCGTTGCTATGAGGCCTTTTTACATATGTGTGTATTCTATCAAGATACTTTATAGTGTTGTGTCCTTTTTTTAATCTAGTCGCACCTTTGTTATCTTGTTAAAAGTAAAGCCACTTATTAAACAAATGCTAATTTTGTTAAGTAAGATATACGGTAACAATTAATGCATATAAATTTATATGTTATAAATATTTATACCAATTATGTACTTATTCAGATTAAATAGGAATAGAATAGATTACAAAATGCTTATTCCAAGTGATATATAAAACCAGGCACTTCGGCCTTGATCGAAAACAAAAGTATTATTTTACAACATACTTAGTTATACCTACATTTAATCTAATTATATCGGTTACATTAGATTTAGACTATGTGAGAAAAAAAGATAATGTACTCACTAAATAATCTTTATAACGGGAATACTTTCTTCATGTTAATATCTTTATACAGGCGCAAGTCAAGAATATATATTAGAGTAAGTCTAAGATACAGTTCAGAGTTATCGTTTTGTTAATGTTGATTATTAGAAGGATCTTCATAAAGCAAACAGTGGTGTCATGGCAAAATTAGTAGTGCCGCAAGGTACTTTTCTTAACTTTTTTACAAGTAAAATATTACTCTATGTTTTTTTTTAATATAAGTTACGACTGCAGATTTTAAAATGTATATGCATTTGCTTAATTCAAAAATATTAAATTATGGATTGGTTGCTTTTTTATTTTATTTTAATTGTGAAAAAGGAAGACAACATAGAATAATTTAAATGTTTTGGAGACACAAATGTAACCATTTATTGTACAATTAAACCACAAAGTTATAATGAACCAGTTTTATTATTTACATGACAATATAACATAAGAACGAAAGGTGGTATTTAATATACAAAGGAAAGTGTTTCACATTCGGTCAAAATTACAATATCTGAACATAATAATTTTTTTTAACTTTAAGAAATTGAGTTTAAAAAGTAATTTAATTTACAAAAACTGAACAAATGAATTTTTTTCTTCCGGAGAAGGTTTTGCCGTGCGTGTCCTAGTGTCGTCTGCAGTGCGCTGTCTCCTCAACCAGGTGTTGACATAGGGTTCCACATTCCACTCGTTTATACTCGATCCATGTAGTTTTACAAATATAAGGTTGAAATATGTCTGGTTAAGAGTCTAGTTCGCAAATCAGTTATTATCTGGTTCATGAGACTAAAACCTCGTTCACATTCTAACGAACTACATGGAATCAGTTTAGAGCAGTTCAACAACGGAATGAAATCTTTTGGTACTCTTGAAGGTGAATTGTCCTCGATATAATCTCAAAAGCAGTTTGTTATTTTAGTTTTGTTAAGCTTAAACCTTTTGCAGAGATTTTGAAATTCTTCTTCCCTATATCTACTGATTGTCAATGGGTACTGATCAGTTTCCAGTACTTTTAAATCAGAAGAGAATCTTATTGTTGCTTACGGTTTGGTGAGGCGCTTAATGTTGACTTATGACTGGATTTAGTAGTAAACATTCTTCTAGTTAAATTGTTTATTACACTTGTTATCAGATTTTGTGTTTGATGGTCGCAATTTTTGGATTGTTTGTAATGGGGACGTTGTTGAGTTTATCAATTACAGCCGAAACTGCACAATAAGTGCAGTAATAAAGAAATAAGATAAAGTAATAAATTAAAATAAATTAAATAATTTTATAAGAATGAGTATATTAATTAGGTAAACAAAATAAAATAAAATATTTAACCACTTCTGGGCTGATGGACTGTAGAATTACAAATAAAGAAGTAAAGAAACAGAACTAATCACTACTATATAAATAAGAAAATTGGAATACCTAGGCCACTTGATAAGATTGAGGTTTTAGAGCAGCAAGTTCAAAATTAAAATTAGCCATTATTATTGCCAACCTCCGTAGGGAGACGGCACTCTAAGAAGAAATACCGATGGTCGGTTATAATTAACAAAATAATAATAAAAATAAATTTATTGGACAAAATCTAATGAAATAAAATTGTTATACAAGACGTATTGTATCAATTAAGTAACAAAAACTAATACTTTTGTGACGATGAAAAAAATTTTATGTATGAAATGAAATAAACTTTTACATGGTATAATTAGATACAAGTATTACGACAGAAATTTGTATATGCGCTTTTTCTCAAAATAGTCAGACTGCGCTAACAGTTTTGACACTCCTTTAAATTTGCAAACATTTTTACTTTTTTTTTGTTTCACGTTTCTGTTCCACAGCTCTATCTTTCTATGAAAAGCACTAACTCCATAGCTGGTATCCAATATAATGTTTGTTTGCTCATCGGAGTTGTAGATTCCAAGTATTTAATTTCTCGAATTGGCGACTTAAGTGCTGTCTGTTGCCTCGTCAAGCGAATGCAATAAAGATTGGCAGGAACTCTTCAAGAAGCTGGTTCTTTACATCTTCGGCTATATCAACAATTTTGCGGGTAACAGTATCATTTGACAAAGGTTGGATTGCAATTGTTGGGCAAAATTACCTCCAAACATAGTTTCCACGGTCTCCACCGCCGATGGCAAAATAAAGTCTTTTGACCGTGGTGTGAGCCTTTTAACACCTCAATATTGTATACGAAACTTTGTAAAATGCAAGGTAAGCTTTATCTTGCACAAACAAAGTGTTTTTTAAGAATAATAAAGTGATTTCATTATTTATATATTATTTTAACTACACGTGTTCTTTTAATAAACACGTGGTGAATCTATACATGATTTAAAGTAATAGGTGCTTCAAAGAAACGAAAAAAATATTATTAAAGAATTACATAAAACCCCTATTGGTTAATACCTATCCTCTTTATAGATTTTATTTAAATTAAAAAAGTTTACGTTGACATGTTGTATATCGAACTTCCCTAATTGCGTAAATGGACTCTTCTAACTGTTTACAGCGCCTTACCACGGCGCTTCTGCAGTAGAATTAGCGCCACAAAATAAACTATTTAATAGCGCCACAAAATAGGTTATTTAAAAGTAGTGCAATACCCTCCAATACCAGTATCAAAGCTTCGCTTCAAAAATATTCAGGATATTGCATTGAAAATAAAACTTTGGGACTATGCTAGGCTTGCATGAATCACCCTGTACATTTAAATTTACGTTTAAAAAGGGCATATGTATGGATAAAAGTCGACGGGTCCCAGCGTTTTTTATGACTTTTTAGAACAAGGGCAGAAATAATTTTATTCCATAAGTGATTTCCACCCTAAATATACTACATTATTTATTATTCACTACACCATTATTTTTATTTTTAGTATAATTAACTAGTTCGGTATACAATTTAAAATATTGTTTTGAAAATGTTTGGTGGAATTAACTAAATCCGTTTTAGAATGATGCAAATGCGTTCTCTACGGATTATTGAACTTTCGTTATAAGATCTGTTAAATTATCTACATCCGGTTTAAATAAGTGCATCCGTAAGAAACAACGACAAAATAAAACTTGAAAATTTCAGATAATAATCGATACCATAATTGCCTCATTCTAATTTGATTGATGAAGAATTCTAAACTTTTTAAGTCAAAACCAGTAGGTATTACAGTATAATAAGGTATTCGTCATGACACTTAATAATAAGTAGTTAATACTAAATTACTAATTACTGATAACAAATGTCTGGTATCATTTTCTTTTCTATTTTTGACCTCATTGCCCTTCCTTTTTTTTTGTTGTTTTGTAATTATTCGATATGGTTTTATCCCGTATCTATGTTACTTTGTTTTATTTCCAAATTTTTGGTATCAATATTTCCGATTACTTATCCAACTCTCACTAATATTCAAATCGGTGCTCCCGATTTCTACTACTAACACTACTGTGCATACTACTAACTTTTTTAAATAAAATTCTTTTTATAATACAGAAATGATATCAGCCGTTAGCTTCTAGCGTCATAATGGAATAATGTTATCGAACTATTAGTAGATATTCCTCATCACATTACTCATTTATCGGTGCCAGTACCACTATATCGATCACAATAAAGTGACTATTAACATCCCGCTGAGCTACCGAACCACCCTACAACCCTATACCAGAGTTTAATGTTTAAAAGAATTCTTTAGTAATACACTGTGCTTATACTCCTATTTAAACTATTTCTTAATAATTTCTCTTTTAATGCTGTTGCTCTTTGCTCAAAAACTGTTCTGACTGATGCACCTTTCTCTCACCTGATTACATGCCCTATCGATCTATTGTACAACGTCAGGTTCCCCGAAACTTCTGTACAATTCAAAGTTGCAACGCCCTCACTACAAACCTTGCTCCTTTATTCCTCCATATATTCTTCTTAGGATTTTTCATTAGAAACGTTTAAGCCGTTCTTGGTCGTTCTGTGTAAGTAACCACGTTTCTGCCCCATATGCTATCACTGGTCTTATTATACGTCTTATTAGTGTTTTAGAGGCGATCATTTAAATTTTTTTGAGTACTTTTGAGACCATCTGTCTCTCCAGCCATTGGGATACTTATTGCGTAGGTATATGAATGTGTCCAAACCTTATAGTGTGGATCTGTGTTTTTCTGGGACTCTATAATTACCTTATCTAGAGTTAAATAGAGGAAGGTTAAATAAAAGACACGATAGCCCATCATACTGTCTTAGTCCATTTTTTAAATGAAAGGATCTTGAAATATTGGTCTGGATTCTAATCATGCTTGCTGCTCCTGTGAGTGTAAGTTCAATGAGTTGAATAAGATGAAGTGGTATTTGGAATTCCACCATAGCCAGGAGAAGTTTATATCTATTAACTAAGTCATGTTCGACTTTAAAATCCACAAAGATGTGCTAGGTGTCGATGTCAAATTAAGGGTTTTTTTCAACAGTCTGCCACACTGTAAATATTTAGTCGGTTGTTGATATATTAATCAGGAAGCTGCATTAATATCCTCCCACTAGTCGTTCAACGTAGGGAGCATTCTTTTGTACACTGGTTACATTAACTTTAATCATTGCTGATCTAAGCGTTCTGTAGTCGTTGATATAACTATGCTTAATTCGCGATCCATCTTCATTCGTTAGGAGACCTCGCTATTATTAGCTCTGTATATCCAAGACTCTCAGTATGAGTCTGTAGCACCACGTTCCAAATGCTTTAAGACACTCCATAAATACCTCGTACAAGGTCTAGAATTCCACTTCGTACAAAAGGCCAGATAAAACTTCACATCTTAGCAAGCGGACCTTGATTGAGAGTTGTAGATCGTGATTACTGAAAATCGTTTTCATTTTGATAAATACGGATCTTGCCTTCGCAACCTTACTTTTATCGCCGTCGAGAGTTCCCATTGCTCATTCAAAGTTGTGCCTAGATAGCAGTAATTGGTGACCCGTTGTATTGGTTGTTGGTTAATTAACACTTGTTCAGGTATAATTTTGTTTATAGAGATAACTATATACTTAGTACTTTTGATGATGATAGTATCATCTGCGTAACGTATGTATAGCGTATATTGAGAATAAATAATAAGGATAAGACAAGATAAAATGGATTAGAAAAGATAGAGAAGTAGATAACAAGAGTGATAGGTAAAATTATCAAAGATAAGAGAAGATAAGAAAAAGGGCGCCACTTAACTTTTTGGGGTTACAAAGGGAAAAATTAAGAAACCTTAGAAACGAAAAGAGATAAGGAGAGATAATTAGGTTCTGAGAGCAAATACAAGAAAAGATATTAACAGTTAATTAATAAATAAAGGCGGTCAACACACTACATAAACAAATAATAAATAATATGTTCGGTGGACTTCGTCCAACTACTTAACTACAAACATATACAGCCTGATCTTTCTCCTGGTCGTAGATATCGTGATAGTTAAATATTTTTATTAGTAAATATTCAGAGATACTCTATTATCAGGAAACTTGGGAGTAGATAAATAAAATTCAGTTGGTAAACAAAACAAAATATATTCAATAACTAAATCAGCAAACGGGTGAATCCCAAAAACAAGAAATACAAATAAATCTACCATAACATGTAAAAAATTCAAAATCTTTCAATGTTATAGACATAGACACATGCACATATAAATAAATCATCATATAAATCATATCATATAAATATCTCTCTCTAATGTTTTAAGCTTATCTAGAGATAATTGGCCATAAAAGTAATAATTTATAGCAAGTTCAAAATAGTAATAAATTAATTTACAATAAAGTTGCAGAAGTACAGGGACAATATTATAAAGATCGGTTTTACCAAAAATTAAAATAAGGACCAAATCGCACATGGTTTACGAGAAGCTAGTCGCACAGCTGTTAGTTAAATAATAAATGTTTGTAATTAATATTGCTTATAATGAAAAGACATGAAAGTTAATGAAAGTTCAGAAAAACGCAATTGATGAAATCGTTGTTCTTTAGAGGAATTTATTGCAATGGTAGTTAGCTTTAACCACCGATCAGGAAAATGTTGTCGCAGATAGCCCGTAAGACCACTTACAGTAACTCTAGATGATATTGCCTCTTAAATCGCACTGAATTTAAACTGTACTCAACTTTAGTATCAAACACTGATGTTAATTTATAATATATATTTGATTTACTCGGGTGTTAGATCAAACTATTTAAGATACAATAGAAGTGTATATACACATTTATAGATAAATTCCCAGAGAAAGAAATACGTCCAAACTCTTAGACGACGCAACCAAAAGTCAGTTTAATGGCTTAGACTACGAAACTAAAAGTGATCCTCTTTTTCTCAAATTTCACAAATTATCGCCTAGAACAGGATTATCCCCACTTAAAGAACTTCCTCTTAACAAGAACCGACTTATTTTTATTTTTGGTGGAAACATATAAACATAACGGTATTTTTTAAAAAGGGAAGCAAAAAGGCAAATAACTGTACTATATTTAGGGAAAGGTTCTCTTTGAATTATAGCTATTTGCAAGAAGTTTAATAAATTTTATTTCTCTCTTCCTAGCACTATAAAAAAGGGCCTCAATGTTCTTTGTTCCCAAAAAAATGACGATTGCTCTCAAATTTCTAACAAAGCAGCCATCAAGCAATCTGCATGTGTCAATACTTCTTTTAAGAAATAAAAAAAAAAATTGATTTAAAGTCAATTAGATTATCGGTATAAAATATGCCACACCTATGTTTACTACAATCATTTTGTATAAGAACTGGTACTTTATTTTGCTCAAGATACTAGAGGAGTCTAAGGATTATCATTTTTTCCATAATTTTACATATTATGAGATTTGTTAGGAATCATGGTCTGTATAAGTCTTTGTGTTACCATTTGTATATATTATGTCTCAATATAAATAAGCTATATCTGAATGTTTCTATTTTTTCAAAAATATAGTTTTTGTAGACCTACCCAATTAGTATTGAAATATATATGATCAAGTAATATACTTATTTAATAATATTTAAGCAAGATAAACGGAAGAAGAGGGCAGGTCGAAGAAAAACGTCATGGCTTTGAAACCTGAGGGAATGGTTTAACAGATCTTCTTCGTCTCTTTCCCAAGCTGCCGTTAACAAAGTTAGTATAGTGAACTTGATAGTCAACTCACGATACTCGAGCATGGCACAGGAAGAAGATCCAATTAGTCCAATACATATAAAAAATCTTAATGAAGAAAAATCTCATACAGTGGTAATGAAGATGATGATGCAGGGGATGATACCTGATGACAGACCAATTTGATGGTAATTTATAAATTACTGCCATCAATATAGCTACTAATACTGTTTGTTCTACGGATGAAAAAATGATGATTTTAAGTCAAAATTTGCAGAATTTTTTTAAACCCAAAATTTTCAAATTCAGTCAATGTGTCAAGTTACCAATGAACCTGCCCTCAAGAAATGAGACAATTAAACTTGTACCCAAAAATAATAATTTTTCCAGAAATAAATTATTAAAGACAACATAAAATAAGTACATTTATATCAGTTTATTTCGTAATTTTTATCAGAACACAGTGAGACTTTATTTAGTGAAATAAGTTTGTTGGGTCATAGTGTGCACACAAATTTATTATCAAAAATGGTATTATTTTCGACATAATATGCCATCAGCAAACGTTATAAAACAATGTGTACTACCCATATACATTAGTATATACCATGTATTACACATTCCTAATATTTCTTTACAAATAATACTTAAAACATTTTAAATATTTAATTTACTTATTTACATTTATAGGAACAATTTCGGCCATATCCGATGGCATGCAATATGGCTGGACGTCCCCAACAATTCCAGTTCTTCTCTCTGAGGACACGCCTCTGAAGGTAACACCTGAGCAGGCTGAATGGCTAGAGTCTGTTCTAATGATTGGAGCGTGCTGTGGTCTGCCAGCTACAATGTACTTAGTAGATAAAATAGGCAGAAAAAAATCTCTTATTACGTCAATTACTGGGACTGCGTTGGCTTGGATTGTAATGGCAACAGCACCTAAAATTGAATATATTTATGTTGCCAGATTTTGTGCTGGAATGGCTGGTGATATGGCATTCGTTGCAGCTCCCATGTACATTGCCGAAATTGCTGATCAAAAAATTAGAGGATTTTTGGCAAGTCTTATATATATCATGATGTTGACAGGTAGGATTAACTAAGAAAATATAAATGTTTATTTTTATTTTTTATATCTAAATTCGATATTTCCTAAATGAAAAGCCTTTTTAAAAAAATCTAAAACACGTCGATTTTTAGATTCAATGTTTTACATTCTACAACAAAATTTCATTATAAAAGGTGATACACATTAAGGTGATGACGTCATCGGCTCTTTTTTTAAATGTAACACCTAATAGTTTATGACTATTTTAGATCGAAAAAAATGAGCTGATTCCAAAAAAGTATAATACTCGGGGTCTAATGGATATAATTTGAAAGATATGTGCTTAGAAAATAAAAAAGTAGCCTACTACTAGTTTTTAGTGAAATGTAATTATTTTTAGTAACGTTCAATAACAATTAAGTAGTACGATAATTGTATTAATTCGTGAGTGTTCTGTATTATTGCTTAGAATTAATTTGAAGTAGAAGTGAATTTGAGTGTAAAGCAAATAATTGAAATACTCATGATGATTGGGTATGGAGACATACCAAATCAGGTCGTCCCTCTGTAAATTATGATACAACAGTAGATGTTCTACTTGCTCTCGAAGAAGATGCGCACACTTCTGTTCATAAGGTTAGTCGTGATCTCGATATTTGCAAAACAACGGTACAAAAAGTAATAAAAGTTGAAAAATGGCACCTCTTTAGATGCAAACTTGTACAGGAGTTAAACAAGGATGATCAAGATAAAAGAATATAATTTTGCGAAACAATGATGGATAACTGCCACCGAAACCCTCTCTTGGTTCAAAATATTATTTTTTCTGATAAGGCTACATTCACATTAAATGGCGAGGTCAACTGTCAGAATTGTAGATACTGGGCAAAAGAAAACCTCAACTGGATGCGGAAACATCATATACAGTACCCGCTAAAGGTAAACTTTTTCGAAGGTAATTTAAACGGACCAGCATACCTTAAGTTTTTAAGGTGGTATCTCGTACCTACTTTAGTTAATTTATTCTCCAGTACAATTAATCGTGGAGGTTTTGATGAAAGTTTATAGTTTCAACATAATGGTGTACGTCAACCTCCGCATTATGCTGTAGATGTTCGACCTAAACCATATTGAATGGCCAGCGAGGTCGCCAGACATCAATCCTTTGGATTATTTTATGTGGGTTCATTTAAAGAATGCTGTTTATAAAACGAAACCTGCAAGTATTGAAGACTTAAAAACAAGAATTCGTAAAGAAATAAACAATATTTCTCAAGAAACCATAAACAAGGTGCAACAAGAATTTCTACAACGTTTGGGTTACTGTCAAATATAACAAGGGCTACAATTCGAACATTTAAGATAAAGTGGTGTATTAATTACTGGATTACTTTCAAGTTGTTTATTATAATTCATTAATATTAGAAATAAATAAAAATTAATTTTCTAAGCGCACATCTTTCAAATTATATCGTCGCCTCAAACCAACAGTAGGATATGTAAAAAAAATGACTTTTGTGGTATTCATGTCAAATGATTCGAAATAAACCCTTCTGTTGAGTGTAACACTAGGATAAATAAAAAGTGATATACTTTTTTCATAATATTACATATCCTTGTGTAGCTTAATTCCTTTTAGCCCAAATTTTATAATGCAACACTAAGACAACATACATATCATACCATTATATTTTGTCGTTTACGTCTCATATTAAATAGCATCATTGGTTCTTAAAAAACTGCTGCAGTATTTATTTTTTGCCAATAGTTGGTTGCGATGTTTATGAGATTCTTTTAAACACGTTAATTTAGTGCGTCCCATACACTAAAATTAAGAGGATTAAATTCTGGGCTATGTTGTGGCTATAGTTTATAATGGATGAATATATTATTTTGGCTACATATCCAAATCTTATGGTATAATGTGGAACTACATCTTATTTGTCGCAGAGGTTAAATAATGTATTAAACAGTTAAATAATGTATTAAACTTTCATGAATTAAATAATTATATGAATATCATATCACATTGCCAAGGCATATGACTACCACGACCAATTCAAAGTTCAGAAAAGTTGTATTTAAGTATGTTCTCACTGCCTTCTCAATAGAATGTGAAGGTATATCATCTTGCATAAACCACATATTTTAAGTTTTCAGCATTTTACAATAGAGAAAAAGTAATACAACGCCAGAATAGAAACTTAAGAAGCGATAGAAAAGGGAAATTGTAAACATAATGACGGCCAACGCCTGAATACGGACACGGCACCTAAAGAAGAAGATGAAGAATCTTTTCTCCAATAAGACATTTAGCAGCCATAACAAAGCATTTTGTGATATAACATTATTATCTTTGAGTTGTTTTAATAGGAATAAACTATGAATTATGCTTATCTACAGATATTCAGTGCTTTACCGCACAAATATTATTATGCAGCTGACTTAAAAAATGCGATTATCTCGAAAACGGTTGAAATTTGAGGTTACTAATAAGTATACCTTTTCTTTGTAAAAATAATGTATCTTTAATATTTTTTAACACAAATAGAGCTAACTTAAAGAGCAAAAAAGTTTAGCACAAATTTATGCCACACATGTGACATATGTGGCGCCCTCTATCAGTTACATTAAAGTATGTGTAACAATATAATTTATGCTACTCAAAAGCATCTAGTTGTAAATTTTTGTTTAAAAATATTTACAAACGTAAAAGTTATAACAAAAAACAAAATTTTAAATTTCCATTTTAACACCATGTATCTTTCTTAATATTAACATTTTATTAAAACAAGTTGGCTTAAATCATATTATTTTATGAAGTGCCGAATCTACGGTTTCTGTTTGTACAATTACTTAAGGACCACCCTGTATGTATATTGTTACGAGAGATTTAAGATTTATCCCACATAGGAAAAGTCCATTGACGAAAAAGAAGAAGTAGTTCGAAAACATTCAAGATGACATCGAACTACTTCTTCTTTTTCGTCAATGGACTTTTCCTATGTGGGATAAATCTTTCGTAACAATATATACATATGTAGTTATGTACATATATAACTACATATGTAGTTATATATGTATTTATATATATAATTATATATATATATATATATATATATATATATATATATATATATATATATATATGTATAAATGGAAAAGGATAATGCGAGTGAATAATAAAAGTAAAAAGTAATGGCATGTCTCGCAAAACAGAAAACCAAAAATGGTATATCGATGGAAGGCAACCGTATATACGTATTTCTGACTATTGGTCGTCTTCAGTACGGTGCAGCCAAGTTAGAAAAGGAGCATATTAACTTGGGAGAGGATCACTACAGGAGCAATGCAACCAATTTGTGGCATTAGAGCTAGAAGACCCTGATGGTTTCCAGGGCAACAACTAACACCAACCACGGAGGAAGCTACAGCTACCTGGGGAAAGGAATGCCAAACGTTGAAACGTTTAAAACAAATGGAAAAGGATAATGCGAGTGAATAATAAAAGTAAAAAGTAATGGCATGTCTCGCAAAACAGAAAACCAAAAATGGTATATCGATGGAAGGCAACCGTATATACGTATTTCTGACTATTGGTCGTCTTCAGTACGGTGCAGCCAAGTTATAAAAGGAGCATATTAACTTGGGAAAGGATCACTACAGGAGCAATGCAACCAATTTGTGGCATTAGAGTTAGAAGACCCTGATGGTTTCCAGGGCAACAACTAACACCAACCACGGAGGAAGCTACAGCTACCTGGGGAAAGGAATGCCAAACGTTGAAACGTTTAAAACAAATGAAAAAGGATAATGCGAGTGAATAATAAAAGTAAAAAGTAATGGCATGTCTCGCAAAACAGAAAACCAACAATGGTATATCGATGGAAGGCAACCGTATATACGTATTTCTGACTATTGGTCGTCTTCAGTACGGTGCAGCCAAGTTAGAAAAGGAAAGTTATTCCCAGGTAGCTGTAGCTTCCTCCGTTGTTGGTGTTAGTTGTTGCCTAGGAAACCATCAGGGTCTTCTAACTCTAATGCCACAAATTGGTTGCATTGCTCCTGTAGTGATCCTTTCCCAAGTTAATATGCTCCTTTTCTAACTTAGCTGCACCGTACTGAAGACGACCAATAGTCAGAAATACGTATATACGGTTGCCTTCCATCGATATACCATTTTTGGTTTTCTGTTTTGCGAGACATGCCATTACTTTTTACTTTTATTATTCACTCGCATTATCCTTTTCCATTTGTTTTAAACGTTTCAACGTTTGGCATTCCTTTCCCCAGGTAGCTGTAGCTTCCTCCGTGGTTGGTGTTAGTTGTTGCCCTGGAAACCATCAGGGTCTTCTAACTCTAATGCCACAAATTGGTTGCATTGCTCCTGTAATGATCCTTTCCCAAGTTAATATGCTCCTTTTCTAACTTGGCTGCACCGTACTGAAGACGACCAATAGTCAGAAATACGTATATACGGTTGCCTTCCATCGATATACCATTTTTGGTTTTCTGTTTTGCGAGACATGCCATTACTTTTTACTTTTATTATTCACTCGCATTATCCTTTTTCATTTGTTTTAAACGTTTCAACGTTTGGCATTTCTTTCCCCAGGTAGCTGTAGCTTCCTCCGTGGTTGGTGTTAGTTGTTGCCCTGGAAACCATCAGGGTCTTCTAACTCTAATGCCACAAATTGGTTGCATTGCTCCTGTAGTGATCCTTTCCCAAGTTAATATGCTCCTTTTCTAACTTGGCTGCACCGTACTGAAGACGACCAATAGTCAGAAATACGTATATACGGTTGCCTTCCATCGATATACCATTTTTGATTTTCTGTTTTGCGAGACATGCCATTACTTTTTACTTATATATATATATATATATATATATATATATATATATATATATATATATATATATATATATATATATATATATATATATATATATACATATATATATATTATTGTGATATTTAAAGTCTTGGTGCGCCAAGCAATAATTAGCTAATTCATTTTTTTGATTAATTAAAATTATTTAAATGATATGATTATGACTCTATCACAATTTTTAATTCTTTTATCTCAGGGTTAAATTCGTGCTTCAATATCTAGGCTATTACATGTGAAAGGTAAGGTCCAGAGAATACCGGAATAATAAAAAACACATATGATCTAACACTATATATTGAAATAAAAATAATGAAACAATTCACACTCAAAGGTTTTCAATAAACAAATCTCATATAAGGATTCTCAAAATTTTGTTCTCCGTACGTGAACAATCAAAATTAATGGTACAAACAATATTAATTGAAATCTCAAAATCCCAAACTATTCTAACTCTCCTAATCAAAATATTTATATCCTTTCTCAATTACGTGTAAAAATTTTGTTATCAATAAAAGAAAAAAAACTGCAGAAAACAAAAATATCTCTCTCTGATGATGAGTGGTCCAAATCCTTGTTCCTTGTAGACTGTATTATCTCCTCTCAACCGCTCCCTATGTAATCAGCAATCTTACAACAGATTGTTGCAAATATATCGTCCTTAATGATCTCCTTCAAAAGCAACAGTCATTCAAATTATGATAGCCTTTCTCCTCTCGATAAACTGAAGCTCTCATTGGCCCGAGTGAAAAATGACTCTTGGAATATCTTCTCTTTACGATAAACTGAATCTCTCGTTGGCCTGAACAATGACTCTTGGAATATCTTCTCTTTACGATAAACTGAATCTCTCGTTGGCCTGAACAGTGACTCTTGGAATATAAGTAGAGAAATATGACTTACAATATTTTGCTGCTTCAGCTTCTGTCAGATACACTAACTCCACAAAAACTCACTAACATTCCACTACTGCTTGCTACATTTCAGGAACCGCCAGAGAACAATCACCGTTCCTCTCACAGACTTGGAAACCCACTGATCTTTTTCTCTCTCCTCCTCAATCTCGCTAAACTTTTTCCTACATACTTATCCCACCTTTTTCAATCTCCGCCAATCAAAACTCGTCACAATTCCCCCATTTTTCATTTCGATAACAAACAAATTTTTACCTATAATTATAAAATTTCCTAAAACTTATTTACAAATAATATTTTCTATAATTCTTAAAAACTAACAAAAACCTCTATCTAAAATCTCTTCTATTTGTCCCTAATCACTGCATTAATGTATTTTGGAAAACCCCGTTCAATTGTCTTTTTGTTTTCACTTAAAATTATGCGGGTCACTCAAGTATAACAAAGAAATAATTTATGCAAAGCTTACTTTTTGTTTGGTACAGGTAATTCAAGAAATTAATAACTCTCCTTCTTCGAAATGTTTGTTGGATATTATCCTACTTATCTGAATTATTTTAATGCTATTGAATTTTGAAATATTTTTAAACAAACCAATATTTTTCTCGATTTTACATATCATAACAAATCCCCGCCATTTGATCTGCCGAAAACTCTTTGTTAAATTTTAAAAATGACAAAAGTTTTCTAGGATCAAATTATTCACTATGTTATTAAAATCTACTTATGATACTGACAAATGTCGTGAATGTTAAAATACCCCGTATATTGCCTGTCTTTATACGGGATTGGATATATTTTCGTTTTAAATTTTTCCAAGTATTTTCCCTTAAAAGAAAGTTCATAATTTTTAACCACTTGATTTACTTTATTAACAAAATCTCCATGGTTTCCTAAAATCTTCTCTATTTCCTTCTCCATGTTTTTTCCACAATTTATTTTTCTTTCATCCACCTTTTGTTCACATGTGTTCACTGTCCATAATACTTCTTCACAAAATTCTGGATTCTCGTCCATCAGTGCCATTTTTTCTTCTGTTTTCTTTTTATCCTCTAATTCCCTTTGGTATTCCGAGCACCATGTTTCTATTCCTTTCACTTCTCTGATAATACCTTCTTTTTCTTCCTGCTTCCATTCTGTTTTATCGTCGGTTGCCAACAATTCTTCTGTACCTTCTATTTCCTGTTTTTCTCTGGTCTCCATCTTATTTCCTGCTTTCTTTTCGAACTCTTCTTCTTTTTCTTCCTTTTTTTTTTCTTTTCTGTTAGATCTTGTTCTTGTACTTTCGGTTTATCCTCTACAGTCATATCGATTTCTTTGCGTTTTTCCTGTGCATTGATCCTTCCAGAATTTGTTTTCCTATCTGTTTGCTTTTCTTCTCCTGTGTTGTCTGGTTCTGCTCTGATTTCCAGTTTATTTTCCGAAAAATTTATGGTGATATCTTTTTTCCTCAATTCATCAATTCCCGCTATCATATCATGATTTAAATCTTCAATCACCACACATTTCATAATATGGAATTTGTTTCCCACTCTTATCTGTACTCCCAAGCCTTCGTTTACTGTCGTCAAATTTTTATTGTTTGCACCCACTAAATCAACCCTAGGAATCTTATACACAAATCTGTCCAAATTTAATTCTTTTACTAGTTTTTTATTGATTAGCGATATCTCCGATCCAGAATCAATCACAATTTTAATCGCTTTATGTTTTATAAATGCATCTAAAAATATTAGATTAGAATTAGAAATTTGTCTGTCGTTTCCTATTGCTACATGATTCATCTCCCTTCTATTTTGTTGTTGGAAGCTCTGGTTATTTCTATCGTCCCTTTGTTCGTTAGTATTCCTATTTGGAGGATTTTGTGCATCTCTATTCCTGTTGTGATTTTCATATGTTCTCTGTTGTGTGTCATTCCTGTTATCGTAATTTTGTTGTCTATTGTAATTATTGTAATTTCTCGGCCTATATTCGTTTGTTGATCTGGGATGTCGGTTTCTCTGGTCATAATTTGATGAATACCTTCTTTTCGCTCCATTATATTGGTCATGTTGTCTTCTATTTCTCATTTCTTTTCTTTTCGCTTCTTTTAATTGAAGGAATTGGCACAAACTATCAATATCTTGATAGTTTCTCAAAATCACGTGATCTTCCAACGTTTCCTCAAAATGTCTGCTGATCATTTCTACCAGCTGTTCGGTAGAATATTTGTATTCTAGATATTTTGAATTGTTATATATCTGCAAAGCATATCTTTCTTCAGATATTCCCATTTTTTCGTGATATTTTCCATTCTGTAGCTCTTGGTTGATTTCTCTCTGTTTATTTTTCCCCCAGAAATAGTTGAGAAATTTATTTTCAAAATCTGTCCAATTTTCAAACTCATCTTCCTTGCTTTCATACCATAACGCTGCTCCTTCTTTCAAATGGTTTCTAGTTGTTTCTTTGCAATCGTCAAAATATCTAATATGTTGTAATTTGGTTTTCAGATTTTTAACAAACGGTACTGGGTGTGTTTTCCGAATATCCCCGCCAAATTGTATTTTCGCCTCGCTTGTTCCATGGATGATAACTTCTTTTCTCTCTACCCCTCTTAGTTCAATTTCTGCCATTTGTTTTTCATTTTGCTTTAATCTTCTTTCTACGTCCTTCCTGTCTTCTTGTAGCGCCATTTCAAATTTTTCTTCTAACTGTTCTAATTCCTTTTTCTGGACAATCTTTATTTCCTTCATCGTATTTTGGATATCTTTTATCTCTGTCTCTTGTTTTGCATTCTTTATGGTTATTTCTTCTATCTGTTGTATCAGTTCTTTCTTTATCCCCTCAACACATCCTTTAATTTCTTGTTCATAGTTTTCCAAACGCTGCTCTATATTCCTGTTATTTAGTTCTATTGCTTGTCTTGTTTCCCGTTGGTTTTCTTCCATTGTTTGTTTTGTTTCTTGTTGATTTCTATCCATTTTCTTTGATGTTTCATTCATTGTTTGTGTCTGTATTTGCATCATTGCTAATAATTTCTCTATTCCTGATAATTCTTTTTTTTCCTCAACTATTGTAACATTTCCTTCATTATCCGATCCTTCTTCAACAATTGTTTCCTCTTCTCTGTTATCCTCCTTCCTTTCTTGCATTTTGCTTTGACTCCTTGTGGTCGACATGTTGTTTCTTTTCGTTACTGTTTTTGTCCCCACCAAATGTGAAATTTTACAACACTCTATATGTTTCAGAACACGACAATATTTCTCCCCAAATGTATTAAATTTTCACGACAAATATCAAATATGCAATCAGTAAAATTCAAATAATTCAAAATAAATATCAAATGTACGATTGGTAAAGAAATTAAATCAAATAATTCAATAGCAGTAAATATCCACTAACTACGATCAATCAATAAATCAAATTTATATTCTCTGGAAAAATTGTCAAAATACTTTCAAATTCAAATTCCCTCAATGTTATATGTTTTTATCTCTGGATCACCTGTACTTATTCCAGATCTCTTTCCCTTCCTTCAAATGTAAAGCTGCGATATTTTCAAGCCCCACGTTTTGGAAGCCAGTTATTGTGATATTTAAAGTCTTGGTGCGCCAAGCAATAATTAGCTAATTAATTTTTTTGATTAATTAAAATTATTTAAATGATATGATTATGACTCTATCACAATTTTTAATTCTTTTATCTCAGGGTTAAATTCGTGCTTCAATATCTAGGCTATTACATGTGAAAGGTAAGGTCCAGAGAATACCGGAATAATAAAAAACACATATGATCTAACACTATATATTGAAATAAAAATAATGAAACAATTCACACTCAAAGGTTTTCAATAAACAAATCTCATATAAGGATTCTCAAAATTTTGTTCTCCGTACGTGAACAATCAAAATTAATGGTACAAACAATATTAATTGAAATCTCAAAATCCCAAACTATTCTAACTCTCCTAATCAAAATATTTATATCCTTTCTCAATTACGTGTAAAAATTTTGTTATCAATAAAAGAAAAAAAAACTGCAGAAAACAAAAATATCTCTCTCTGATGATGAGTGGTCCAAATCCTTGTTCCTTGTAGACTGTATTATCTCCTCTCAACCGCTCCCTATGTAATCAGCAATCTTACAACAGATTGTTGCAAATATATCGTCCTTAATGATCTCCTTCAAAAGCAACAGTCATTCAAATTATGATAGCCTTTCTCCTCTCGATAAACTGAAGCTCTCATTGGCCCGAGTGAAAAATGACTCTTGGAATATCTTCTCTTTACGATAAACTGAATCTCTCGTTGGCCTGAACAATGACTCTTGGAATATCTTCTCTTTACGATAAACTGAATCTCTCGTTGGCCTGAACAGTGACTCTTGGAATATAAGTAGAGAAATATGACTTACAATATTTTGCTGCTTCAGCCTCTGTCAGATACACTAACTCCACAAAAACTCACTAACATTCCACTACTGCTTGCTACATTTCAGGAACCGCCAGAGAACAATCACCGTTCCTCTCACAGACTTGGAAACCCACTGATCTTTTTCTCTCTCCTCCTCAATCTCTCTAAACTTTTTCCTACATACTTATCCCACCTTTTTCAATCTCCGCCAATCAAAACTCGTCACAATTCCCCCATTTTTCATTTCGATAACAAACAAATTTTTACCTATAATTATAAAATTTCCTAAAACTTATTTACAAATAATATTTTCTATAATTCTTAAAAACTAACAAAAACCTCTATCTAAAATCTCTTCTATTTGTCCCTAATCACTGCATTAATGTATTTTGGAAAACCCCGTTCAATTGTCTTTTTGTTTTCACTTAAAATTATGCGGGTCACTCAAGTATAACAAAGAAATAATTTATGCAAAGCTTACTTTTTGTTTGGTACAGGTAATTCAAGAAATTAATAACTCTCCTTCTTCGAAATGTTTGTTGGATATTATCCTACTTATCTGAATTATTTTAATGCTATTGAATTTTGAAATATTTTTAAACAAACCAATATTTTTCTCGATTTTACATATCATAACAATATATATATATATATATATATATATATATATATATATATATATATATATATATATATATATATATATGTATATATATATTGTTATGATGTATTGTTTGTTTGAATGATGAGCAGTGAGTATTTTTAATAATATAATATATAGGGTTTTTATCGCGGTTCTCAAAGAATTAGTTTGTAAGTACTTTTTTAAATTATCTTTATTAGATCTACTATGAAACACACATATATATATCTAAACTAGCTAATGTAAATTTAAAATAAACTATCTTTAAATTAAAATTCTTATGAAACTAAATATCTTTATTTATATATATATATATATATATATATATATATATATTATATATATATATATATATATATATATATATATATATGTGTGTGTGTATTAGCTTTAAGTTTAGTTGTAATTAAAGTTATTTTTTTTTATTTTAGGAATACTAATTGTCTACTGCGTTGGACCATTCGTACCTATATGGGTTCCATGCTTATTAGGAATCCTAATAAATCTTATCGGATTAACCATTTTCCTATTTCAGCCAGAATCGCCATATTATCTTTTATACAAAAATAAATATGAAGAAGCTAAGCAGTCGCTTAGAAAACTTCGAAAAAGAGACGATATTGAAGATGAATTACGAGATATAACTGTAGCCATTGAACGTCAAAAAAGTGAAAAGGGTAGATTTCAAGATTTAATTTTAATACCCAGCAATAGAAAAGCATTAATTATAATGGTAATGCTAAATAGTTCTCAACACATGAGTAGTATCAGCGTAATGCTAATGAATCTTCAATCTATTTTGGAAGAAGCAGGTTCTACGTACCTTCCAGCATATACAGGAGCTATACTTTTTTCTGCAACTATGTTTATAGCAGCAATGTCCGCTTCGTTAGCTATTGATAATTTTGGTAGAAGAATGTTACTTTGTATCTCTGGCGTAATGGCTGGCACTACTCTTATAATTATAGGAATCTACTTCACACTTAAGAATTCTGGGGTAGATACTAAATCCTTCAGTTGGTTACCACTCGCAATGGTACTAGTTTACGCAGCATCTTTTAAATTTGGTATTGGCTTAGTTCCCGTAGTTATGACAGCTGAACTATTTCCGGCTAAAGTTAAAGCATTTGGAATGACGTTATCTGATCTTAGCTACGTAGGATTTTGCGTCATTAGTCTTCAAATTTATCATGGTTTAAGGCATGCGTTTGGTATACAGGTACCATTCTTTATATTTGCTTGTTCTTGTTTTTGTACAGTAATTTTTACTTTATGTTATATACCAGAGACTAAGGGAAAAACGTTGGAAGAAATTCAAATGATATTAAAAGGCGAAGTTGTATCAAATATTTCACTACCTAATGAGAATTTAAAACAGCAAAAATGTGATAAACAATCTTATAATAACAAAGGTTTTATACCATAATACTGTACTAAGTTTGTACTGCATTTTTTATCTATTAAAAATATTAATATAACGTATTTACATAGAAATAAAATTATTTTATTCTGTTTTTACATAGTGTATTTTTTATTCTGAAAAAATATTTTACTAAATACGAATATAATCGAATTGATAAATTGTATGGCATGTGGAATGTAGCCATTTTTTCGGTTATTGTTGACATGAATGTGATCTAGACAAACAATATACAGAAAGTAGAAATGAGTACATGTTTAACAAAAATTAATGCACAACGAGACAATTAAATAAGATGAAATTAAACAAGAGTCCCAATTAGATATTTGCAAATTTTTAAAGATATTGTAGAGATTTAAATTATGATCAGAACTCAGATCATTTTAATTTCAGAATTACTGAAATAATAGACATTAAATTAGGCAGAAATGAAATAAAAAAGACAATGTTTATTCCAGTCGTCAGAGACAAAATGCGACTGACCCTCTAAAAATTAAACAAGCTGAATTTTGCGCTAAAAATGTCAATTTTGGGGCACCACTACTCGAAAGAAAGGAGGGGGGGACAGAAAAAATCAATTTACCAAAAATATTAACGTCTTAGAAATAATTTAAATAAAAATTGTAGCCTGAGGTAATCTCCATACTCTCAGAAACAACACTTGAATTGACTTGCGATTTTTAATGTCAGTGGAGTGTCAGTGGTAATACATTTATGAAATTTAGATTGCTAGCGCCTACTTTTCAAAAACCTATAGCATGAAATTTTGGTTATGATTTTTGGCAACAAATGTGAAATATTTCAATTAAGCCTAAAAACCCCGAGATGTAACAACCATTACCTCTCAGAGCATAAGGTTCCCTTTTTCGAGCTGGGAAATTGTACGTTCCCTTAAAAAATGTAATCCTTTATCATCGTTATATCAATGGAAAGCAGCCCTATTTCGTATTGCAGACTATTTCTGACCAAACTGATACCGACCAAATAGTCAGAAATACGTATTTACGGTTGCCTTCCATCGACATACCTGTTTTGTTTTTTATTTTCCTGTTTAGCGAGATATGCCATTATATTTTGCCTATATTATTATTCAATTAATCGCATTCGCTATCGCATTAATAATATACAGTGGTGTTAAAAAGTCCTGCATCACCTTACCAAATACATGAAAATAGAAGTTTAAGGCATTTACCTTAAATATGTTTTAACCATTTACTATCTACATCAAACAAGCACTTCAACATAATATTATGAAATGAAAACACAGCAAAAATTTGGGTTAAAAAAATGTAGTACGGAAAATGATTCAATAGTAGATTTAATTAATTTAATTATTCATTATTAGAAAAGTTAGGCTATTTACATCAAGACGACATTGTACATCACATTGAAGTAATTTAAACTAATTTTAATATTTATTTGGCAAGCCCTTGTTTTTAAGAACTAGTTTACATCTTTTGTACATGATATTTATTAATTTTTGCAGTTCTTCCATGGAAATACAGTAATGTCAAGCGTGGATTAGAGATTCGATTAATTTCGTTTTATTTGTGGGTTTGCTCTTGGAAATGATGTTTGATACCCTTTGCCACAAATTTTCGATAGGATTGAGGTCTGGGGATTGCATTGGCCAGTCCATCCTATCAATTTCATTACTCCTCATCCAAGCTTTAAGCAATTTTGCTCTATGGTAATGAGCATTATCATCCTGAAAAATAAATTTTTCTCCGCCAAACAGGGCTTTTCCACTACGCAGCATCTTATTCTGTAGTACCTCAATGTATTTGGTAGCATTCACCATCCCAGAGACAACGTGTAGGTGACCAACTCCTTGAGCGGACATGCAACCCCATATCATAACGGAGGTTGGATGTTTAATTGTGGAAAGAACACATTTTGGAGAAAATTCTTCTCCAGGACATCTTCTGACGTAGGCATTTCCAGCATGAATTTAAATGTTAAAAGTGGATTCATCACCAAACAATACACTCTGCCACTACTCTGCTGTCCAGATTCGATGTTTCTTGGCCCATTTCAAACGGTGCAATCTTTACTTTTCTGAAAGCAGTGGTTTCTATGGCGCCTTACATCCTCTAAGTCCAAAACTAAGCAGTCTTTTTCTCACAGTGAAAGTGCACACGCTTACACCTGCAGATTCAGACCACAGCTTCGTCAATTGGATGAAATTAAGGCTTATGTCTGCCAGACTTGTTCTTCTTAACGCAGCGTCATCCCGAACAGAAGTTTTCTTTGGTCGGCCACTACGCGGTCTGTCGTCAATTGTTTCTTGTTCAGCATACTTTTTAATGACTCTTATTACTATAGATTGATTACAGTTTACTGCGGATGCTATTTCGCGACTAGCTTTGTCGTTTTTATGGTGAAAAATAATTTCAAAACGCTTTTCGTCCGATAATTTAATTTGTTTAGTCCGGAATGACATTTTGACCTTTTTATCAAAAATCAAAGAGCAAATAAATGTGTTAGGGTAACTACAGTGTACAAAATATGTGACAAATTTGTCATTCAGATTGAATTTAATAGTACTTTAACGACTTAATAACCACCTCATAATTTTCTCGGATTATGGGAAATCCCTTCAGTCAGATTATTTTAATCTTTTCTGTAGAATTTTGAGCTACTAATTAAAAAAACATTAGTAAGTATACCGATATTGCTAATTACAAGCACAAACTTAAAATGAATTAGCGAAAATATACAAAAACCTTGTGTTAAAACTCAAAAACTATAAGGTGCTTAGGGATGCAGGACTTTTTAACATCACTGTATATATATATATATATATATATATATATATATATATATATATATATATATATATATATATATATATATATGTAATATATATATATATATATATATATATATATATATATATATATACATATATATATACATACATATATATATATATATATATATATATATTTTCTCCCAGCGTATGAAGTGAGCCACATATCAAAAGAAACTGCGGTTGAAGTGAGGTCCTGTACAAAGTGAGGTCCAGTATATGGACCTCACTTGGTCAATCAATGTAAGACTTTTTCGTAGACATGTACTGATGGCAAAAACTGTTTTTTTACAAAAAAAAGTGGGGCCTCATTTTGTATGGTCCACATCAATTTTTAGTTCAGAGATTTTCCGCATAGAGGCGCTGACTTTGGCGTATATTTTCTAACCATGTATATTCTATGCCCTGTTGAATAACATACGATACACATAGTGAGGACCATACAGCTGGCAACATCTGTTCAACCTATTTTAAAACAGTGGACCGTCGAATAAATTCAAATAGTACAAAAATGTATAATACTTTAATCCTTTTTGAGAGCGTAGGCGCAAAATTTCGGTCGAATTATTTTTAACCGCATTTATTTTTTTCGAATCGTGAGAAAACTAATAAGTAGATATTTTAAAAAAATTTAAACTCAGAATAAAAGACTACAGTATTGCCGAGGGCAAAAAGTCCCTTATAATAAACAAAAAGTTTCTTTTGAATGATATATTTAAAATAAAAAATCAGACTAAAATTTTTTTCACCTCTGTGACTTATTAAAATAAATATTATAGAAGTTCTCAGGGACTTTCGATCATAGATAATACAGTAATATTTCATTCTGCGTTTAAATTTTTCAAAAATATTTAATAGTTTCCTCAGGATTCGAAAAAAATGAACGCATTTAAAAACATTTCGAGCGAAATTTTGCGCCTGTGTTCTCAGAAAGGCTTAAAATAATATACATTCTTGTAATCAGTATTTCAAAAGCTTTTAAATAAGGTGTCACATGATGTACTTTCCTATTTAGAAAATCAAAGTTATGGCTGTCACCTGAAATTTTCTTTTATAGAAACCTTTACAAAATTTGCAAGGTAAATAGGATGATATTGTTGCTGGTTCTAGTTCTCCCAATAAAGGTTTTCGCACAGGGACAACACGATCATTGGTACAACTTTTTAGAAAATTTCCCTTGCTTCTGAGTTTATTAAAAAGTATTTTTCTTTTTTTATTACCAACTGAACATGACAAAATTTCTTGAACTTAAATCTCGGCTTCATGATGTCTGGTAATATGTCGAGAAAATTTAAGAACTTCTGTATCGCAAAAAAATCAATAGTCTTTTTTATTACATAATCTTTTTTCTTTTGATCTCATTACCTAAAAAAATGGTAAAAACAGAAAATGTTTTTGATAAATAATAAACATTAAGCATTTCAGAAACTTTAAAATATTTATGCAAAAAGTTAATTGTATTGTACAGGGTGAGTCAAATTAGATGCAAAGTATGGGGATCTCGTAAACGGTAAAACATAGGGAGAAGGGTAAACTGGGGCAAAGTTGCGTAATCAAAAGCGCAATAATTTGACACTAAAAAATCAAGGATATCTTAAGCCGTTTTGAAAAAATTCGCAAAAAACCAAAATTTTGCAATTCGGTTTTTATTTATTTTTGGAGTTATTAACAGACTAAGAACAAAACACTTTTTCATTGTCGCTTCTAATGCTCTATTAAACCGTTATAAAAATTTTTATATTCGACGTTTCGTCTTTTTGGAACCATCATCAACTTCATTTTTTCCCTTAGTACTAAATTCAGTTTTCTGCAGATTTGATATTATCTTTTTATTAGAAATTCAACGATATATAAAACTTTATTGATAGAAAACGTTTCGATGCCATAACACTTTATGGCTATAAGGACTTTATAGTAGACCTTATTTAGTGAAAAAAAGTTTATATAAACATAGGTTGTATAATGCTTTTTTTCTGAGATACAGGGTCATAAAGTATAAATATTTTTTTAGTTTTTTGCATATATCTCAAAAATGGTATCTACAATTGACCAATTTTACAATTAATAAATATAAGGTTGAATGCTCGAATAAATGAACTTTGATCAGATAAAAGGCATATATCGAGCACAGTTTAATTAAATCTTGCCCAAGTACTTTCGATCCCTAGATCATCTTCAGGGGCATTTCGTCAATTGTGGCCTATCCGGCAAAAACAGGATGTCATAAACATATTATGTTATATGTCATAAGAATATTATGATTTTTACTATTAACTTCTATGAACAGCCAATATTAAAAACGATAAATTTTAGCATTAAAAAAAACACTGCAAAGAATGATTAACTGCTGTTTTTCTCAAAAACTAAAAAGATACGATATTTAAACAACAGGAACTTTTCATGGAGATTTATAGAAATGTTGCCAAATATGCAGTGGCCTAGGAGTTCTATTTAAAATAGTGCAACTATTAACCTCAGTGCACGTCACTGATTGATAATGTTATGAGTTTATTTATGTTTTCGATAAGTATGAATGGCCCTTTAATAACTGTAAAATTAGAAGTCAATTGTAAATACTATTTTTGAGATATTTGCGAAAAACTAAAAAATGATTTATATGTTATCACCCCGTATCTCAGAAACAAAGCATTATACGACCTTTGTTTATATGAAATTTTTTTCACTAAATGAGGTCTAGTGTAAAATCATACTTCAAAAAAACAGACTCACCCTGTGTATTATTTTTCCATTTAATTTCACTGAAGATGGTTTTATGAAGTCGAAACGTTGTCTAACAATAAAGTTGATGATGGGTTCAAAAAGACGAAAGGTCGAATATAAAATTTTTTATAACGGTTTAATAGAGCATTAAAAGCGACAATGAAAAAGTGTACAAAAGCAAATGCAGACAACCCCTATTCTCTATTTAAAAATAAGAGGAGAGGGAAGTGGAACGGTGGGGTTTCGTTATTTCCTTAAAATATAATAAATACTGCCAAATATCGAAGTGGACTGTTTTCCTTGGCCCACATTGTAACACATAATATTGCAATATAAATTTCGCATTCCTGAACTATCACTGTATCCTCCATTTTGATTATTATTTTTCTCAACTAATGCCATTTTCAAAATTCTTGATTTCCTATCCATCTTTAATGTAAATTATTGAAAAATATAAAACTATTTCTTTGAGCTAGTCTCCGACAACTCTACCGTGATTTGATGCTTAGGTACTAAAATATAAAATTAACAAACAGTACGAGCAAGAACAAAGCGAAATCCTTCTTATAACTACAAGTTATACTGAAACATCTAAACAATAATTCTTACTGTGTTATACAGAAAAAGGCGGTAGAAACCACTAATCTCATATTTATCGACAACACTGTAGGGTCCTCACTTGATGAGCTGTAAGGAAATATACACGTAAAGTTGTCCTCTCTTTGTGTGCATAACTAAAAAATATATACAGTCTCACTTTAACAGCTGCATATAATGGCCTCACTTGGGTGGCAATATACTTGAACAATACGGGACACATACACGTAATTTTTTTTGTGTATATTGCTCATTTTTTAATTGCTATTTACTTGTCAAGGTCACTATGAAGAGTTGAATCGATTATGTCTACGTTTTCTACCGGTCCTCACTAAGTGCGTGTATTGTCAGGACCTCACTTTGATATCTGTGCATAATTATATATATATATATATATATATATATATATATATATATATATATATATATATATATATATATATATATATATATATATATATATATATATATATATATATATATATATATATATATATATATATAAACTAGGGATATTGCCAATATAATGGTAATGGTACTTCATTATGTTTCAATTATTGTAAGTAAACAATTAAAAAATAATTGTATTGTTTTGCTGAAATATCATGACGCATAACCACGTAAAACCACAAAGTAAAAGTTTCAGGAACCCACTTTCTTACTAATCGAAAGAATTTTCACTTCACCGATTAGCACTACATATATGATACACCTGTTTTTCTTATCACAGGACGTAAATTCCGCTTTGCACAGCTACGACTCCTTTGGCTTGTTCCACAGACACATTAAACACTATACACAATTTTTATTTACAAGCACCTCTACTCACTTTTACTGCAGGCTATGATGTCACCTCGGGGGAACAAATAAGGGTCTAACCACCTTCTGTTGTCTCCGGGTGCTCTGTAGGGGGCTTCGAATATACTGTCGAGAGCTCCTCTACTTAAGTCCATTTTCGGGTTATGGACTTGGAAAATATTTATCTTCGGTGTCTTGCCTTGAAAAAGGCAAGATATTTCTTACATGACAATTTCTTCGTCGAAATAAAACACCAAGTTAAGTTGAAACAATTCTCAGCCACAGAGTATGGAAAATAAATGCAGGAAGCAGAGCCCCGAGAGCACTAAGCTCTCGGAGAGCCCGTGAGGGACTGACCTGAAAATCGCCAATATTTATATGTGCTGTTCGAGCGATAAATAGGGATTTCCAGGTCAAGAGCCAATGGGAAAATTCGAGGCGGGGCGATGCGCATCGAAATGCGTACTAGTCCACAGACTATGGCATTCGATGACAATGAAGCAACAAAAAAAACAGCTTCTTCAGAACACCGTAAAATCTCCGGTACGGCAAAATTGGCTTGACGTCGTTTCCCTCTACCTTAAGCTTTTACCAAATACATTTCAGTATCATACACTCAACACCTTAAATTCCAACCAATCATATTCAATACTTTCTCAGTAAACAAACTTGCTATCGTCATGACCTTATATCATTTGGTATTTCCAATTACATGAACAATTCTTTTCTTTTTGTTTACAAGTATCTATTTTGTATTCAAAGAATTCCTATACCTGTGCCTTTGACATAATTGCTTATTAAAAACCGACTATTGCTATTATATCGATATCTATCTGCTCCCAGAGCCCAGAACAACTCCCTGATTATCGACTGGCATAGAAAACCTCATAGTTCTGGACGCTTCCTTAACTATTGGTCTTATCATAGACATTCAATAAAAATCAATTTGCTCAAGCAAATGAAAGCTAGAATCATAGCAATCAGTGATCCTTCTTTCCATCAGAAGAACCTGAAAATATTGTCTAACCTTTTCATCGACAATTCATACCCAAAACACCTAGTCACCAAGATCTTATTTAGTTTGACCCCGAACACGTCGAAATGATGAGGTGCAAATTATTGTCACAAGTGGAGAACAAAATGCCAATTGCTCATATACTTCATTACAATACATAAAAGGCATAACACCCAGACTGACAAGACTTTTTAAAAATTTCACTAATTTAAAAATAGCCTTTAAAACTTTATTAACTGCAAGATCTATATATTCCAAAGTCAAAAATAAAAGTGACATCAAAGATTGTTCCAACGTAGTTTACCAGATCCTTGCAACAATTGTAATTTGGTATATGTGGGACAAACCACTCGTAGCCTAGGTAGTCGCTTAATCAATCATCGAAGCGACATCAGACTATATCCGGAAAGATCTGCCCTTGCAGAATATGTAAATAAAGAACATCACATAATGAATTATGAATCAGTCAAAGTTTTAGCTACTGAATCCAATTACAAAAAAAGACTCTTCTTAGAAATGGCATTCATTGCTCAAAAATTCAAACGCAATGAACAAAAGGAGTGACATTAATCAGTTAAGCACCATTTACTCCTACCTATTATATTTGGATACACATTCACGTTTCAATGATGTTTCAACAACTAAGTCATTTTAAAGTTTCCAGGTTTCTTCATTTAGTATATTTCTCATCTTAAAAAATTGTTCTTTCAACCTAAATACAATCTTTGTTAAATTTTGGTGTGTAATATTAGTAGTGCTACATAAGACAAAGAAAACAAGTAGAAGTACTGTCATTTGCCATATCCAGGAATGACAGCTACCCTTAACCTAACACTCCACTGTTGGTCGGCACACGTGGCCGTTTTAAATCGTTGTAATTGTCTTTTTCTTATGTGTTAAAAGTAAAAATAATTATCAAGTTTGGTCTTTTACACCATGCAATTTTTATATTTTTTTATTTATTGACTCAATCAATGAGTGGTGCGTAAAATTGTCACATGTGAGTAGAACATCCACGAAAGACAAATCTCAATAACGTAAGTTTTTATAACCTTTTACACTCTTAATAGGTTTCGAGGATGCTTTACTAACAGTAGCACTTTATTTCAGTTTTTCCTGATGATAAAAATAAACATTTTCGAAAGCTTGAAACTTAGTTAAAAGAGTACACTTATTTCACTGCTGCAAATCCCAATAAACCTCAAAGCTATATATATATATATATATATATATATATATATATATATATATATATATATATATATATATATCTTCTTCTTCTTAAAGTGCCTATCCGTTCCGGATGTTGGCGATCATCACGGCTATCTTTACTTTGTTTATTGCAGCGCGGAACAGTTCAGTGGTAGTCGTGTTATACCACTTTCGTAAATTTTAAATCCAAGAAATGCGTCTTCTTCCCGGTCCTCTCTTACCATTTACTTTCCCTTGGAGAATCAGCTGGAGAAGGCCGTAACGTTCTTGATTTCTCATTACATGTCCTAGATATTCCAAGTTTTTAGTTTTGATAGTCATGAGAATTTCACATTCTTTCCCCATTCTACGCAGGACCTCCACATTAGTAACTCTGTCAACCCAGGATATACGTAAGATGCGCCTATAACACCACATTTCGAAAGCTTCGAGCCGATTCATAGATGCAATATATATATATATATATATATATATATATATATATATATATATATATATATATATATATATATATATATATATGCATATATATATATATATATAATATATATATATATATATATATATATATATATATATATATATTGTTATGATGTATTGTTTGTTTGAATGATGAGCAATGAGTGTTTTTAATAATATAGGGTTTTTATCGCGGTTCTCAAAGAATTAGTTTGTAAGTACTTTTTGAATTATCTTTATTATATCTATTATGAAACAAACATATATATTTAACCTAGCCAATGTAAATTTAAAATAAACTATCTTTAAATTGAAATTCTTATGAAACTAATTAAATTCTATAAACAATGTAAAATTTAAACAAACTATCTTCAAAATTGAAATTGTTATGACACTAACTAAATTATATTAACAAAATTTTGTACCTTTCTGTCACTGAATGCCTAAATGAACTGTTTTCCACTATATAGATTCTAATCACCACTCAATGTCTTCTTCGGTTATCCTTGTTTTTGTGAAATTACTTTTTCCAATTATCAGCTTCTACCAATTTAAAATATTTTTCTTCACCAGCATTTATAAATCAACAAGCAAAACAGCAAACAGCATTTATATTTATTCTTCTTTTCAATATACCAATATCCAACCAATATTCTTCTAATATACTTTTTTAATCTTCAATAATTATTTGTGTATAATTATAAATGTGCATTAACACATATATGCATATTTAACACATTAAATTACACATTTTAAACATCATATTATTATAACCCCACTTTATAATTCGCAAATTATTAATTCCTGTCTGTCAATTTAAAGAGTATTTTTGGTTGCCTAGTCACATGGCTCACTTAAATATATCTACAAAATCATAATTACTAAAATACAACTTTTTACAATTATTATATGCTAATTTCTTAAAAATGCCCTCACATAAATAATTTTTATAAAATTCTCTAGTATATAACTTATTAAAATAACCAACTACTTTTAATATCTAATATTATCTAATATATAACTTGTAAAATTATTTTTAATCACTATTTTTCTTTCTCCTATATCATATCAATATATATATATATATATATATATATATATATATATATATATATATATATATATATATATATATATGTATATATATATATATATATATGTATATATATATATATCTATATATATATATATATATATATATATATATATATATATATATATATATATATATATATATATATATATATATATGTAATGGCATGACTCGCAAAACAGGTAAACAGGTATATCTCATAATTTCGACGTCATAACTAAAAAAATTAATGTGCAACAACAAAATTGCAATTTGAAACGAAAATTCGAACTGGTTTGCGTTTTTCCAAACTCTATCAGGAACAAAATTATAAATATTTTGTGTTACTATAATTGTTTTAAGGTACTTGCAGCAACCTTGAGGGAAGGTGTTATATTCGCTATCTTCTAACTTAAATTATTACCATAATAGAATATTTGAAAAATAATTATTTTTTAAATTAGTAATGAACTTAATGGCTTTATTAAGTAAACATTTTGTTTAAAAACAGTAATTAAAAACTACCGTTTCTGTTTTAAAACGCTTGTTTCTGAAAACCAGTAGTAACATCAAATGTCAGTGATTGTGAACATCAAACTATATAATTCTTGCTTGTAATACCTACTTCAGATTATTCATGCGAAAGGTAATTATTTTGGTCCTTATATGCCAACATTTGTTAAACATTTTTAGAGTTATAATAATCGTTAATTAATTTAATTTTAAAGATAATTCGGTATCACTTTTTTTTTTGTAATTTTGTTTTTTTTTTGGCTCGTTATTTAAATTTCTGCTTGCAGATTGGAAATATTTATAAATTTGTTTATTAACAAAAATTAACTAACAAAACTATCTTGTTTTATTACGTTGAACATTGTAGATATAAGATAGAGAAACCATTTGGCCTTGTAGATATTCCACTCTATTAGGTGAACGATATTTTGTATATGCACTGCATACGCTATTAGTAGCTTTCGGATAGACCTTAACGACTGGTCTCAATTTTCCTTTGGATCTATCCCTTACTTCAACAGGTACTTAAATCTTTTACTAGCTGAGCCGCTTATGTTGGACAGGTGGAACTTTGAACTTTACTGAGCCACATCGCACTTATATTGTTTGTTCTTGATTCATTTAACTCCTACGAGAAGTTAAGAAGTTGATGGTTGCACCTAGTAAACCTTCGTATTAGTGATATACTAACAATTTATAGTTGTCATTATAAGTTTAGCGTGAAAGACATTAAATAGCTCCATTCTCAGAACGACTTTTTTGAAGGATAGTTGAAAATTATCATTGAGTCGGATCTAGATTCTTAATCCCAATCTTGTATACGACAAAGAGAAGTTATGACAACAAAACTATATGAATCAAAAAACAAGGATCTGAAACTAAATAAATAAACTACCTTCCAATACAAGCTGGACCAGAAAATATCCTCCCAAAAGCAAAATAAGTAAGAACGTATATATAGTACATAAACATACCTACGACTTGACTTTGCTTTGTATAGAAAAAAATATTATAATATATCCAGGGTATGGCAGATAAACGGCCAATTAGAAATATCTTGAGAATTAAAGGTAAATAAATTATGATACTTGGATATAAGCGGTTTTAAAGTATGAACCGTTTAACGAAAATATTTTTATCTATTTGCTACTTCCGGTTATACTGGACGTTTCTTATAACTTGGTTGTTTTAATGGTTTCAATAGGACAATGTTCACGTTATTTTGAACATTTTTACTTACCTTATTCCCGTTTTTGTAAACCGTTTTTGAGTTATAATAGTTTTTAATAAAAATTACACTATTCTACCATGTATATAAAGTTCAATGTACGCTAATGTTGTTTAAATAAAGTATAAATTCCTTAAGAACTTATTAAACAGATATAGCTTTATCGTTTACAGTGTAAAGTTGCCTTGTTAATCATAATTCGTACTGTCAAAATAGGCATAAAACCGAGATTATAAATTTTCGCCTAATTGTTTTTTTTTTTTCAATGGGACACCCTGTATACGATTTATTATTTTAGAAGAATGCGTTTCTCAGTATCGATCTGTATAAGTATCCATACCTATCTCTTGCAGTTTTCAAATAAAATAACTTTATACATTTTTGGCAAAAAAAATTTATATATCAAGTATCCTATGGAATATTCTAAATATTGTTTTCTATTATTATATTATTCTATTGTTAATGTTTAATAGTATTTTTGTTGTATGCCGTTGGGTGACAGTTATAATAATAATTTACCTCCTGTTCTTAACAAAATAATACTGACTAATTTAGGATATACAAATGACGATTTTTTAAATTTAATCATAATTTACGGTGAGTGTAACATAATACTATCCAGAAATTGCCGTGTGTTTGCTAAGATAATATCCTGAGAAGCCTCGATCAAATCATAAAACTGTAAGACGTTTGTTGAACAACTGTTCCCAGTTTGGTCAGTTTATAAATAAAAGAAACAAGACCAAAACCCACGTAGATAATAAAGACTTACAAATAGAATTTCGGGGAATTTTGCAGCTAATCCAAATTCATATTTACGGGAATGCAACCAATAATTTGTTACAGGTATCGACTAGAACAATTCACAGAATTTGAAAAAAGAAACACTATTGAATGCTTTATTCGTTTACACTGGATTAACATTTATATCCTAGAGATTATGTGAGAAGTGTAGAATTTTTTTAATGTGTTTTAATGAGATGCCAAGAAAGTCAAAATATTCAAAAAAAATTATTTGGTGTGATGAATCGAAGTTTACAAAAAATGGTATTTTTAATCGAAAAACAGTCACTTCTGGATTGACGAAAATCCATAGCTCACGTGTAATTGCAAATTTCAAGCGACCTTTTCGTTTAATATTTTTTGTACTGTGAAAAATAATAAGTTATTTGCTCTCATAACTTAAGACGAAAATTTGAACGGAGAGCGTTACTGCAACATTTTATAGAAAGTCATAGTAACAGCACTGTACGCTTTATATAATAATGAGGCTAATGAGGCTTGGTTTCGAGCAAAATAGTGCATCGACTTACAATATTTGAGAAGTCGGCACATTGCTTAATGAAATATTTAGCGAAATATGGATAGCTAATGAAGATCCGTTTCTCTGGCCACCAAAATCCACACAATTGTCATCGTTAGATTAGTATATTTGGGGATATGTTAAAGATCAGGTGTTCTCTGAACCTGTCACTGCTAAGAAAGATATGATAAATAAAGTCCTTTAAGATTTTAAAGAAATATATGGAGAATCAATATCAAGAGCTACTAATGAAAATCAAAAAATGTGTCTAGTGCCTATTTTCTTTGATGGCATCTTTTAAATTGTTTAATGTTTTTTAACTTACAATATGAAAGTTGTAAATTAACACTAATACTATGTTGGTATACAAAAAAACATAAATTTTCTGTGACAAAGGTGTATAAAGTCAGTTTATTTAAAAGCTGCAAGAAATAGGCATAGGGAATACTAATGCAGATCTTATTCGTGAGAAATTTATTCTTTTAAAATAATGAATCATGTATAGGATGTCAATATTAAAATCGAATAAGTATCTATTAGCTCGTTCATAAAAAGGTACAGCTATTTCTTTTTTGATAAACCTCCTGGGACCTGTTAGCAACAGCATGATGAAGAGCTGGATTTTTTGGGTTACTCGAGACATACGATAGAGTTAAGCATTTTCTTCCTAGGTTTAAGGGTGGCTCTCCAGCTTCACAGAGTAGACTGTCCACAGGATTGGTGCAATATGCTCCTAGAGCAAGTCTAACGGCTGAACTCTGAAGAGTATCCAAAGTTTTTGAGCAATGCTTGGTTTGCGGTGTTACACACAACACATTCGTAGTCCAGTTTTGATCTGATTAAAGCTCTGTATAAATTTATTAGAGTTGGAAAACCTGCTCCCCAATTTTTATGTGATACAGATTTCATAATGTTTAGTCCAGTTTGGCACGATAGTCTTAGCGAGTGTATATGACTTGTCCAACTTAATTTTGGGTCTAGTTGCATCCCTAGGAATTTTATTTCTTTTGTATATTCTATAGGAGAATTGTTTAAAAATAGATTTGTGAGCTTTTGTCGATTTGATTTTCGTAAAAAATGAATAGCTTTTGTTTTTGTGGTGGAAAACTGGAGCCCAATATTGTTAGACCACGATTCTATCGACTTAAGAGCTGCAGCAATACGATTATGAGCAGATAATATATTTTTATTTCTTGCTAGAAGTACCAGATCATCAGCATACAAAAAAGTTTTAATTGTGCCATTGCAGTACGACACAATATTGTTAATAGCAATTAAAAATAGCGCTACGCTTAGATTCGAGCCGTGTGGGATTCCATTTGTAATTAGATTTATATATTAGATATATTAGATATATATTTATATATTAGATTCGATTCCATAATGTAATTTAGATTTAGACAAATGGTTATTGATTCGAACTTGGAAATATCGTTGTCGTAGAAAGTTTGAAATAAAAGCAAACATGTTACCGTGAATCTTCCAATTGTGGAGTGTAGTTAAAATATCGTAGCGCCATACTGTATCGAAAGCCTATTTTACATCAAAGAATATGGCTCAACATTCTTTATTACATATAAATGCTTCGTGAATTTCTGATTCCAATGGTATTAGTGCAGATGTCCCTTCCGACCACACCTTGCTCGTCGCCAAAAACACGTTAAAAAGCATAAAAAGAAAGAAGAGAGAACAGAAATCAGACATGAGCTTACTCAAGGATATAGAAACCAGACAGAAGATATCACAAGGACTTAACCACGAATGTCGAGAACTTAAAAACAGACAAAGGGAAAATGATGTACCAGAAGAATCCGACGACTTAAACCAAAAATGGAAAGATCTATGGAAGGATCTATGGATAACTAATGAAATATTAGAAATGATGAATGTGAGACAACACAAGAACAAAGACTGGAATAAATATAGGGAAATACAAAGACTAATAAGAAAAAAGAAAGTGGAAGCAAAAGCACAGTGGCTTGTAGAAATTTGCGAAGAGATAGAAGACCTACAGAATAAACATGATGATAGACTTCTCCATAAGCAAATTAAAGAAATGTGAGGGATCAAAAACGCTAGGCAGTGTGGCATAATAACAAGCACGGATGATAGAGTCCTGACCACAATAAAAGAAATAAGCGTTGAATGGTGAACATACATACAAAATCTATTTTATGACGATAGAACAATACATATTGAACAAACAAATATTGAAAATAACGACTTGCCCATCTTAACATCAGAAATAAAATACGCACTAAAAAATATGAAAACCGGAAAAGCCTCTGGACCTGACTACGTTTATAGTGAAATTATACAACTTTTGGAAGAAGACAATTTAGAACTATTATCAAGACTCTTCAATAGTATATACAAGACTGGTACAATTCCACAAGATTGGATAACGTCTACGTTTGTGCCTAAATACCTAAATCAAACTACGCAAAAAAATGTAACGATTTTCGATTAATAAGTCTCATGCCCCATATTCTGAAGCTATCTCTAAAAATTTACAGAATTTACAGAATTTAAAAACAAAATTTACAAAAAATGCGAAGAAGATATGGGTTCGGAAAAATTTGGCTTTCGAAACGGTATGGGAACTCGAAAAGCTTTGTTCAGTTTCATTGTTCTCATGCAAAAGTGTCGGGATCAACAAAAAAGATGTCTACTTGTGCTTTACAGATTATGAAAAGGCTTTTGACAAAGTCAAACACGATCAGCTAATCGAATGCTTGCAAAAAAAGAATCTGGATTCAAACGACATTAATACAATACGTGAACTCTACTGGAACCAAAATGCCTCTGTCAGAACTGAAATAGGTGATACTGAAACCATAAACATCCAAAGAGGAGTTAGACAAGGTTGTATACTATCACCATTATTATTCAACTTGTACTCAGAGGACATCTTTGCACATGCTCTAGATGAAGCACAAAAAGGAATAACAGTCAATGGAAAAATCGTGAACAATATCAGGTATGCCGATGATACAGTACTGATTGCGGGCAGTGAAGAAGAACTACAAATTCTGTTAACCAAAGAAGTGCGAGAAGGAGAACTATACAGCCTTAAGGTGAATGTAAAAAAACCAAGACAGTGGTAATTTCAAAAAAACACACACCAGTTATAAACATACTAGTCAACAACAATCTAGTTAAACAAGTGAAAAATTTTAAGTATCTAGGCTGTTGGATACATAAATTGTAGTACCTCCGCCTCTGACTAATTACTCACACTTTAAAGTATAAACACAACCACACGAAACCTTTTCGCATCGTCTACGGTCCATAATCTTCAGTCTATTTAAAAGTTGTTGTTGCAACATATTATGGGCATTTTTCCAAAATGTTAGGGTGGGTTGGGACTTATTTATTTCGATGAGGCCTCATATAATCAAGATTGAACTTCAGGTAAGTTCGTTTGATCTTAAGATTATATTCGGCCTCATCTCATAAATTAATAAATTGTAGATGTTTAAAGTCGTTGCAACAACTTTATTATAATAATGCCCAACATATTATATGTTCCTAAAATGTAAAGTTTGTATCTAAAAAATGCCCTAAAGCAATTAGTTAACATATTACATAACACAATCCAACATTAACTAAATGAATATTCTAAAATCCAGGTTCTTTTTATCTATTTAAAATTGTATTGCAAATTCTTTATTAAAAACTAAGGACCTATTGTAAAATTTCGCAAGTTTCTTAGAATTTTTCGTCCCACCTGCCGCCAACTTATAGTGTCGAAACTGACCCTTTTCTTAGCTGCCGCAGATGTTGCGGCGTGGCGTGTGCTATGTGCTTTAAACTGACTTATATCCAGGCCATTCTGTTGTAGAATAAATTTGATCCATCTACCAATGGTTTGTGGAGTGGCCTTATGAAAAGGTTTCTTATGAGTCAGTAATAAAGCTCTGCATGATCCTCTTAAATCTTTTGTCTTTTTCAAATGATTGTTTCAATGTTAAATATTTATGACGTTCAAATAATTTTTGTGTGTAAAAAATAAAATTTTATAACCGTGCAAGCAGATACAAAAGTTCCCAAAAAATTTTCAAATTTTCTAGTTTTATACTTGGGTAGTTGCAAAAAATATTAAGCGTTTTTAGAATCTTCAATTTTTTGCTGTTAGGTAATGTTACTGTCAAATTATTTGAATCAAAAGTAAACCCCAAATATGTGCACACATTTGTAGGAGTAATTTTGCTTCTAGTATGATTAATTAAAAATCTAAATGTGTTAGTATTTCTACAGTTAATTTTACATTATGTTCACACTCTTTATATGATTTCCCTAGAATCAGAAATTCATCCAAATATATTGTTAAAAGATTTTTCCCCCTTTTCTCTTAGAATTCCTACAATAGATTTTAATATCTTTGTAAATATTCTAGGTACATAACTTAAACCAAAAGGCAAAACAGTTGTATTCGTATAAAGTGCCATTAAATGAAAATCTTAAATATTTACGATGAGATATTTGTATCGTTATTAAATGGTAAGCATCTTTTAAATCAATTTTGACATGAACAACCTTGAGATATAAGTCTGACCACTTTATTGTCTTCTATCTTAAAATGTGCATTTCCAACAATTTTATTAAAATTTTTAAGATTTTGGAATTGCAAAAATCTTGGAAATATACTTATCATCACTATGATCAACATTAGATATTGCACCACTAAGAATTAATTTGTTTATAAGGTTTGTAATAATTTTTACTTCTTTAGTTGACCTTTTATCTTCAGACGCTACAACTGTTTGTTTTGGTTTCTTTGCAAGTACCTCTTATGTATTAATACCTTTTTGTTGCCCTGATTTCTCCAATTCTTTCGCCGTCTTGACCTTATTGTTAAGATCGTTGCCATAAGGCGATTCAGTGATTGGTGTATCCTTTAATACCTCTGCCATTTCTTTATTTAAATTAATGGCTATTAGTTCTCTTCGCAATACTGACTCTGAATAATGAATGTTTGTCAATAAGCGGCTGGCATCGCTTACTCTTTATTTCCTCCCTCCTTTTCACCAAGCATGTTTGTTATAGCTATTCCTATAGCTGCCATACTAGCATCCATTTATTACTGGAGCAGTACCAAACGAGCATCTTTGCGAAGTGTGGAGTCACTTACTGCTATTTTTACATCCGGATTTATATTTAGAGGAGCCACTAGCTTGCAGATATCTTCTTCTAGTCCGGAAGTTAAAATATGAGCTCATCGAGCGGCAATATCTGTTTGTATGGAGCTTGCAACTGATATTTTTACTTTATTATCATCATCCAGAATTGATAAAATGTCTTCTTGCAATCCAAAAAGGCACTACATTCTATCTGGCCTGAAATCTATTTATTTCAAACCATATGCTTAAGTTTGTTACTACAACTGTATTGTAGGTATTATTATTCACCTTATTATTTTTATCACAAACAATATTCATTATCAGGATAAGTTCGCCGAATAGTTCCTCTACAAATTTTGTTATTCCAACAAATATTTTGTCCTGAATATTTGTCATCATAAACAAATATTTTTTTTATTGTATTAACAACTATATTATTGCCGATATTTGTCACCACAACTAAATATTTAATTGGATAATTTCCAAAGAGAAGGAAGAATAAATGAAAAAATTTATTAAGTAAGCTACTGTTGATTATATTCCTTATCACAGACAAATATTAATTGTGAATATTTCGGTCAGGGGTCGTATTTTCGAATTCAATCGAATTTTTTCGTACACGAGTTAACTCGAAAGAAAAATTTCGTATACGAATTTGAATCTGTATTTTTGAACGTCCTTCGAAATTTTATACGTATACTAAAAGAATTTGCACCGGCAACACTGCAAATTCGAACAACCAAAACTTAAATAATAAAAAAAGAAGAATAATTGACAGTTTTACTTAACCTAGTTTATGGTGAATTTGTTATCTAAAACAAGAAGTAAAAAAGGGCATGAAATATGGTGGTTTAGTGTCGGCCGAACAAAAAAAAGGCATTCTATCAACTCTATCAAGTCTCTCAACTCCATTGTGAGGGGCCTTGTTAATCTGTACAATTTTTGAAATTGTACATCCGAATAGTCCTCTAGAGGGTTAAGAATGGGTTGGTAAACTTGCCTCTTCGTTCCGCTAATATTATCGCCTCGGCAAGGGCGTTAACTATTTCTTTCTATTAAAAAATTATTTAAACCACCCATTAAAAACAAAGTTCAATGTAAAAATGTGGTATTAATGTAAATTTTATTGTATTGTTCAATCTAAAACAACGATTAAAAACTATCAGCTGAAATTTTATCTGACGTACACGGGCCCAGTGACAACTGAAATGACAACAATTACTTTGATCGTATACTAGCATCGAAATTCGAATGGTTCATACCCATTCGTGTCGCCCTATACGAAAAAATTCGTATACGTACTATTCGAAAATACAAAAAACTGGATTTCGAGCGAATTTCTTCTAATTTCGTATGCGAAATATGCTCGAACGAATTCGAAAATACGACCCCAGGTGTCAACACAAACACCTATAGTAGGTAAGTTTATTTGTTATTTTTAATAACAATATTTAATTTACACATGTGATAATATTATATACACGGTCTTAATAACTATATTATTGACGTAAATTTGTCATCACAACCAAATATTTACTTAGATAATTTCCAAAGTAAAAAAAGAAAACATGAAAAATATTATTAAGTAATCCACTATTGTTAATATTCGTCATCACAGACAAATTTTAATTGTGAATATTTCGGTCAGGTGTCAACACAAACAACTATAATAGCTAAGTTTATTCGTTATTCTTAATAACGATGTTTTATTTACACTTGTGATAATATTATATACACGGTATTACCAACTATATTATTGACGATATTTGTCATCACAAACAAATATTTACTTGGATACTTTCCAAAGTGAAAAAAAAATGAAAAAATTTATTAGGTATTCCAATATTGTCAGTATTCGTCATCACAGACAAATTATATTAATTGTGAATATTTCGGTCAGGTGTCAACACAAACACCTATAGTAGGTAAGTTTATTTGTTATTCTTAATAACAGTTTTTTATTTACACATGTGATAATATTATATACATGGTATTACCAACTATATTATTGACGATATTTGTCATCACAAACAAATATTTACTTGGATACTTTCCAAAGTGAATAAAGAAAAAATGTATAAAGTATTCCAATATTGTTAGTATTCGTCATCACAGACAAATGTTAATTGTGAATATTTCGGTCAGGTGTCAACACAAACACCTATAGTACGTTTATTTGTTATTCTTAGTAACAAGTTTTTATTTACACATGTGATAATATTATATATATGGTATTACCAACTATATTATTGACGATATTTGTCATCACAAACAAATATTTATTTGGATAATTTACAAAGAGAAAGAAGAACAATTAAAAATTTTTATTAAGTATTCCAATATTGTTAATATTCGTCATCACAGGCAAATGTTAATTGTGAATATTTCGGTCAGGTGTCAACCCTGTGATAGAATTTATTACCACCTACCTTATGTACTATACTCTGTTTTTTAACCAGGAGGAGTAAACTAAAAAGACAGATTCACACCCAAGAAAGTTACTAGAAAAGTTACCAAATACATCTTCTTTTTTTGTTGATTATCTCGGCCTTGCGGTAATCCAGTAATCAGTATCGGACACCTTCACACGTTGATTCTTTGTTTTTGTCATTTCTTTGTCATAACTTTGTTTGAATAATAATTTTTTGAATTAACTTCCAATATATATTATTTAGTATTTCTAATAACAATAAAAAAATGTTGGACTGTTATGAAGAAGTTGAAGAATTTTTAGAGTTTATTTATCACATTGTAGAAGAAAATCGTCCGGAACGTATACGAAAGCGATATATTCGTGATAAAATGATATCTAAAATCCAATGGAATTTTACAATATTACTGTTCCAGTCTGCTTATATTCTAATACAAGCTAAAGTAATGTGCTAATAAAATTAGCACATTACTTTAGTAAGTCTTGATTTTAACAATAACTATTCTGCAAAACTAACCTGTTGCCTGTTTTATTTTTGCTACCGTGGCTGTTATTTTCATTCCAGAATTATCAATTTTGATTTGTTTATACATGGTTATAATCCATTGTTTCTCATTTGAAGATAAATGACCCAAATCTACACGGCGTTTTTTAAGTGGAGAGGAATAATTACCACTAGTACTTGGCATCGAATCCATATTGTTATCTTAATAACACTAATATATCGCTAAATAGTTCTTTTTATATAAATACAAACGAAATATCTAAAAATGTAAGGAATAACGCAGAGAACACAAAAAATCGTCGATATAAATTTTGAATTTTAAAATTTCACAAATGTCATTAGTGTCAAAATGTTATAATTTAGTGGAGTAAACTTGCCTGCGGTTGGACCAATTACAAACAAGCATTACGGCGCGGAAAATTTGAATTACTCCTCCTGGTTAAAAAACAGACCATAGTATATTTTTATCTTGATTCTCTTCTGAGACAACAATTTGAACCAACACTTGAAACACTTTCATCGTTCTCATTATCTGAAATTTCTGTTTGGGTATCACTATTCAAGCTGGGTGTTGGGAATTTTGATATGATGAATGACGCCGTGAACGATTTTTAATTAAATCCAATCTCTTTTCGACACTTTACAATTTTGTATATTTCTCCGATCTAATGATCAAATTATATTCCGTTTTTCCCGGTAATTCGTTGCCGAATTAATTTTACGCGCTGTGTGTCTAGTAATCATCACAGAAAAAAGAGGCGGAGGTACTACAATTTATTTATTTATGAGATGACGCCGAATATAATCTACACTTAGCTCTTATTCTTTTAAATTCCAAATGATCTTCAGTAGTTATATATCGTTTATATCTATTTAAAGCCGATTCAGATTTCTTATTGCCTGTTTGCACGCATCGTTCCACCACGGTACAGGTGAATGTTTTGGATGAAAAGCTGTTTTTCCAATGTATTTATTCGCTGCATCAATAATTACTTTATTGAAAAATAATGTTTTCTCGTAAATAGCTTGTTCTGAGACTTACATTTCTCTAATATTTATAGCTGATGAAGAAATTAATGTTGAGAACAGTGTCCAGTTGGCTTTATTTAAGGACCATTTGGTGATGTATGTATTGTGCTTATGGTACAACAGATTGTTAACTAAGATGGAAAAGTGATCACTTCCATATATATCAGGTAAAGTATCCCACGATAAACTAGGTTGCAAGTTTGGTTCACAAACTGACAAATCAGTGGTTGAAAACTCTCCTGATGCTGCATTATATCGAGTATTCCTGCCGTCATTAACTAGATTTAAATTGAGATTATTTAGGATATTTTCTATTTTTCTTCCCCATTTTTGTCAATTTTTTTGAGCACTATAATAAATTATGTGCATTAAAATATCTCAGTACAATTCGAGGTGTAGGAATCTGACATAAAAGATTAGAAATGTCTGCTATACTTGGATCAGAATTAGAAGCGATGTAAAGATAGCAGATGTTAACTTTTAGTGGAGCTACTAAGCACACCGCTATAGCCTCTAGACTTGTTATTAGAGGAATACTGCAATATTCATAGGAATTCTCGATAAAAATTGAAACTCCACCACTGGCATGTTTTTGATTTTGCCTAATTTTAGATACGCTTGTATAATTTCTCAAATTTTGAAATTTTTAAAAATGAGTATCTTGTAGACAAATTATAGAAGGTGAATTTTGAGTAATTATTAATTGTAACATTTCTAAACGGGTATACTAACCGTTCAAATTCCACTGTAGAATAGACTTGAACGTGAGCTTATGTAGAAGGTTCTATGGAGGAGTCGCTATCGAGTTGAGGTTTTAGTAGTCGAGTAATTGAATTAATTATTTTAGTACATCGCGATTTCATTGTTTTTATATAATGTGGGGATAGATTTCTTTTAACAGATTAAGTAAGCCTAATGTGTTCTGCATACGTTTTAGATAGACTAAATTAATTTGGAGATCCTAATGCATTTTCAATAAAATCAGTTAGTTGTTCAAAGTTTAATATCGGTGTTATAAGTTTATTAGTAATAAAATCTTTTACAGGTTCCATACTGTTAGCAATATTCTGAATCACTTTCGTCTACAATAGGCCAAATAGATTTAGATATATCTTCAGAATTTGTTCCTGCTTTATCAGAACTGGATGTGCCGTTGTTATTTTCGAAATCTGGATCATTGTCACAGTCATCACTTGAAAAGTCATCATCCGATGCATCTGAATTACATATTGAGCAACTCTAATAATTCCTCCTCTGATAATTCTGAAAATAAAAACTGCAACCAACAAATGTCCCTTACGAAGTACATAAAAAAATAGAGTGTTTACCACCGTATGTCTACATAAAGGGTATAAACATTTTATCTGTTATTACTCATTATTTGTTTATTTTTTTGAAAAACTCTACTATTTACATTAATTTGCAACCTTTTAAGAACACAGTGAATAAAAAATTTGCTGCAAATTATTTATGATTAAATCAATATTTGAAGATAGTACTTACCCTTTTTTCTCCAAACACGCTCACTACGACTGCTTTGTGCCATCGTCGCAAAACAAATGAAATTATGCACGTGCTGTCGGTTTCGTAGTTTCAAAATTGTATTCCAATAGAGTGCCACACAGGGATATAAACTTAATATTGTTCTAAAGCTATTTTCTTGTGGCATGTTAAAGTAATTACCATTTAAATGGGAATAAGCCACAATTAAGGGCTTATTCCCATTTAAATAGTAATAAACTTAATACATTATTTTTAGAAGGTTCTACCAATAGTACATTTGCGGTCAGGAGGTTAAAAGCGACTTGAAATAAGAGTGAAATATTGTAAACAATGGAGCTGAAGCAAACTTTTCTACTCCGCGTCAGTTAGACTTTTAATTATATTGTCTCGTAAAACGGTGAACAAAATTCAAAATTATGATTTCTGTAAAATAAAATGGACATTTTTAGAGTACCTAGTGATTGGCACCAGTACAATACAGTTATTGGCACTACGTCATTGTAATACATGTATAATTCAGATAAAACAATTAATTATTAAGCACCTTAAACCAGGTCTTATGCACTTTACATGTTTAACAATGATTGCATTTATTGTCACCCTATGCAAGTAACTGCAATTAATCGGAGGTCTTATAGTTAGCACCCCAATTTATACTTCGGTTAAACGTTTAAAACAATCCGAAATATACACATATTGACGAAATTTTCGTTTTCGTAATGATACTAATCAATACTAACCTTTTATTTTAAGTAATATGTAGTTCTAGTCATCAAATACACACACCAGTGTGACATACCAGATCTTAAGATTTTTTTTAAAATCCACTAACAATTGGACAGCCTCGAAACAGGTCGACTATATAGTACAATATTACTATATTACCTGCTATCTTGTTCTTGTTTACAAGAAAACGCAACCAACACTACGCATGTGTAATATATATTGCATGCTACGTTTTGTCGTCTTTAACACATTCACGTATCGAGTAAAATTCTTATTTTTTACAATTTTATTCTAGCAGTGCCAATCATTATAAGAGTGCCAACGAGTGTACTGCTTACCCTAGCAAGAAGCAAGTTTTTTTTGTTTTGTTTATATTCTCTAAAATCCAGGAAATACCTACCCGCTAGTAGAGTTACGAAGTTCAAAGCCGAAAACAGATTTTGTAAAAATTTATTTTCGTAACAAAATTTATTTATTGAGAACGTACAAGTATGGTAAAAACTACAAAACAAAAATCTCTTAATCTAATTAAATACTGGTATATATAGTCTTTCTATATGTCGTCACACATTGGATAATCCAGGGACGTAACTCCTCCGCCCTTAGAAAGAAGCATATCCTTGGGATGTACTTCTTTACACAATAAATCCTTGGGTTTCTTCTTGTTTTCTTTGACGCACAGTTTTACAATATTTAGTTAAATAATATAAAATTAAAATAAAAATTATTATATATATACAGATTGTCCAAAAACTTGTTTGGTTAAAATAAATTGAATTATGTATTATCTTTTAAATTATACTTTTGTGTTTCTAACTTTTCTAAAATATATTTAGTCTTTCTAAGGTTAATTGTATTAAGATTTATTGGTGAAAAATTTGAACTTTCATTTTGAAAAATATTAATAGAAGAAATAACTTTTGGAAGATTTATATCGCACTAATAATACGATAGTGTCGTAACTCAAAAAAGATGATTTTTCAGAATCAACAAAAAACTCATTTATCATTTCCTATTGCAGGTAAAAAAAATTAATGCATAATATGTTTCTAATTAATATTAAAGGAAGTTTCTTTTATACTCTTGGCTAAATAAAAATACTGTCAGTGCAGTTATTTAAAAATTTTGAGTTAACACTGTATTGCTCTAGGCAAAATGTTCGAAATGAAATATTATTTTTAGTTGTGACAATATTTTGTGTTACTACAATTTGATTTACTATTTTTTTCTGCGGTTTACGTTAGTTTTTGGACTTAACAACAATTTTGGGAACTAATTCCTGGTATTTCTTAACATTGGATCTAAAGAGATTGTATTACACGTTAATAATTACCTAGAACTATTGTTTTTGATATTAATACATAAATCAAGACTGTTTTTAATTAAGTTTATATTATAATCAAACAAATTCAGATACAGATAACAAAATACAGTATTCTTGAACATTATGTACTTAATCTATATATTTAACAAAATAAACCTTCCAAAAAACGAACACGAAATCTAGTCATATTTAAGTAATTTGTAGTCAATTAAAAAGACATACTTAAAAAAAACAAATTATTTAAACTTAGTTTGAATCAGTCTAAAAATAAATGATTACTGATTACAATTAAATACAATTTTAATGTTTAATCGGTCAAAGCCTTATAGCAAGTTTCACGATAACTCCTGGGTATTCGTTTTTGTCAAGTAATTCCTTCAAGTTCCTTTTTTTATTTTGAGTTAAAGGTATCTCGCTTGTGTACTCTCGTGTCAAACCATTAGCAAATAAAGAAGTCTGATTTTCAGTTCTCCGTAAGCTAAGTACGAAACACTTTCATGCCATTTTATTTTGTCTTTCTCCTCGTTAACATTTAAATTGTTAACCTACTCTTCTTAAAGTATTTTCCTATTGTAAAATTTTTATGACATACACTGGACCAGATTTTACAAAACGCTTTACTTGCTTTTCTATGACGCTAGGCACATTGTCACCCTCGTTTTGAGAGTGACCGCAAATCAGAAATTTATGGTTTATGCTTTTGACATTTATTTTCTGTACTGCGTACGCATATGCTGTAAGCACGTAATAATTTTTTTGCTGCCCACAACAATTACTAGAATAAAATATAAAGTCCAGTTCTCTACGAGGATTAGCCTGTATAATTTTTTCTATATATTACAGAGTACAACTCCCAATCTCATTCTCTATTTCACTGTTTGCGTCAATTTCTTGAAGTACTTGATGACTCGTAAATGGTGAAGGTATAGGTGGTGGTTGTAGTTTCCCAAAGTCACTGTTTTCTATTTGAGCACCAGGTTCATTATTTGTACTCTCCAGTGACAATAACGACGGTGAAGAGATTTTCTGCTCGCAATCCTCAGTATTTGTTGCCATAGCAACAAGCAATCGCCCACGACTCAGGTATTAAACCTAAAAATGGATCAAGTAATAATATTAGATTAAGTAAATGATGCAAGAATGCCACAAAGAGTGTAGTAACTCTAAATTTATAAAATAAAGTTGTTGGTAAGCTTTGTTAATAACACTGCTACATATTGTAAATGAGTTATTACTATCCGGTGATCGACAAATAGATAATGATTAATAAATGTTTTACAAACAACAACAAAAATGATTTAAAGTGATAAATCAACAATAATGTAGCATGTCAAAAATAATCAACTGAACCAATAATAGTGTCGTTAGTAAAAATATTAATTTAAAAAGTGCTGGTGTAAACCAGTAATAGTGTAATAACTAGAAAAATAACAATGTTATGGTTAGATTCAAATCAACAAGAATGTAATAACTCGAAATATAGCTATGAAAATTACATACCTGATTCAGCAATACCGTGGAAACTCGAAATGATGAGCCAAGCAACACGTGCGTTCCCGATCACTGTTGGTCGCAACTAAAGATGACGCGATATTGTGAGGAGGGTGACGACAGTCGGTCAGTTATGAATACCGTCTTATGGCTCCATCTTTTATTTATTTATTGTACTATTAAAACGATAGTTTTATTGACTTATAGGGAATTGAATTTTACGTTTGAATATAGTGTTATGTCAATTTCGAAACATTTTGAGTTGCGACACTATTGTATTATTAGTGCGATATGAGCAAAGTGATTTTTACTAATTTTTTTGTGTTTGGAAGACTTCATTCTTGGTTTTCACCGTACATTCGGGAACTGATTCTAAAACGTAGCTTCCATGTATTGGTAAATTTTCTTTTGAGTTTGGGCACTCGATAATTGCTAATTCTTCTTCTGGAACTGTAACTATCCATTTTTCGTCGCTGTTTCTTGTAGATTCTATCTTCTTTATCTTTACTTCGAAATGTTCACATGACAATGCTTTTTTCTTGAAATTTATTAATTGGACTGCACAAGGGGCTTCTTCGGTTATCGTTAGTTTATTACTTCCTTTACATATGTACTCTTCTGAGTCTATTTCTGTGCATATATCTTCCATGTAGATATAGCTAAATTCATTAAGTACAAGGAAAGGTTTGTAAGGTAAATGAATAAGATAATTTCAGTTATTCCTAGGAATAGGAATAGGGAATAGTTGGTAATAATCATATATTTCCGATTCAACTAATGGAATCTCGAATACAAATGTAATTATAGAATTTACTGAATAGCTCCTAATATTTATTATTTTCTCATACTGAATTATTTTTCCTGGTGTAGTATCAAAAGGCATTAATGCTTCCTTAATTTCATTTAAAAGTTCAATTGGATTTACTATAGAATTGTGCAAGGTATTTATTTTGGCAAATGAGATTGCAGTTTCTACTTTCTCAAAAATATCATAAATTGTTTGATAAAGTAAAGTAATTTGTTTTATTACTATAAATGACTGAATATGTGTATACATACTTTTTTTAAATAAAGCTAATTTATTCTCTATAGCTTTATTTTTTTATTTCAAAATCAATTGATTATGGGAAATATTATTTATAGCATTATTAAAAGTATTTATAGAATCTTGCAATAAAGATATTTGTCTTAGCGAATTGACTTTTAGATTATTTTGATTATCTTTTTATTGTTTTATTTTCTTTTCTATTCTTTGTGCGTCTTTTTAGTCCATATTTCCTGTAATACATTTTATTATTGTTCCTAGAGGATTTAGAAGTCCTCTTTTTATTCTTTTTTCTTCCTTATAAAAAGGTGGATTAATTTGATATATCTGTTCTTCTATTTTATTTTGTAACATAATTAAAGGTATAAATAAGTTTTCTAATTCTCGATAATAACTTGTTTGATTTTTGAAACTTGTGTGTAGTCTTTGAGCTTCATTTTTCAATAAATAAAATTCTTGTATGACAGAAGTTACATTGTAAATTTGTATAAATGTTCAGTGTGTAGAAAATATTTGGGAGGTACCTAATCTAAAAGGTAGGAGTCCTGGATATGTAGTTACATCTTCAAACTTGACTAAGTCGTCTCTTGCGTTGATATAGTTGACTGCTCCAAAGATTCCGACGATAAATCTGAAATATTAAGCATTATTTTAGTTTCGTTTATGTCGATTATTATCTTCTTTTCATTCTTGGGATTTACAATTTCTCGTTTCCCGTTTTCTAATATTTGTGTAAGTATATAAGGTCCAGCATACTTTCTACCTAATTTTCCTCCGCGAGTTTCTGTTTTTCTATAAACTTGTGATCATAAACGAGGATCTTTTGAGTTTCTACTTTATTTTTTTTTCTAATTATGTTTCCTTATAGTTTTTGATTTTCTTCTTGTATACTTGTATATAGAGCTTGAGTATTATTTTGATGTGCAATAACATATTGAGTATAAGCTTGTGCTGGAATAAGTCTCATGGGATCTTTACTGTCTGTATGTCCTGATACTAATTCGAAAGGTGTATGGCCAGTTGCTGAGTGTATAGTACTATTATAGGCAATAAGAGCATAAGGCATAATGGAAATATTATCTACATCTTCATTTTTTTATTTTAGTAATCTTAAGTGCTCAGTTAAGGTAGAATGGAATCTTTCTACCGGGGAATTAGATTCGTGATGATATGGAGTAGTAAAATGTATTTTTATTTGATGAATTTTTAGTAATTCATCTACAACGTCATTTTTGAATTCTCCGCCACTGTCTGCAACAATTTGCTCGGTATTCGCTGTGCCAAAATATGGTAAAGCTTGGCCATATTTTATAAATTTATCTATAATTGTTAAAAATATTTGATTGCCAACTTTATAAGTATCTATATGTATTATCTCAAAAGGCTTGGAGGGTGTGTAGGTTAATATTAAAGGTTCTTTATGTGGATTTCTATTATATTTTGATCTTTGGTATATTTCACATTCATTTATATATTTTTCTATATCCTTCTTCATTGATTTCCTGAAGTAATTTATTTTTAAAGCTCTAAGAGTCTCTGAAATTCCTCGATGATTCGTTTTACCGTCGTGCTTATATTTTATTAGTTGATTTCTTTCTTCTGGTAATACATTGTTAACTAATTTAGTGCATTCAATCAATTTAAATTTTGTAAAATATTTACGCCATACATTCTGAAATATTGGTCGTAATGCTTGAGATAGGAAATAAATGTATAATGTATTTTTGTACGCATTTTCTTTTAGGAATTGTGTTAACACTTTCTTCGTCAGCTAAAATAGTAGCTAGTTCAGCGTCAGCCGCTGAACAGTACGGACGTGGAGTAGAAGCGACACCTGAAGACCGCCGAGGAGCTGCAGCGTTGAGTCGAAGCCGGACTTATCAGTCTGTGCCGTAAATGTAAGCACGGCAGAGCGGAGACTTGCGTAAGCCGCAGCCGAGGCCACTAGAGGCAAAAGCCTATGCCGAGACAAAGCTGAACCGGGGAGATTTGTATTAATCGAATCTTCACGGAGGCCAAAATCAAGGCATAGCAAGTGAAAAAGTAAACGGGCTTAGCCCGTCGGGATACTTCCTGTGCTACGATTGGGATGACACTGTGAGGTGTAATATTTTAGAAATTTCACCTGGCGAAAAAGAAATGTACTCCACTGACGATGACGTACCACTCGAAAAACGAGCTACTAAAAGGATGAGACAGAGGAGCAGTGAGGACGAAAAGTCCGCACTGGCAAAGATGAAGATGATATTGAAAGAAAAGGACGTCGACGTAACCTCGCAAAAAACAATAATTGGCCACATTGACTTAAAGTTCCAAGAACTTAGCAGTGGAAAAGAAAATAAAAAAACCAAGAAGACAACAGAAACGGTCTCAAAACAGAGCAGCAAAGAAGATACCTGGGAAACCCAGGCCAAAAAGGCGTCAAAACCGGAAAAGTCTACGGGAACAATCCCAAAGACAAAAGCAACCACAGAAAAGTCCACGGGAACAATCCCAAAGACAAAAACAACCATAGAAAATACAAAAAAGGAAACACAAGAAGAAGAACCCAAAAACAGCATGAAGAAGGCCGTGAATGAAGACTTCTCTCCACTAGCGACCCCTAGGGCAACAGAACTAGAGAGTCATCAGGAAAGAGATGCGCGCGCTACACCACGCCCTCCGACTCCATGCCAAGCACAAGCAATGAAAACCGACGGAGAACAAACCACGAAACAAGATAAACCAACGTGGAAACCAAAGCCGCCTGTAATTAAATTAAAGAGCGTCAGCCAGATACCAGCAATACTAGACATTGCTCAGAAAAAGAAGGTGATAACGTCGAATAGACTATCGAGAAGTGGACGAGAAACGTTAATACAAGCGAAAAGTCCAGAAGATTATAGGTCTATGGTGAAAATCATAGAGGAGTATAGTTAAAAAACACCTATACAGTGGATTGCCTTCCCACTAGAGGAAGACATAAAACTAAGAATGGTTTTAAGAGAACTACCTCCAAACACAGACGTTACAGAAATGTTCAATACTCTCAAAGAAGAGTATGATATCGAATGTGAATCGATAAAGAACATGATTTCCAGAAAGAGTGATAAAAGAAATCTACCAATGTTTGTGCTGACACTGGAGAAGAAGGACGTGGAAAAAGCCAGGCGCATTACTAATCTGATGCATATGAAGGTTCACATCGAAGACCTCAGAAAAGAAACTGGGCCCACGCAGTGTTTCAACTGCCAGGGGTACCACTACGCGCAAAGAGCGTGTTTTAAGACAACTCGATGCTTACGATGCGGAGAAATTCACTCCACAAGAAACTGCCAAATGCCCCGAGAACAGAAGGCAAAATGTGCCAACTGCCAGGGTCAACACCCGGCAAACTTCAGAGGATGCCCCAGATGTCCAACCTGGGGAAGAAAACAACCACAGAGACAACAAGCCCCGCAAAAAAGGCTGCAACAAATATCAAGCGGACCTTCCTACGCACAGGCAGCAAAAGCGCAAAATACCGAGAACACCATCTTGATCTCGAAACAACAGCAAGACGGCCTAGTGAACTCAGTTAAGGAACTGGTCACTAGAATTGTCCACGAGGCGATTGCAGATATAAAGCTAGCACTGAACTAGTGCAAGCAAATAGGGGATACTTAAGGATAGGCTCCTGGAACCCAGGAGGCATAAGGACCAACCAGAATATACTAGACAGGCACGTGGCAATACAGGAAACAAAGCTCACGAACAACATCAACATCAAGTTTCCAGGCTACGACAACACAGCAAGATCAGGTGTCACAGCAATATTAGTGAAAAAAGGCATAGGTCACATCAGAATTCTAACACCACTACTAAAATTCTAACAACTAAATACTATGCAAGCAACAACAATAAGAGTACAAATGAGGCAAGGAGAAGTCAGAATTACCTCCGCCTACGTAAGACCACAAGACCTACTGATTGAAGACGACTTAAATACGTTCCTAAACAACGATCCCTCAATCATAATAGGAGACCTAAACGCAAGATCCCCAAACTGGAACGACAGAGCTACGAACAGAAACGGAAGACTACTAAACACATACATAGAAAATAATGACGACTTTATGGCAATGGGCCCCACAGACCTAACGCATTACCCAGGAAACGGACATCATCCAACAAGCACTCAGAAACAGCACTACAGAAGAGGAAGTAGAAATGCACACAGGAAGATTTAAGGATATACCACAAGAAATAAAAGACTTAATAAGGGAAAAGAACGGAGCAAAGCAGACAGCGAGAAGGAAACGGAACCAGGCAGACAAAAATAGAGCAAATAGGCTAAACAGAGAGGTCAAAACAGCACTACAACAACACCGTAGTGAAAGCTGGGAAAACCACATAAGAGACATGGAGGAGCAAGGACCAAATATGCAAAATATTTAGAGGCTCCAGAGAATACTGAAAAACAACAGAAAGCAAATCCCTCCATTACATGGAGAAAACGGAATAGTCTGCACAACAGAGGAAAAAGCAGAAGTAATGAGGAGTACTCTCGAAAGAGAGTGTACATTAAATTACCACCCAGACGAGGACATCGACTTCATAGAAGAAGTCGAAAGACAAAGAGGAAGACCCGAAAACCCGAACGAAATCATCCCTCCTACATCACCGGAGGAGTTAAACGAGCTAATTAAAAATAGCTCACCGAAAAAAGCACCTAGTCCCGATCAAATAACGAACAGGGCTCTAAAATACTTACCAGCGAGAGCCATAGTATATCTAATAAATATTATTAACGCAATGCTAAGATTCAAGAAATTCCCAAACAGATGGAAAGAGGCTCATGTCATAATGTTACCAAAGCCCGGAAAAAACAGCACATTTCCGCAGAACTACAGGTCAATAAGCTTACTACCTGCAATCAGTGAGATTGTAGAGAGAATAATACTCATCAGACTCCAAGCTGAAACAGACAGATTAGATATAATACCCGAAGCCCAATTCGGTTTTAGGCCAGAACACTCCAGTGAGCTACAAGTACTCAGATTAACAGAGTACATAGCAGCTGGATTTAATGACAAACAATTCACAGGAGCTGTCTTTCTAGATGTAAGCAAAGCTTTCGACAGAGTCTGGCATAAAGGACTGATCTACAAAATGAGACGATACGGTTACAGCGGAGCAATGGACAAGACTAATCTCTTCGTACTCAAGCAATCGTAGTTTCAGAGTCCGGATAGGACAAGTCCTATCCAAACTCGGGAACCCGGAGGCTGGAGTGCCACAGGGAGCGGTACTGTCACCTCTACTGTACACGATATACACAGCAGACATACCTAGAACACCAGGTACACTACTAAGCCTCTATGCCGACGACACAGCGATGGCGGCCAAACACAGAAATGTAGACATAGCGGTAAACAACTTACAAACAGCGCTAGACGACATAGAAGAATGAAGTTTAAAATGGAAAATCGCTATAAACTCCGAAAAGACACAGGCTGTACTTTTCAAAAAGAGGCACCAACAACTAGAAGAACAGGTAACTGTGCAAGACAATCCCATCGAGTGGAAAAGTGAAGCAAAATACTTCGGAGTAATCATGGACAAAGGCTTAACATTTAGCAAATATGTAGAAGCTACAGTATAAAAAGCCAATATGGCAAGAGCGTCAATAAGAGGCCTAGCAGGAAGAAAAAGCAAACTTAGATTGAAAACAAAAATTAGATTAATAAATAGTATAATTCTTCCTATACTAACATATGCATCTCTCGCATGGGGACACATATGCAATACATCAAAAAAGAAAATACAAGCGGCACATAACAACAGCCTAAGAGAAGCAGTCAACGTACCGAGATACGTAGCAGAAAGATTCCTCTTTAGAGAACTACAACAAATCAGAGTGACCGATACAATGAAAGAAAAAGCTAGGACAAAGTTCGCGGAGATAGAGAACCATCCCAGCCACATATTGCGAGAGATATTGAGGTAAGACGCTTTCCACAGATGGAAGCACAAAAGACCCAAACAACAAATAGTAGAATACTAGAGAGAAAATCTACAATCACACCAGAGAGAAAACAAAACACCAGAGAGAAAACCCTTCCAAAAACAACAACAACGCACAATGAAGATAGTTCGTAGCTCATAACCCTCGTGGACAATCGTCGCAACGTACAGTGTGGACCCAGTAAATTTTATGTAGATAATTTATTATATTAATATGCACTAATTCTGATTTTATGTTTCAGGCATCATACAAAAAAAAATCCAAAAAACAACAAAAAACGGCTTCGGTCACCAAAAAAATCAAAAAACTACTAACAAAAACCGGCGCAAGCCACAAAAAAATATTAACAAAAACCACTAAAAACTCGGGCATGTAGGGCTCAACCCCTTGAGCACCAAGTCGCCGAACTGAGCCTAGCTTAGAGCGGAGACTTGAGGCCCAAGTAAGCAATTTTAGTTCGCGGATAAGCCACATTAAGATAACAGGAATATAGCGCCAATACGCTGTCCTGAGTTGTGAATTCGGTTAGGAAACCATGTTGTGGTTCTATTACCCAGGATCTCCACATGAAGAGCATTTGGCTGATAGTTGTGCCCCTATCGCGCATCAGAGTGCTGTAGGGGGGAAAGGGATGGTCTGGAGCATTGGAGCGCGATGGAGTGACTCCTGTTTTTACTCCAGTTAATACACCTCGTTCCAATGAATTGTTACACCCGAACGTAATTTTTAGGGGTGAACCTTTCTCACAGGCTGGGTTTAATTAAATTGCTTGCTTGCTTTTAAATAGTAGCGCTCATTATTTTATGCCCTTCAAAATTCTCCCATTCGCGTTTTAAATAATTTGCAAAAGGCGCTCTTTTAACGATAAGTTGATAGGCTTTATTGTTTATAATTTCATCTAACAATGATAACCTATTTTTATTTGAAGATTCAGCACTATGGGCTGTATCTGTGTCTGAGTTATCCATCTCAACGTTTTCATTGTTGCTATTTGCTGTTGATATAATTTTATTTACTTGTGGGTTTTCTGTAACCTCATTGTTATCGAGAATTTGCAAAGTTTCATTTATTACATTTTCATCAACTATGTCTGGATTAAATTCAGCTAAAAATTGGTCGATATTAAAATCTATGTCACCGGGATTCTTTATATTTGATTCTGTTTTAACTGCATTAATATTTATTCGACTTAAAGAATCGGCAATGTTCGTTTTACCGGGTTTATATTTTATAGTATAGTTAAATTCTTCTAATTTTAATCTCCATCGTAATAATTTAGAGTTTGCTTCCTTTAAATTAAATAACCATATTAGGGGTCTATGGTCGCATAAAATTTCAAAAGTTCTGCCGTATAAATAAGGTCTAAATATTTTACAAGCCCATACAATTGCTAAAAGTTCTTTTTCTATCGTAGAATATTTTTGCTCTGTTTGATTAAGAGTTCTTGAGGCATACGCTACGGGTAAATCATTTGGGACTTTTCCTTGTGACAAAGTTGAACCTAAGGCTATATTTGAGGCATCTGTAGTTAAAATAAATTGTTTTGAAAAATCTGGAGGTTTTAAAATAAGGGCATTAATTAAAAGTTCTTTAAGATGATTAAAAGATTTCTTAAATTCTGGAGTGTGTATAACTTTTGCATGTTTCTTTTGACACATAGTTAAAGGTTTAGCTATTTTGGTGAAATTTTGGATAAATCTTCTGTAATATCCTGTTAATCCTAAAAATTACTTTATTTCTTTTTGTGTAGTAGGAATAGGAAAATTTTTGACTGCATTTATTTTTTCTGGATTTGGTCGTACTTCGTCTTTTGTTATAATGTGACCTAAATATGCCACTTCTGTTCGTAAAAATTCCTATTTATCTAGCTGTATTTTTAAATTAGATTTTCTTAGTCTTTCAAAAATTGCTTTCAGTCGTTTAACATGTTCTTCCAATGATGAGGAAAAAACAATTATATCACCTAAATATATACAGCATATTTCATTCTTATTTCCTCTTAAACTTTCTGAAAAGTAGCTGGGGCATTTTTCAATCCAAACGGCCTACGTAAAAATTCATAATGTGGTGTCTCTGTGGAAAATGCTGTTTTCGGTACATCGGCTGGTTCCATTTCTATCTGATGGAAACCATTTGCTAAATTTAAAGTAGTAAAATATTGATATCTTCCTAGACCATCTAGAATATTATCCATTAATGGCAAGGGAAATTTATTTTCTATTGTATTTTCATTTAGTTTGCGGTAATCTATAGCTATTCTATATTTCTTTTGGTTACTTGCGTCCATTTTCTTCTCTATTAGCCAGATGTGTGCATTAAAAGGCGAGTTTGAATCTTGTATTATTCCATTTTTTCACATGTCATTTATCTGTCTACTAACTTCTTTTTTATAAACTTCCGGATATCTATAATTCCTTGTGTAAACCGGAGTATCGTTAACTAAATCTATTTTATGCTTTATTTCATTCGTAAAACTAAGGGACGTTCCGTCTATATAAAAAATATCTCTATATTCATAACATAATTTACTTATAGCTTCGTATTCTTCTTTGTTACAATGATTAAGTCTAAGTTTCTTGAGATTTTCTTTTTGTAGATAATCTATTTCTTCTTCTTCGATGTCCATCTCCTCAATATGATATGACTGAATATTATTTAAATTGTCTTCTTGAATATATTCTACATTAGAAGGTTCCATAAATTTAATTTCCGCTGGAGTTTCTCCTACTACTTGTAGGTTACTTATCATAGTAAAAGCATTGTGATCATTTATCTCAATTGAACATGAAGGCATTTCTGCATTTCCGATTTTTGTATAATTTAGGATCGCTGTACCAGATCTTCTGTTAACTGGGACTTTAACTTTTTTAGCAGTTCTTGGTGGTATTCTTATTTTACTAGGTTTAAAGTATTTTTGTTTAGTTGGATCTTGTGATGTTAAAAAATGGGAAGAGAAATGGTTGGGGTCTTTAATTTTGAATCTTTAAAATCAATAATAGCATTGATTTGTGATAAGAAGTTGCATCCTAGCAAACCGTAAAAATTAGGAGAGAAATCGAAAAGATAAAATTTATGACAATTTGGATTTTTAAAACTAGGGAATATTGGAATGGACATAGTTTCATTATGAATTGAAGTAGCGTGTGCAGTATGCACAGCAAATTGCTCAGGAATTATATATTTCGAAAAAAGTTCTCTTGCGAGGTCAGGTCTAAAAAAACTTTGTTCTGGAATTATTATCTTAGGTAATTTATCATATTGTTTAATAGCATTAAAATTTATGTGGCTGTACTTGTTGAGGCTTGGACTGGAAAATTTTCATGATTATATATTCTTCTTTCGTTTTCATTGAAATTTCTTAAATTATTATTATTATATGTTCTTTCAAGATCATTATATCTTTCTTCTTTTACATTATTACTCGTTATTTTATGATTAAATAAATTATTTGGAGAACGTCTATCATTTTTAAAATTACTTCGTAAACTAAATGGACGATGAACTTGGACGATTTTAAAAACTAATATTTGGATTTCTGAAAAAATTATTATTTCTGTATTGACTAGAACTTTGGGAAGAATGTCGATTTTGAAAATTATTATAATTCGAAAAATTCTGATTTCGAGAAAAATTATTTCTATTTGGAAATGAAGAGTGTTGTGAATTATTATTTGAATTTTTATTAGAATTATTATAGGATCGAGAATTATTAAAATTTGAGGGTCTCGTATTATTATTTCGATTTTTGTAAGAAATAAAATTTTCTTCTTCTTTAGCGAAAGCCATTGCTTGTTCTATTGAATCAGGATTCTTTAATCTGACTACTAACTGCATGTGATAATTAAGGCCATTTATAAAAGTTTTAAGACAAAGATCTTCATATTGTGGAATTTTTAATATTTTTACATTTAATTGGTCATTAGACATATTTATTTTTGAACAAAGAATGCTTCTAGCATCCTGGATTCTTAAACCAAAATTTTGTGCATTTTCGTTTCTTTCTCTTTTCATTGAAATTATATCTTGTATTAAACAATCAATTGATCTCTGATCAGAAATTGTTACTATAAGAGAATCTTTAACTTTTGCCCAAGAATCAAGTTCTGTTCTTGATGCAATAAGGTCTGCTGCTCTGTCAGTTAATTTACTTAAAACAGTATCAAAACGACAAACATTTATAGGATTATTTGCATCTCGATTGCTATGATTATTCACATGATTTAATAAATCTATTTAATTGTTTCGGATTGCCATCAAAAGTAGGAATAATATCTGCTTGATATTTAATTAATTGAAAATTGGGTTGAGTCATCTCGTTAAAAGTTAAATTTACTAAATGACCTAAAATGTCCTCCACAGTGAATCAAAAATATATAATATATAGGTAAAAATATGGATTTTGGTAAAATAGGAAACACTTACATGAATATTTTCATTTTCTATAGACTTCAGACTATTTTTGTTCTTCCGTCTGCACCAATAGGATTCTGGACGATGCTGGTTCCTTCTCCCTGGTCTTGGCTTCTCCAATGGGTTGTGGACAATGTTTTTTCCTAGCCCTGGAAGTTTGGCTGTTGTTTTTTCCGTCAATCTTTAAAAAGAAAAATTGCACACGAAATTCGGCAAGGTTAGCACGAACACTGTACAATTTCGAAAACTCCGAATGACTGCGACAGTTACGAAGTTCAAATCCGAAAACGGATTTTTAAAAAAATTATTTTCGTAACAAAATTTGTATATTGAGAACGTACAAGTATGGTAACAACTAAAAAACAAAAAGCTCTTAATCTAATTAAACAGTGGTATATATAGTCTTTCTATATGTCGTCACATATTGGATAATCCAGGGACGTAACTGTAGTACCTAATCTTATCAATTATCTTACCCTTTTTTAAGAAAGGGAATACAGGCTTAAAAATTATTTTTTACATCATCATCATATAACGGGGGTCCTACGGCGATTGCCGCTTCCCGCATTTCAGCCTCCATCTTTTCCTATCTCTCCAATCTCCCTCTTCTAAGCCTCTAGATTGCATTGTTTTTGTAATTTCTCTTCTCTAGGAATTTGGTGGTCTTCCCCTTTTCCTTCTTTCTGGCGGAACATACATTAAGGCTTTCTTTGGCCACCGCTCCTCCTCCATTCTCATCACGTGACCATACCATTGTAATTGCCTTCCTTGTATTCTATCTGAAAGAGTATCTCTAATTCCTGCACGGTTTCGTATTTCGTATATTTTTTTACACATTTCAAAATTAAGTTTATTGATAACAAATTGTGTAGATTTTTATAATTGAAGAGTTAATTAATTTATTATTTATTTAGTTATTAATTTTAAATAAATTTCCTTGTAATTTTATTCCTCTATAAGTTTATTTTATTTTCAAAATATATAGTTACTTATTACTTAAGAAATACACTTTTTTAGATTATTTGTAAATGCTTTACATTAAGTATGCAAACTATTATACTAATTTAAGTAATTTTGTCGTTTTCCGCTTATTCAGAGTCCATGTCTCGTTTCCATACGTTATTGTGGGACGAATTATTGTCTTGTACACTCTTATTTTTGCTGATATTGAGAGTATTTTTGATTTAAGTACGGTCATTAATGAGTAATATTCCCTGTTATCTGCAATGATCCTGGCTGCCACGTCCCTTTCATATTTATTTTCAGATGTATGATCGACGATCAAATTGTATAGTATTTGTCTTCTATTGATGTATCTATCTAAATGATGTATTTGTCTTCTATTTAAAGGTGTGGGATACTTACTTCTACAGTGAAAGTGAAAGAAATTCATATTTTGTTGATTTTTCACCTTCACATTTATGCTTCTTTCTAAGAGATAAGAATTGGTGAGTTTGAATCAGAGCAAAAAATTGTTCTAGATCTGAAACTAGAAAGAATAAAATTAATCACAAATCCAAAAGTAACCCGTATAAATATTAACAATCTAAAAGAAAGATCACTACCAAAGGACAGTTGATGAAAGATTACATGTCCAAATCGATAGATTTCAATTAACGAAAATCATCATTGATAGTACCAAAGGAAAAAATCGGAGGCAAACAAAATAGTAAACATAGTAAACTACCTGATAAACCCAAAATAATGCTAAAACAAAGAAGGCAAACGAAAGTAAATAGCAACATACAGAGACTACAATACACAAAACTTTGTAAGACAATAAGGAAAAGTGTTAAGAAAGACATAAGAAAATACAATAAAAGAATGGTAGAAAGTGCAATCGAAAACAGCAAAAACTATAAGAAACCTAGAAAAGCAATAATCATTGGGAACACTGGAAAGAAGTAAATCGTTGCTCTAACAAACGAAAGCACCAGAATTACAAACAGAAATTAAATAAAACAACTCATGACTAAATTCTACAGCAAACTATAGAAAGCCCCTGAAACACTTCAGTGAAGAAAAGTAATCAATAGCAAAGAAGATGTACCAGAAGTCCTCCCGGAACAAGTAGAATCGACAATTATTACAAAAATGAGAAGCGGTAAAGTAGCTGGAACAGATGGCCTAACAGTGGAACTGATAAAATACGCTGACAAAGAAACCTGAAAAATCTTCTTCTTTTTATATAGACACTACTCTGTCTATTTTTCAATGTGCCTCCAGTAAGTTGTCATTATATCGTTTGCGTGGTCTTCCTACTGATCGTCTTCCTATTAGAGAACTGTCTCTTGCCGTCTTTACTACTCTATTTGGTATAATTTGGCTTATATGATCGTTCCATTATACTCTTCTATTTCTTACCCAGTTTTTGATGTTCTTAATCAAATTTTCTAAATGTTTTCATCTCTGCTGTTTCTAACATCCTTTTTGTTCTCTCTGTGTCAAGTCTTGTTTCTGCCGCTTATGTCATTATTGGTCTGATGACTGTTTTGTAAATTCTGCCTTTTGTTTCTTTCCAGATATTTTTATTTCTCCATATTGTTTCGTTTAGGCAGCCTGCGGCTCTGTTTGCTCTATTCAATTGATCTTCCACTTCGGTTTCGAGCTTTCCGTAGCTAGGTAATGTGATGCCTAGATATTTAAACTCCATCACTTGCTCTAAGATCTGACCTTCCAGCTCCAATTTAGATCTTAGTAAATTTGCTCTTATAACCATGCATTTTGTCTTTGTTAGGGAAATTAACATGTTAAATTTTCTGGAGATTATATTAAATTGGTGCAGCATACGTTGTAAATCATCTTTACTTTGAGAGAGCAGTGTTGCGTCGTCTGCATAGCAGATTATTTTAAGTTGTTTTTCTCCCATTTGGTATTCTTTTTTAGTTCTTACTTTTTTTATTATTTTATCCATAATCAGGTTAAACAATAGAGGACTCAGGGAATCTCCCTGTCTTATCCAATTGCCAGCTTCAATAGGGTCGGTTAGTTCTTCTTCTACTTTTACTTTTATTGTGTTGCTTTGGTAGATATTTTCGATCGTTTTGATTATTCCCAGAGGTATGTCTCTTGCATTCAGTAAGTGGATAAAGTCTTTTAATTTGACCCAGTCAAATGCCTTTTTAAGGTCCACGAATCATAGATATACCGGTTTGTTGTATTCTAATGACTTCTCTTGCACTTGCCTCAATTTAAATATGGCGTCGGTGCATGATCTTCCCGACCTAAAACCTTGTTCTTCTGCTAGTGTTATAATTTCATTCAATTTAGGGAGACAAATCGAACCCGGAAAATTACAGAGATATTAATTTATTAAACACAACACTCAAATTAACACCCATACCCGACCACTGGAATACAGCAAAAATAATTCTAATTAACAAGAAAGGTAGCAAAGAGGATATAAAAAACTGCAGACCTGTAAGTCTACTACCAATCATATACAAGATATTCACAAAGATCATTAATAGCAGATTAACAAATTCATTAGATGTTGCACAGCTAAGACAGCAAGCTGGCTTCAGAAGTGGATTCACTACCATGAATCATATCCATATGCTTCGAGACCTAATGAGTAGAGCAGTAACCTTTATAGATTTCGAGCAGGCTTCGATTCTATATATCCCAAGGCAGTAATAAAAGCTTTGGCCGACCAAGTTCATTGACAAACCGTACATAAAAACTTTAGCAAATATAAAAAGCGAATTTTAGACAATCGTGGGCAGAAATGAAGAATGACTATGTAAGGGAGGCTACACCATAATCGGAAGAATATGCTGAGAATAACAATGATGATGATGATGATGATGAAGTGAAATCAAGAGTGGAATTATTCACAGACAACACTAAGGAAATTTAAAAACAATATTTTTTCGTTGCTACCTAGAGTTCGAAGTCGAAAACTTCAAACTATCATTTCTCGCCTATGTATCTTCTTCTTCTTCTTCGTCTAGCCATTCACGTCCACATCTGAACATAAGCCTCTTCAGGTCTTCCTTTCCATTGTTTTTTATTGTACGCTACTTGTAGCCAATTTTTCCCGGTAGTCCTTTTCAGATCATCTGTCCATCTCATAGGAGGTCTGCCTCTGAGTCTTTTGTGTTGGTATGGTCTCCAGGTTAAAATTGATCTGTGCCATTTGTTTAGATCGCTCCTAGCTACATGTCCAGCGTATTCCCATTTCAACTTTAATGATTTTTGCACCACATCGGTGACTTTGGTTTTCTGTCTTAACCATGTGTTTGTTTTCTTGTCCTTAAGTGATATACCTAGCATTGCTCTTTACATCGCGTGTTGAGTGACTCTAAGTATATACGCCTACGTATAGGACATATAAACCATTTTTTAATCTATTGTTCTCTTTTTGTAAACGAATGCAACAAGTAAAATATTCCCAACATTGTCAATAAACTTTTAGGTACAGACTTTAATTATGTTGATATTGCAAATTATGGAAAATGTACAGAAATAAGAAATTTTGCGGTTATCAGAACCACTTTTAACAAACATATTTTGTGTTTATCCAAAATATTATAATTCTTTTCGTGTTGTGGATGCTTGCTTTTTGTTTATTTAGTTCGTTTATTACTTCTGTTTTTAAAATTCTGTTGAATAACCAAATTCGTAGCATTCACCAGTGGGTTCACATTTCTTTCGTTTCCAGTTCCTATGCATGACATCTGTAAGTTTCCATGCTTTGACTCAATACATTATGTATACCAAAAACACAGACAAAATGGAAGAGCCAAACTGAATAAATTCGATAATAAATAAATGTGGAGTGCTTAAAAAATTGATCGAAAGTCTCAATTTTTATTTCCAGTTACGACATTTTTAAAATTAAATTTTTTATAAAGGTTATGTCATGTAACTGTGGCCAATACCAACTTTCTTATTTTAAATCCTATACCCTGCATATTATTAAATTTTTGGATTTTTCATAATATTCTAGACATATCTCCTATAAAATGTCCTATACATCTATACAGAAAAAAAATCCTCAGAAGAGTCTTTGGACCTTATCACGACCCGAATACTAAACAATATAGAGTGAGAACAAATACCGAGGTCAATCAGATATATAGGGCTAGCGATGTAGTATAAGAGATTATCTCCCAACGTCTAAGATGAACTGGCCATACTCTCTAATAACCGCCTTACTAAGGTCATCTGGGAGAAAGTCCCGACATGAAGAAGGCCCTTGGGACGTCCACGAATGCGAGGGAAAGATATGGTCAGATTTAAGAACAATACTTACTGAACCAACTAACATGGACGATCATTCGAGATGAAAGCAAGTTCTGCAATCAGACGAGACCCACCCCGGGTTGCAGTGCTACGAGAAGAAGAAAATGTCACGAATGTCCATCTTTAACTGTTTGGGAAATATTAAGCGTTTTTAGATTTATTGCAAAATCTGCAACGATTATTTCGCATGTCTTGATAATCCAGAACATCGATGCCATTTAGTATAACATCAGAATAAGAAGACCCCTTATCACGGTTGTTGTTTGCTATCACCCTGTCTGAGCTAAAAGGGGCATTTGTCAATCGAGGATCTAAGTCGATCTTAAAATCGAGGCCTTTGCTAATGATCCAGATGCAGTCGTTTATTCTACAAGAAACGTGAGAAAGGTGTTTTCATAACTCGAGGAAGAAATAGGTAGTGTGGGTCTTGGAATAAGTGAAGAGAGGACAAAATATATGCTGGTAACCAAAAATCCAAGCCCAGAGTTCGGCAAAACATAACTATTAATGACCACAAATTTGATTAAAGTAGTAATAAAGTTTAAATCTATATATGAGAGCGATAATCACAAATGACAATTACATAGAAAAAGAGTTCTTAGCAAGTATAGCTGCGAGAAACAGAGCATTTTGCACCTTATCATCATTATTAAGATCTAAACTGCTGAAAAGATAATCTAAATTAAGACTGTACATGTCAATTATTCGCCCGGTATAGAAGTGAAACATCGACTGTACACCAGCGAGAAATAAATAAGCTACCGTCATTTGAAAGAAATGCCATTTGGTCCTCAAATAGGTAACTTGATATGAGAGTGGAGAAGGCGCCGCAATGCTGAATTCGTGACCCCATGGTACTGAAAACGTCGTCAGCCATTTAAAAGCTATCATAAGCTACCATATAAAAAAATAGGAAGGTCATATGATAAGATGAAAGGAAGATAATGTATTTGAGAGACCAGACGGTAGAAAATCTGTAGGCGGTCTTGGAAAAAGATGAAATGATGATGGAGCGCAAGATCCTAGAATATGAAAGGCTATACTAGATGCGGCGAAGACTGATTTCGAGCTGTGAGGCCAGTCCAGAAAAAGAAGAAGGTCTTGATAATGAGAAAGTAAGTAAACACTATTTTAGCATCCCTTTTTACTGGTATGAAATAAAAAACAAATTATCCTAGTGTTGTGTACTTTAGTCTAAAACGTCTGACTTAGTAAATTTTTGTCTATCTATAATATATGATGTATTTAACAATAATTGTATGAACAATGATTTATTTAACAAGAATACACAAGTACCAGAACGAAAGAATAGCGTGTACCTTTAGTGACAGTCTTTATTAAGTTTTCTTAAAATGACCAAATCATATACCAGATTGTAAAAAAAAATTTTTTTTATGTAATAATATGTATCTTACTGTTTGTGTATGTCCCTTCGCTAATAACCCTTAGTAGTTAAAGCGGGTATATTTGTTTAAATAATTAAAAAAAAGAATGCACAAAATAACAATTCTGTAGATGATTGATTGGTTATGAAGAAAACACACGAACACAAATGGATGTTTAAACGAAGAACATATTTTTGTGAAAAAATGATGGCAATGACAGATAATACTGTGATCCAATTAGAACATGATTTGTTTTCTGATGAGTGTACCTTGACACTTCACGGGCATATTAACCGTCAGAATTACTTCTATTGGTTTAGGGAAAATTCTCACTGGATGAGAGGGGAACATATACAATATCCTGAAAAAATTAATGTATCGGCAATAAATGTTGAAGATCATATCATGGGTCCCTTTTTCATTAATGGCCATTTGAATGGCGATTATTATTAATTATTGAGCCCTTCTTCAAAATAATGTCATAACAATTTTGACTTACTCATACCCTGATTCAGCAAACCTACAAGTGTCAGCGAATATGATATCCTTTTAGCAAGATGAAGCACCACTCCATTACCAAATCAATGTTCGGCAGTCAGTCAAACGATTTTTTTCAAATCAGTGGATAGGGAGTCGTGGATCGATAAAATGTCCAGCACGACCATTTAATCTGATGCCATTAGATATATTAGACTATTTTTTTACTATTTACTTGATCAAGAAATAAACAGTATCACTTTTATTAGTTTTTCAATGTATTGTACAAAAATTTCTCTACTCAGATAATTACTTAATTTTTCCGAAATAGTTAAAGGCAGGTACATGACATTCTAGACATTCTATATGAGATATGTCAAGAATATTCTGAAGAATCCGAAAATTGAATTATATATATATATATATATATATATATATATATATATATATATATTCTTTTTCTTTTTTTTTGTTGAAAAGGGCTTTAGTAACTAGATGAGTATTAATATATATGGATATTTTGGGTTTTTTGGGTTTTGTAGTCAAATACTGGCCTTAAGTAACACTCTTTGAGGTTTGTTAAGCTTTCGAGTTTACTTAACTCTTTATCAAAACGCACTAAAAATTAAAACAAAAAACTCTAGTAATCAATGAAGTTGTATCTTCAACAGCCTTACCCTTGTGAGGATTTTACTATAATTAATAGCAATCTTTACCGGAATCAGACATCATCTATCCGTACAGAGGCAGGAGAATCCGACGATATCAAAATCAAACGTGAGGTCCGACAGGAATCTATACCATCACTCTTGCTGTTTAACCTATACTCTAAGGAAATCTTTCAAGAATCAGTAGAAGATGTTGAAGCCGGAATACAAATTAACGGAGAATGTATCAATAACATCAGATATGCAGATAACACGGTGGTATTCGCTGACAGTCAATAACCCCCTTCAGGAGTTAATGAATCAAGTCACAGAAGTAAATGAGAGATATGGACTTTCACTGAACATTAAGAAAACAAAATGTATGATGATGTCTAAGAAGGAACAGCAAATTGAAAGAATCAGTGTGAATGGTCAACCAAACAGCATCATCATCATCATTATCATCATCAAGCCTTTATTTATCACGTCCACTGCTGAACATAGGCCTAATGTGGTCAGCCCAACGTATAGGTGGTCTTCCTCTACTACGTTTGTCTGCTCTTGGCCTCCAATGTGTAATTTTGCGCTTCCATCGGAAGTCATGTATTCTCGCTACATAGCATACAAAATTCCATTTTAGTTCCGTTATGCGTTCCACAATATCAGCAATACTCGTCGTCGCAGATTTTCGTTACTTATTCGGTCCCGCAATGTCACTCCCAGCATAGAATGTTCCATTCGTCTCTGTGCCACCCTCAATTTCGAAGCCGTAGTCTTGGATAGAGTCATAGTTTTCGCCACATAGGTCATGAACGGTAATACGCATTGGTCAAATACTTTTCTTTCGAGGCTAATTGGTATGTTGGCCCCAAGTGCGTCTCCCAGTTTTCCAAAGGCTGCCCACGCTAAAGTAATTCGTCTTTGGATTTCGCATGTTTGGTAATCCCTATTGATTCTTATTTTGTGACCCAAATACGTATATTTCACTACCAGTTCTACGACTTTGTTTTGACTAATAAATGGTCATTGGGAACCATATTTGTCATAAACTTGGTTTTGGACAAGTTCATTCTGAGGCCCATCTTCGAACATGCAAAGTCCATTTATTTAACATATCTGTGGCTTCTCCTAACCAATAGACAGAGTAAAAACACACCTACCTTGGTGCAAACTTCAATGAAAATTAGGACCATTCCCTAGAAATAAAATCTAGGACAGAGAAACCAAGAGCTGTATTTCAAAAAATGGCTAAGAGATTCAAATGTTACGATTTATCAGTATCCATAAAAATCAGGTTACTACGATGTTATATCTTTCCTATACTGCTGTACTCGTTGTCGATACAAGATACTACGTCGCTGTACAACAACGTAGTTGTTGACACTCACAGACGCTACATGCAAGAAAATTGAGGCTTTATCGTAGAATCCTGAAGATATCCTATACCGACCACGTTATTAACCGGGAAGTTTTATTAAAAATGCAAAAAAGGTTATTATGCAATGCAATAAATGTAATGCAAAAATGAGTTGTTAACCACAATAAAAACAGCCAAAATTGAATATCTCGGTTACATCAAGATAAAGTAGAAGGAAAACGAGAACCAGGAAGGCGAAGAATTTTCTGAAAAATCTACGTACGTGGTTTAACACAACAATGGCAAATCTTTTCAGAGCCGCAGTTTGCAAAACTGTATGCGTATAGATTTCTATGATGGTCGCCGATATCCAAAACGATTGGGCACTACAAGAAGAAGAAGAATGACCCCTACTCAAAAATACACCCAAATCTTGGTTGGTCAGAATACACCAGTCAATTAACAGACACCAGTCAACAATCATCAGTTGGCTGTCATCTTCTGACCAACCCAGATGTGGGTGTAGTTTCGAGTAGGGGCCACAGTGTTCCCGAAGAGTTAGTTCTTTAAACATGGACAGTATGTCGTTTGAATTTTTAACGTTTATCATTTAATATATAATCTAAATATAAGCACTGGTTGGTGATGAAGTTATTTAGAAAGTACTTCAACGTTCACCGAAGATGGTGTGATAATACCGGAAACGTTCGTTCAGAACAATTTAAGCAACTGTGATCTATTCGGATTTTAATTTAATGTTTTATTAAACATATACCAAATACACCATAAGTTTTCACTTTATCGTAAAGTTTTTAACTATTATGGTACACAGTCATCCGCCATGAACTTTCCCATTTTAAAACTATATTTACAAGTCTCTGGTAGTGAATTATGACCATTTAAATTAAAGACGTAAGGGATTCTCAGAGTCAGGATAATCTAAGGAAGACATCTCGATAGAAGAGAAAAAACCAATAACGAGAGATAAAGAACCAGAGAAGACCATGCAAACTTGTGATAATGCCATTTGACAATGTGACATTTTATGTAATATACTGATTAAGTATGTAGATAAAAATTGTCGGTTAGTCAGATATAAATAGTAACTATAAATTTGCGGAAAAAAATTTAAATATATTTAAAACACAAGAAAATTGCATAGTAACGATTTAGTTGGAGAATTGTGGTTAGGAAAGTACGACAGAATTGACGCGTATTATATGTAATCCAGTTTTACGATTTTGTATGCGAAGTGAAGAAATCTGAATGAAGCACTAGTTGAGTTAGGTATAGCTATTTTAGGGTTTATGTTGGTTTAATAATCGTTATGGTCGTTATAATTCACATAATAGTAAAAATAAAACAAAATAATAAAAACCGATCGCATTTTTTAAAAATTTATAGGTTATACCAACTTTAAAGTGCCTCTTTATTGATTCACAACTGTCCAATGGAATGTTGGCTAGTTAGCCTATTGTGATCGTCTTAACTTAATAAATAAGTAAAAACGAGCCAATTTAAAATATATTTGTCCATAGTTCGCTTAATGCTTTTGGAGTGTAAAATGTAAATCTGTTTTTTTTGCAGGCAAAATTTCTGGACATATTTTTCATTTTTTTTTAATACATGTAATTCTGTCTCATTGCTATAACTAGTTGTCGTATAGCAATATTAATACAACCTTTTTATAATCTAAAGGCAACGAATTCAAACCTGACGTTGTTCTTAAAATGTTGTGTTACATTTTATTGAAACAAGATTTTTTTTACAGAATAGAATAAACTCTCAATAACAAAACGCTTCTTTTTCTTGAGCCCAGGAGTCGTCCACTACTGGGCATAGGCGTCTATAATTTTTTTTCCATTGGTGTCTCTTAGCAATTCTCATCTATGCCTTGTCCATGATATGTTTTACATCATCCGTACACCTCTTCTGCAATCTGCCCACCTTTTTCTGTTTTCTTTTGGTCGTCAGTTTTTTATTCTCTACGTCCAATTTTCAGGGTTGTCTCGAGCAACGTGACCGACCCAATTCCATTTAAGACTCACCATATGTTCCTTGACATTAGTAATATTTGTTTTGTCCTGAATGTCAGTATTCCGAATCCTGTCTCTCAACCTGACCCCAAGCATGACTTCTTTGAGTTTTACTGAGCTATTCTAAAATTTTCTTAGTAAAAGCCATGGTGATCTCAAAACCGTACTTAGTTAGCAGTAAGATATTGTTAAAACTTTCGAGCAACCCCGTATAATATACTTTCAGTTAAATTTTACCCGACCTTTATCTTATACCCCGAGAGAGGGGCTACAGGTAGTTGCGGACAGAAGACAGTCTCATGACAACATCGTTACAATAAGGACGCTAGTTTTAAATTTATCGCTTACAAAATATTTTACATGTGCCTTTTTCTTCAATTCATGTGCCTTTTGTTTTTGTATTAGTCTACGTGAAATTCTATTAAGATTTAACTGACATGCCCTACAGATATACTTGTCATACACTCTACTCTGTATATAAACTTTTCTGATCTTTGTTCTTATCAAGCTGCATTGTTTCGTTTTTGTAACTTCATTAATTTTGATCTGGATATTACCTGTTCGTAAATGTTTTTAATAAGTGTAATGTATCAAACTAATCTAATAACTAACTGGACAGCATTATGGCCCAGGTGTAGAGGAAGGCTAGAAAAGGATGGCGGGATGATGTAGAAGATGATATGAAAGCAATGAATGTTAGAAGCTGAAAAGTGTAGTGCTAGGACAGAATGAAATAAAAAAAAATCATAACGGCAGCAAAGACACGCAGCAAGCTATAAATGACATGAAGGAATAATCTACCTTACCTAACAATAGGATTTTAAATGCCATGGCGTTAGCTTTAATACCTAGGAATTGTAAAACTTAATGAATGAATGAATGTATCATTCTAGTTGAAGTCTATTCGAGCATCCCTCAGGGCTGACAAAAAATATATTCTTTCATAATGCTTTTCACTTTCAAATCATTACATCACTTGCTAAATGTAATAGTGGCACATTTCAAAAAAGTGAAATAACACAAAATGGTTAGTTAAAATAATCGCCAACTTTGCATGAATATTAATGTCACTAAAATAACAGACTAATCTTATTTCCTTGATCGAAGATAGTATGTAAGACATGATAAACTTAATTTTGGATTACCTTGAATTACGTAGATATCATTAAAATAATTTAGATACTTTAACGGATTTTTAGTCCTTTTTTGATATATACTGTTCTTATACTGTTTTCTCGTAGCATGTCTAAATTAAATATTATATTTTAAATCGGATTAAACCACAACTGATGTTTGGAAAGGGATCGCTAAAAAAGTGAATAAAGTCTTTTGATTAATATTTCATAAAAGGCCTTCTTCCCGTCTAGTTAAGACCAATGCTTATTGGTTGTGTGGAATTTTTCCTAAAGTAATAATACAATAACAAATAGTCGTCATCTTCTTCTTCTTGCTGTAAAACTTGGAGCATTTCGTAATAAATATTTTTTTATGTATAAACTTAACTGTTTTATACTGCCACGTAACTGAAGTAGCTTGTGATAACTTCGGAATTAACAACAGCAACTGCTGCCTGACGGAAACTGTAAGTGCCGTTTGCAGTTGCTGTCTGCCATCTGCTGCCGTTGTCTTGTCGGAATCGTACCTTGCCAAATAACAATTTTAAAATTACATTTTAAAATTGCTATTTGACGTTTCAATAATAAATCTTGTTCAAAAAAGATTTCAACTAGTGTCTTCCTAGATTCGTGTAAATTTGTGAAAAATTAGTTTATATTATGATACAGTTAATTATGGCAATTTCTAGAATTAATACTTAATATCTAGGATTTTAGCATAAGTAAAAGTGAAGCTGATATTAGCATTTCAGCACATGTAGTTAGAACCTGGGAAGATTTAAAAAATGCCTAACTAAATACATCTTCTTCTAGCACCGACACTACTAACCCGGTTCAGTAGCGAACGTTTTTCAGTCAGGATATTTGTCGTCTACCAGAACACTTTTTTCCATCGATTTTACTCTTTATAACCAGCTGCAATAACTCATACATCTCATTTCTCAGTATGTGCCCAAAATATGTTGTTTTCCTTCTTTTAATAGTAGTCAAAAGTTTTCTGCCTCTTTTAATTCTGTGCAAAACTATTTCGTTTGTAATATGATAGGTCCATGGTATTTTCAAAATTCTTCTAAAAATCTATATCTCAAAGCTTCCAGCTTTCTCATTAAGTCAACATTACCAGTACAAGCTTCGGCGCCATAAGGAAGAATGGAGTGGAAATAACATTTTACCATCCGATATCGGATTTACAGATTGAGTCTTTGGTTACTCAGAAATTTCCTCATCGTCAAAAAGGCTGCTCTTGATTGTTCTATTCTTGATCGAATTTCTGATTTTAAATCTAAATCTTTAGTAATCCAGACTCCTAAGTATTTCATTTTGTCCACTTGTTCAATATTTTCATTTTTATCTGGATAAATGTTACGACCTTACCCCTCATACTGATAATCATGGTGTTGTTTTCTTTATGTTTATTGTTAAACCAAACTATTCTCCAGTATCACAAATTGTGTTTAGTAGCGTCTCTAGGATTTTCTCATTTCCAGCGATAATGACTGTATCGTCGGCAGAACGAATGTTATTTATATTTTTACCATTTATCCTAATCCCTTCTGTACAGTTTTTAAGTGCTTGTGTGAATAACTCTTTAAAGTATACATTAAAAAGTAATGGTGAAAGTACACAGCCTTTTCTCACACACTACGCTGATAAAAGATATATTTGATTATAGAAATATCCGAAATAAAACAAAATCATGAAAGTCCCTTGGAATTCTTTAATAAAGTACTACCTCTTCTGAATTTGCAAATATCTTCAATTATCATATTCTCTAATGCACAAGAATTAGTAGTTTTTTTTTAAACAAAATTTGTCTTATAGAAAACCTTGGCAACCTCATGAGAACTAAAAATTCGTATGATTTAAATCAGGCCGTAAGTAGTTTAACTATGATTTTTAAATGTATTTAAATAAAAACAATTCTTTACGTTATAGGCAAATAAGGCTAAATTTTTAAAATAATCACAATTTTAGACCAAAACCTAATGTTTACCAAAAATTTTCCCAAATGAATAGACATTTCACAGAGTCAATGAACCTCGACAAAAATTCAAGAACCACCTGTAACGAAATCCACATAATCTCAGTAAAGGTACTAATATTTTTGCAAATATATATTTTTGCTTATAGCTAAGGCTATAAGGAGGAATTTCTCGAATTAACTATTGAATTAACTAACGAACCTTAGTTACACAAGTTGAACTTTTGAATCTGACAAATAACAAAAGTGACTTGCTGTACATTGTATTCCTTAAACCTAATCTAAAAGTACTAATATATGTTAGGAGCACACAATCGTTTGTAAACCGATTGTTTTTTTTTCTTTACATGACGCATCAACCACGCAGGGTTATTAGCGTGTATGGATTATAACAGAGTTTATACAGAGTTAGAACTTAACAATAGAATATTAACCACAGCAATACCTAATTAGAAATAAACCTAAATCTAGACAAAGTAAAATATTAGATTTTTGATAACAGCTGGCAGTCTTTGAGAAAAGCGAAATTATTTTTAGTATCGCTGTCTTTTCCAAGAGCACTATTAAATTTTAATAGTATATTATACATTTTGCGTTGCACTTCATACTTGGAGCACTGCAATAAACAATGTTTTACCATTAAGACACTTTTACACATGTCACACACAGGTTTATCAGCACCTTTTAGTAGGTAGTCGTGTGTTAACCAAGTATGACCGATTTGAAGGCGAATAAAGGTTACTTGTTCTCTTCTATTGTTAAATTTTGGGAATTTTTGATGATTAATATTAATTTCGTACAGTTTTGTTGGGAAGTTCTTCCATGTATCCTGTTATTGAATTAATCTTTTCTTTAAAGAATGCTTTTAGGTCGGTGTAAACAGATTTCGTAATTCGTATTCTCTTCTGCGTTTGGATTAGTAGGTGCATTTTTTGCTATTTTGTCTACAACCTCGTTTCCTTCGATTCCAGTATCTGACGGGACCCATATAAAATTAACTTTAATGTTCATATTTTCTGCATGTTTTAGTTCCTTTTTAATGAGAAGGAGTAGTGGATGATTACAGCAGAGTTCGTTTATTGCCATTATTGAGCTGAGAGAATCTCTAATAACGATATTTTTTCTTTTTATTTATGTTAACTATCAAAACTATTACTTTTAGTATCGCATATAGTTCAGCAGAGAACGTTGTTGTATATGAAGGCAATTTATAAGCTTCTGTATAATTTGATTAGTAGATTTCTGCCCCAGTTTCGTCTTTGTTTTTGGAGGCATTGGTGTAAACTTTAAAACAGCTACCATATTTGCTTAATATTGATTATAAATTCTAGATTAATTTGAGTTGCTGGCGTTTTTGATTTGTTTAGGTGCAATAAGCTGGTGCTAGTAGAGGGAAGTCGAATTGTCCAAGGAGGAGGGGTTTGAATTGAGGAGATATCGTAGGTATCTGGAAAATGGATACCTATTAATAAAAAATAGGTATGTAGGCGGTAATAGAAAGGGTTATAAGTTCAATTTAAAGTTTAAAAACAACTTTTGAAGCAGTCAGTGATTACGTTGTGTATAACTGGATTTTCTTGATTAGACGATACTGCCGCGGCATAAGAAAGACTTAGATATTGTCTTCTAAAAGTGAGTGGAATCTCTCCAGTTTCCCAGTATAGGGTTTGTATTGTATTAAAGAAATTCGAATACCTGTATTTTGAATCACATTTATTGTTTTTAAGTACGTTTTTTTGTAGGAATTTGTAAACAATTGAGCCGTAGTACAGTTTGGAACGTATTAGGTCCTTGTAGATATGTAGTAATGTAGAAGAGTTGGCGCCCCATTTTTTGTTTGCGAGTGATCGTAACAAATGTATTCCAGGTTGACGTGTCTTTTTTAAATATTCTAAGTGTATCTTCCAAGTTAGTTTTTGGTCAAAGAGCATACCAAGGAATCTAACTTCGTTTCCATATTTAAGCTGTCCTCTATTTAAATATAAGTTCTTTCGTTGTATTTAATGACTTTTAGTAAAACATACTGCTTTAGTTTTGAGGGTATTGAACTGAAGACCACTTGTGAATGACCATTCTTCAATATGATTTATGGCTTTTGTTTAGGAATAGGAATTATTATTGAATTTCTCCAGGATTCTGCAAATAGTTTTCGAGAAGATTAGGTTGTACATGCTGAGAAAGTATTCTTTAGATGGGTAGGTGAGGTTTTTTAGAAAAATAGTTGGTATATTATCTGGCCCAGGGCATGAGTTCTTACAGTTTTTCATTACCGTTTCTAATTCATTCATCGATATTGGAAAGTTTATTTTGCTGTTCTTTTGATATGGTATATTTTGCTTCATTTTTTATTCTTTAAGAAATTTGGTGAATAGTTTTCATTGCTTGAGTTTTTTTCATAACCCAATGCCAGTATATTTGGTATTACCTTTTGAGATTTATATATTACATTATTTTACTCTAACAGATTTATCGACTTATGTGATTTTGTACCAGATATTCTCTTTCTTTTTTCCATACGGTTGTCATTGGACTAGAACTGTTAATTGTTGAAACATATGTTATCCAAAAATCGCGCTTTGCTTTTTTGATAGTAAATCTGGATGGAATTTACTGGCAAAGTTACTTTTCCCAATATTTTTGTCTACTGAATCTATTATCTGTTTTGTAATAAAATCTACTTCTTCATTCACATTATTCTTTTGATTTATGACATGTAATTTGTGTTGGATATGGTTGTGAAATTTCTTCTAATCCGCATTTTTTAAGTTCCATTTTACTTCTGGTATAGCTGTAGATGATTCTTCGTTATGAATTATAATAGGATAGTGATCACTATCGTATGGCTTCAGTAATACATCCCATGAAAGCATATGCGTTATTGATGTAGAACCTTCACTTTACCTTCTATTTTTCTACCTACACGGTAATTTTTTAAACCCTATAAAGGATTATGTGCGTTGAATTCTCCGACAATTAGTCGTTTAGTAGGTATTTGATCTAGAAGGTCCAAAATTTGTTATGGTTAGGTTGTAATAGTATTTCTATACTATTAATGCCGTTCTTTATGTATATCGCTACTTCTCCGCTGGCTATTTTAGCATGTTGTCGATTTTTAAAGAAACAATTAAAGTTTTTTAGTTTATGTACAGTGTTGCTTTTAAAATTAGTAAGTAGTCTTGTAAACATAGAATCATTGATCTGTATTTTGAGATTAGTATTTGCAATATTTCTAAATGGGTGTATTACCCATTTAGTTTCCATTGAATTAAAGTGCTGAATGTTGTTAGTATGTGTCTATAGAGGTATCGCTGTCTGCCTCGATTTGGAAGTATGGTTCAATTTATCGAAAATTTTTATTTCTTATTCGGGTGCATCTAGTTTTAATTTTTCTGTCATTTAGTTTTGAGTATATTTGTGTCTATAGATCTGTGACTTCAGAAATTTCATTGGTATATATTCTAGCAAAACTTGTGGGTCCGAAGGTCCTGCGCAGTTTTCGTAGAAATCTATTAGTTGTTCATAGTTTAAGGGATAATTGGAATTTTGGTCGCTAAATAATTCTTTTGTTTGTTTCAGCATTACCTCTAGCGTCATTTTTGATTTCTTTCCTTGGTTTAATTTAGTCTTTTTCTCTTTGTTTTTTGGAAATTCAAAGATGTGTTCTGATGGACGAGTTGAGGACGGTGTAAAAACTGTGCGTTTTTATGGTACTCAATCTGTTTCTATTTGATAAGTTAGGAGTTTTGTACTTGGTGTTTCATGTTCCACAATTTGTTCGTTCAGCGGAGTTTGCTTTTGTTGGATGGCACTAATTACTTCTTTAGTCACCTGATTATTACTTTTTTTAATAGGGTTCTGACCTGCTTTTGTATTGTGAGGTATAGAAGTTGTGTGGCCTGATACAGATACATTTACTGGATAGTCTTTTGCTAAGTGCTTGGTGTTTTTGCATATTTGGCAAGTCTAGTTACCTGAAGATCAGTATATTCTACATGATGTCTCCTCATGAGTAATAACAAAAGAATCGGGTAAGGTATGTTTGGTTAAAGGGGATATGTACGTTTGCCGCTTAAAGCTTAATATATGCTGGAATTCAAGACTTGAAGTCTCTATCCGTAGAAACGATAGGGTGATAAAAGTTTGACACCAAGTGCTTGCAGTTCAGATTCTAAGATTAAGTGTGGATTGGACGGACACACGTTAGAAAGTACTAGTCGTAGGCTGGGGGTAATTAGTTGACGTGCTTCTAAGTGTTGTTGAATAATGTTGATTTTTCCGTGGTTGGTAATAAAATCATCGACCAATTTTTCATTTGCTATTGTTATTAGGCTTAAACCGTAAAGGTAATCTTCAATTTTAGTTTTGTCTGTTGCATCAAATACGACTGCTTGTTTTCTTAATGGAAAACCGTTAGTAGTTGGTTGTCAGGTTACGGAAGAGTAACTTTTAGGTTGTAGAGGTTGTTAGTCTGGTACATAACAAGGTTGAGTTGACGTAGATGATGATGCCTTGATGTGGATATTAATATTTTGTATGCCAAAATATTAATTAATTGAGGCCAGAAAATACTTGCTTATTTATTTAGTGGTCGATATTAGTTGAAATAAAAGTACCTTTACAAAAACAGATAAACGAATAATTATTAGAATATAACGTTCTTACTCGTTGGCTGTTCTGATAAGCTACTGCTGTTCAGACTACTTTTACTGCCTCTTAGGGCTAAAATATTAAATGCAAGAATTAGTCATGAAATTAAAAGGAAACCGTACGAAAACCTTTTTCGAAAATAATTTTTAATTTTAATACAATGAAACAAATTAAATTTTTAACCTTAATTATGTAGTTGAATGGCTTTTTAAGTTAATAAACTTTTTAAATGCACTGGTAATTACATATATATATATATATATATATATATATATATATATATATATATATATAAATATATATATATATATATATATATATATATATATATATATAAATATATATATATATATATATATATATATATAATTATTCAGTATCGTCGACAGATATTTCTTAATCGATAAATGAATCACAAGTGTTCTAATTATCATAACATTTATATGGGAAATTACCAACAACAAAGTTAACGTTTAATCTACTGCATCTTTGTGTATTCTAATGAACTGCTTTAAAATAATTATGTTAATTCCATTCGAATTTTCTTAGGAATAATTATTGCAGATATAAAGTCAATATATTAGTAATGTGGTTTTCTTGGAATTTTGGAATATCTTTTATTTTTTACATATATATATATATATATATATATATATATATATATATATATATATATATATATATATATATATATATATATATATATATATATATATATATATTGTATATATACATAATTGTATATAATAGTATATATATTCAAACTCGAAAAGTCCAACGATTGGCTCCTCTGTATGCTAACCGTGGCAGTGGTCAAACAGAGACATTCGTTGGACTTCCTGAGTTTGAATTTTGTACCAGCCTGAGTATCTGATGATACCGGTTCGTATATATATAAATGTTTTAGATGGGTTGGAGTCAATAAAAGGAGCTATTGGTTAACTAATTATTATCTCGAGCTTTCAATTGTATATATCTTTAAATCCAAAACATTTCAAATATTAGACATTCCTCCAGGCCTGTTGTAAGTTCTGTAAAATCGACTACCTACAACATTTCTAAATTCCTTGCTGATACATTAACTGATGCCTTTGAATATCACAATAATTATAATTCTAAGGACACATTAACCATTGTCAATGGTGTTAGGGGAATGCAGTTACCAAATGATTATGTTATAATTTGTTTAGATGTGGTCTCGCGATTTACAAACATTCCACTATAATAATTCCACTATAATAATAAATATGGTCACGGACATTATAGAATCAAATTGGAACCTTATAAAAGAGTACACGACATTATCAAAAGACAATTTTCTACAAATTCTTAGGTTCATTTTTAACAACACTTACTTTAGTTTCAATGGTAAATTTTATTCTCAAATTTTTGGAACACCGATGAGTTCCCCGATTAGTCCAATCCTTGCAACTATTGTAACTGATCATCTCTTAGATAATGTAATTACGCAATTACCTTTTGAATTAATGTTTATATATAAATATGTCGATGACATCATATGTGCAGTTCCATCTTATCACATCAATACCACACTAAACATTTTTAATTCATTTAATAAACATCTTCAGGTTACAATTGAAACTGAGACAGATTTTAGTATACCATTTTTAGACACAAGAGTAATAAGAACAAATGACAATATTTTGACATTGGATTGGTACCAAAAGCCGACAGCATTAGACAGGTATATAAATTACTATTCAAACCATACCACCCGTCAAAAATATAATACCTTACTAGGTATGAAAAACAGGATAATGTCCATTGTTGATGACAACTTTTTACAAAAAAATCTGTACATAATCTACAAAATTTTTCGTAACAACGGATATCCTAAACAAATTAAAAAAAAAAACTGATTTATAGCACTAATTTCTATGACGGTCCCGTCCATGATTCTAACAACAAATCAATCAAATATAAAAAACTTCCCTTTATTAATGGTCTAACTCATTCTGTCATATCCATATTCAAAAATGTTCCTAATATTAGTATAGCTAAATATTATACCATGAACAGCAAACAACTATTTTCAAAAATCAAAGACCCAGTACCAACCTTATATAAAAGTAATGTCGTTTATGAAATACCGTGTTTATGATGTCAAAATAGCTACATTGGTCAAACATCACAATGGCTAGAACAACGCATCGCACAACATAAAAGTGATTGCCGCTTGGGAAAAAATACTTGCGCAGTGGTTGAACACTATGAAAACACTGGTCATATGCTAGACTATAACAATGCTCACATTTTGGCACAGACCGATAACTACAAAAGTAGATTATTTCTTGAGATGTATTACATTAACAAAAATAAAATCACTTTAAATTATAAAACGGACACTGGACAGTTAAGTAACATATGTTGTAAAATATTGAATAACATTTATAAATATTTAAAATAGCCAACATTCATCTTAATAACAACTAACCTTAATAATTCATCAAAGAAATATCATTCTTCTAACGTTTCTTTTATTGGTATTTTTTTTACATTTGAAATAATTTAAATTTTTTGTCGTATAGCTGTAACGAACGTGCTTATGACAATTTAATCTTGACATTCAATATTTCAAATACTTCAATGTCAGTTTTTATTTGCGAAATCTTTTAAATTCTGTGAGTGTTTTAAAATGTATTTGTACGCAATTTTTTGTAATGTTCAAATTGTTTTAGTTTACTCCTGAGGAAGCTATTAAATAAATGGCGAAATATTAAGTATCTCAGAAAAAAGAAAGATTTTCAGACAGACTCAATTTTCATTACAGACCACTTTACCCGATAATTCGAACGTATTTATAAATTATTTTTTGGTCGAAATAATCACTTCTAATATATATATATATATATATATATATATATATATATATATATATATATATATATATAGATATAGATAGATATATATATATATATATATATATATATATATATATATATATATATAGATATATATATATATATATACTTTATATGTATATATATCTTTATATGTATATATATATATATATATATATATATATATAAAGTGAAGTGAATATACCTAAATATATAACATAATTTTGCAATGTTAATGACAACATAGGAAATAAAATTGATTGAAAATCTTTCTTTTTTGAGATTATTTACACGTGGTAAATCAAGGTCAACATCTTTATGTATTTTATAATTATTGTTTTTGTTCAATAAGTTCATCTAGCTAATTATTTTCCCTTTTAAAAGTTCTCATAGATTAATTGAATAACTTGTGAAATGAATCGTTAAATGATATTTAAATTATTTGTATGGTCGTGATTGTCTAACCTTATTTTCTAATATATGCAATATATTTTTGGAAAACCCAGAAGAGTGAGAAAATTCCGTCAAGAATTTTTAGTTGTACCTATGATATTTAAATTTTATTTACAAGAATATGGAAGGATGCAGATACTATAATTTATTTCACTATCGTATCGAAATTTTGTGAATATACGTAATGTATGGACAAGGTAATTTCAATATTCTGAGGATATTGATGTTAAAAAAGTAGTTATTTTAATTTGTACAAACTTAGCTATAATCGAAAAACAAGTGTATAGCTAAGCTAAGCATATTTTTAATATAATCTAGTATATCTAATTGTCACCAAATTTCTTGTTGATTTAGGAATTTAAATTTATATACTTTAGGATCTTTCATGAATGAAGATGAATTTCATCTTCGGTATTATTAAAAACAAAAAACATACATTTTTAGCCCAGAATATTTTCAATATAATCTATTTTGAAATTCACACAGAGAGTGCAGCACGTTTTTCGCGCTTACTTTATACCGAGAGATTAAATGATAATATGTTTTCACCCATGGCTTCGGTTTTCTGACCATTTTGCATATTGAAGTCGCCGGGCTGAAACTTTCTCCTAACTATGTTTAAGACACAGAACTTGTCAGGACTGAAATAATAATAATATCATATGGGAAAGTTTCTACAGTTTTTAGCATCTGATCCAGGTGGCTTTGAGTGGAAGCCACTAGTTTTAGATTATCCATATTTAATAAAGGATTAAGCTTCGCCAGTACACTAGTGTTATTTTTGATGCTAAAATATGTGTCAGTTTAAATAAGTCGCTGGGATGGAGGGTTCATCGCTAGACAGAACCGCAGTGAACTCAACGAGTCTCCTCGGAATAGGCTCCGGTTGATTGCAATATTTTCAGTTTCGATATTATTTTCACCAGGTAATTGCAGATAAAGTTTTGTGCTACAATCTGACATTATATGTTTTAAAAAGGTCACTACGTTACCATCGACTTTATAAATTTTGAACATATCAATAAGTCATTCATGCTGCACTGAATCAAAGGCTTTCTTGCAGTCTATGAAAGCAGTAAAGAGGTTCCGTTTTTTGCTATATGCTTGGTTAGTAATGACAAAGTCGACGATAAGTTGTTGTTTGCATCCCATGGAACCCTTAGCGCATCCTTTCTGTTGGAGCTTTATAATATTGTTTAGAGCACAGTGTTGGTAGATATGCCGAACTACACAGGATGTCACCAATTTATACAATGTTGGAAGACAAGTAATTAGGCGATACTTGGTAGGATCTTTGGGCGATCAAATGTTCGTTTGTTTCGGTCTGAATAAAAGAGGAGTTTTTGTTTTAATATATTCAGGAACTGTTGTGCTGTGTTATTATAAATGTAAATTTTTCCGTAATAATTAAAATAGAGAATGAAATTCTAAGCAGCATGTAACGCTTTTCCCCTAAAATTAGTAGTTGATCAAATACCATACAAAAAAATTAGTTATTCAGTTTAAATGAAACTATGTTTAATTTTTAACAACAGAAACAAAAGTATTGGTAATTTAAATAAAAAGCAGCTCAAATTCTTACTTCTTGGCATTATGGAAACTTTTGCTTGACGCAGCACCTTTCTTACGAGTTTCAATCAAATAGCACATATTTTAGTAAAATTCTTTCCCTTAGTTTGTTGATAGTATTGGGTCCACTGAGATATATATTTGATTTAATATATGTAAGATGTGGCATTTTAGCTGTGAAGTCTCGTCTCCTAATCCATTGATTTAAAAATATTTCGTTAAAATAATTCTGAATGATCGCATGATAATGAAGACTATAGATGGATGGGTAGTATATATGCTTTTCGTGCCTCTTATGCCTCTATATTTTCTGCAGTTTTTTCTGTTGCTTTTTTTTGAAATAAGAGATGATTTCCGCTCTTTTCCTTATTTCTGCCAGCAGGTTAAAAAAAAAGAAATACCTGAATACTTACATCTGACACTTTTATATTTTTCCTTCTTTTGAATTGTGGTTTATAGTTCATACAATATTATTTCATCAATTTCTTTATTGTCGTCTAAATATATGAGATTCCTATGGACTGCTTCCTGTTTGTGCCAAATGTTTTTATATAAGTCTATCCATTAGTCTTTCTTGACTGCATTTTCTAGCCATCCCTGATAAATGGCTAGAATCAGAATTCATAGCGATACCTAAAAAACAGGCGGCTAAAAAGTGCGAAGAATATCGAACAATCAGCCTAATGAGCTACATGTTGAAACTTTTTCTTAGAGTCATCCATGGAAGAATTTATAAGAAGTGCGAGGAACAAAAAATATCGGACAGACAGTTCGGCTTCATTAACGCAGTGGGTACCAGAGAGGCACTTTTCGGAGTACAGGTACTGATTCAAAAATGCAGGGACGTTAACTGCGACGTATACGCGTGCTTGATCGACTATGAAAAGGCATTTGACAGAGTTCAACATTAAAAGATGATAAACATTTTAAAAGAAGCAGACCTGGATGACAAAGACCTCAGAATAATTTCAGAACTATACTGGAATCAGACCGCATACATGAAAATTAACGGAGAAGAAACAGATCACATAAAAATACTACGTGGAGTTAGACAGGGATGTATCCTATCGCCGTTAATATTTAATATGTACTCAGAGAAAATTTTTAACGAGGCTCTTTACGGAATAGACGAAGGCATCCTTCTAAATGGTGAAAGAGTAAACAATGTTAGATATGCCGACGACACCATGGTGATAGCAGATAGTTTAGAGGGACTTCAGAGGCTAATGGACAGAATAAACGAGTACAGTCAACAGTACGGATTAAACATTAATACCCACAAAACGAAACAAATGATTATCAGAAAGGAAAATATAAATGGGGCTCATCTATACATTAATGGGACGCAGATAGAGCGAGTAAAACAGTATTGCTACCTGGGAATTATTATAAACGAACAGTGCAACAATGTACAGGAAATAAAGTGCCGCATAGAAAAGGCAAGAACGGTCTTTAACAAAATGAGCGCCATCTTCAAAAGTCACAACATATCCCTAGATATAAAAATGAGACATTTGAGATGCTATGTTTTCTCTGTGTTGTTGTACGGGGCGGAGTCATGGACGCTTACAGACACCACTATTAAAAAACTTTAAGCATTTGAGATGTGGCTTTATAGAAGAATGCTGAGAATATCATGGACAGCAAGGATCACGAACAAGGAAGTTCTAGAAAAAATGAAGAAGGAACCAGAAATTGTGTTTACGATCAAACGCATAAAATTGCAATATCTGGGACACGTTATGAAAAATCTGCACCGTTACTCCCTGCTGCAATCTATATTGCAAGGTAAAGTCAAAGGTAAGCGGGGACCCGGTTAAAGGAGAATATCATGGCTGCTGAATTTAAGAACATGGTTTAAGAAAACCTCAACGGAGCTGTTTCGAGCCGCAGCGAGCAAGGTCATGATTGCCAATATGATTTCCAACATCCGAAACGGATAGGAACCAGAAGAAGAAGACTGCATTTAGTTTAGCCTTATCTTTCTCTAACTGACCTAAATGTCTCAAGACTTGTTGTGCTAATGTCTGTTCTTATGTGTATCCCGTTCGATATCAATAATAAAATTATCCTGGGATTCTTGATGTGTTTTGTATAGCTGGGTATGTAGTTCTTTGTTCTACAATCGTAGTTTGTTGTTGAATTGTTTAGTTTGTTGTCTATTGCTTCCTTTTCTTTATTGCCTATAATGCAAGTTTTTATGCTTTTACATTTTGTATTAATGTAATTGTTAGGTGAAAGTTATTATAGACGACAATTTAATTTATTTTAATATAAACCCCTTATGTTTCTTTATTGGAGTAGGTGTAATTTATACCCTGCCAATGCTTTACAATTAATACAATGTGGATGATACTTATGGTATCGATGGCACAATGGGCTGCTTGTGTAGCCTCACAATTAGACGACTAGGTCCTCCTGAGAGCTGCAGTTCTGTTATTCCATATGTGTGTGGCCGCCCAATTAAGTGGTTAGGTCCTCCAATAAACTCAATAAAACTTCATAATACAGCCAGTAATATGTAGAATAAGGTCAATTAATAGAGCCACTAAAACAGCCAATAAACTAAAATATAAGCAACAGCTTGTATTAGAGACACATCAAAAGGGGTTTAACTTCCTTGCCATTTTACCAAATTACAATTAAACAAATAGCAGATGGCAAGGATAAAACAAAATATAATAATTATTTAACTTAGTTAAATTCTTTGTTAAGATTTTTACTGCACAAGAAAACCGTGGTTTAAAAGAAGTAAGGTTATGAATATTAAGAATCCTGTCAGAATTATAGAATACAGATTACAATGAAAGTACTCAATCCAAGAGAATTCTGCAGACCATAGAATGAAGCTTATTTTAAATTTTGCCTTCTCTTATAAATTTCAGAAACAGGTAAAAAATGATATTCTTACTAGGTTAGAAAAGTTGATTGACATAAAGTAGGGAGACTAAAGTGAAGTTTGTACAGATGAAATAGGTCGTATGCCTATAATGGAATTAGTTCTTCTTTCAACATAGAACAGAATATTTAGTCTACCGGACAGAAAGAGAGAGGGCGAATATTTATTCTACGGGACAGAAAGAGAAAGAAAAGAAAGACAGAGGGTGCCAACTACTTTTTGAATAAAAATAGTAAAAAAGAAACTGGAGGTTAAGGAATTAATAAATTAATGAAGAAATTAAAATCAAATAATTATTTAAATATAAACATTAGTACATTAAACAAATGAGAGTGGTAAAGAATTAAGAATTAATTAAGAATTAAGAAATCAAAAAAAAATTAAATATAAATTGATAGAGCTGTGACGTTTATATCGTTGCATACTTTTTAGGCTGAAAGTATTTAATTTTCGTTTAATTTCTTCCATTTGGTTATTATAGATACAAAAAATGGCCTAAGGAGATGTAACTGATTATATAGACCATCGCATATTGTTTAAGGTTTTTCATCTGGTTAGTTGCTATAATATAATTTTCTTAATTCTTCACCTAATCTTCTTAATTCTAATTTGCTCGGTTTTCAGAAACGTTCCCACTACTAACAAAAATTAAGACGAATCTGTTACTTTGATTCAGGGTTCTTTGTAACTCTTTATATAATTGTGTTTTTTTCCCTTGCTCAGATGTATATAGCCCATGAATTTCAAAATGTATCATTTTTTATTACATAAATATTAAGTAAATTAATATTTGGTAATATAGTAGGTCATATAGCTAACAAGGTTAGACTGCCGAATCTTATTCACTTTACTGTGAAGTGGTCTAGTAGTCGATGATTCAGGCCATAGCTCTGGTCAGAAAAACTAAAAGGCTACCGCAGTAGTATTAAATTCTTAATGAGTCTGCTAATTAACAGAGAATACGGTGCTGTTAAATATATCTACAAATTTGCAGTACAGAAAAAGATGGGTACGCTTTAGAAAAAAATCGGAGCATTGATATGAAAGCAAATTTTTCTTTTTTTTATTTAGATATGTCTCTGTCTGTTTTTTAAAGTGCCTCCAGGAAGTTGTCGTTCCATCGTTTTCGTGGTCTTCCTACTGATCGTCTTCCTACTGGGGAACCGTCTCTTGCCGTCTTTACTACTCTATTTGTCATTCGGCTTATTTGATCATTTCATTCTACAATTCTATTTCCTACCTAGTCCTTGATATTCTTCACCTTACATATATGTCATATTTTAAGCTCTGTCCCATATTGTTTTACCATCAATTTTTTAAAGTGTTTTTATCTATGTTATTTCTAACAAGCTTTTTGTTCTCTCTGTGTCAGGTCGTGTTTCTGCCGCCTTTGTTCTGTCTTTTATTTATTTCCCGATATTTGTATTTCTCCGTATTGTTCTATTTGGGCAACCTACGGCTCTGTTTGCTCTATTCACATGATCTTCCAATTCTGTTTTGATCTTTCCGTAGCTAGATTCTCCAATTTACATTTTAGTAAATTTGCTGTTATAACCATACATTTTGTCTTTTTTTGAAGAAATTAACGTGTTAAATTTTCTGGGGGTAATATTGAATTGGTGCAGCATACGTTGTAAATCATCTTCACTTTGAAAGAGTAGACTTGCGTCGTCTGCATCGCAGATTATTGAAGTTGTTTTTTCTTTCTCCCATTTGGTATCCTTTTTTAGTTCTTACTTTTTGATTATTTTATCCATAAAAAGGTTGAACCATAGATGACCCAGGAAATTTCCCTGTCTTATCTCATAGCCAGCTTTAATAGTGTCAGTTAATTCTTCTTCTACTTTTACTTTTATTGTGTTGTTTTGGTAAATAATTTTGATCGTTTTAATTATTCGTAAAGGTTAGAGTTATGCGTATGTGGATAACGTCCTTTAATTTTACCTGGTCAAATGCATTCGCAAGGTCCACGAAACATAGATATGCCGGTTTGTTTTATTCTAATGATTTCTCTTGCACTTGCCTCATTATAAATATAGCGTCGGTGTAGGATTGTTATTTTTCTGCTAGTGTTATAATTTTATTCAGTTTTTTGGTATCACTTTGGTTTCAAGTTTTAATGTTACGTTATATCGTTATCATTGGTGCTACAGCCCTATAAAAGAGCCTCGACCTTCCCAAGTCTATTACGCCAGTCAGTTCTATCCATTGCCAACTGTTGCCAGTTTGCTGCGCCCATTTGTCTACCATCCCTCTATCTGAGTTTTGGTCTACCTCTACTTCTACTTCTCACAGGTTGTGACATAAGGATTCTTCTAGGAGGGTTGTTCTGCTGTGATCTTGCCAGATGTTCTGCCCATCTTAGTCTTCCTATTTTTATAAAGGATACTACGTCTTTACCACCAAATATATGTTTATATCTGTGATATATCTCGTAGTTGTACCTCCTTCTCCAAACACCATTTTCACAGATGCCACCAAATATTCTTCTCGGGATCCTTCGTTCAAATATAAGCAGGAGATTTTCGTCTGCCTTGGAAATGGTCCATGTCTCCGACCCATATGTCAACACTGGTTGTATAAGGCTTTTGTATATGGTTATTTTTGTTTTTTGGCTTAAGTTTCTGCTTCTCATATGTCTACTTAGTCTAAAATAGCATTTGCTTGCTAGGATTATTCTTCGCTTGATTTCTTCCATCATGACGTTCTCCTTGGTGATCAGGGAGCCTAAGTATGTGAATTTGTTCACCACTTCAAAGGTAGAATTATCAATTGTGAATTGGTGGCCGATGTTTCTGGCTCTATTGTTGGGTGTTGATGCCATTATCTTAGTTTTATTTTCATTTACTTGCAGGCCCATATTTTTTGAGGCGTTTGACAAGGTGGTATACATTTCTTCTAGCTTGCGTGTTGTGCTGGCAACTAGATCAACATCATCTGCATATGCCAAAATTTGGAATGATTTATTAAAAATGTTTCCTCTGCTGTCTATTTGGGCATCCCTGACCGCCTTTTCCAAAGCTATATTGAAAAGGAGACAAGCCAGCGCATCTCCCTGTCGCAGCCCAACATGCGTTTCAAATGCCTGTGATTGTTCGCCCTGTATTTCGACTTTGCAAACAACTTTACGCATTGTAGCATTAACCAATCTTATCAGTTTATCGGGGATGTGAAATTCATCCATTGCTTTATACAATTTATTTCTCAGGACACTGTCATAGGCCGATTTAAAATCTATGAAACGAATGTTATGTTTATTAAATTAATTTCTCTATAATTTTTTGGGTCCAATTTCTCTCCCTTTTTAAAGAGATAATTGATTCTTCTTCGAATTCTTAAGGAATTCGGTTTTGTTCTATTTTTTTTGGTTCAGTTTAAGTAGTTGTTTGGTCAGATATAGTCCTCCTTACTTTTGGAGTTCGTTCGGTATTCTGTCCTGTCCTAGTAATTTTCTGTTTTTTTTTCTTTACCTCTTTCTCCTTAATATTCATTTCTTCGTTTGCGTTGTCACTGATGTTAGTGGTTCATTATCGTCACATTTAGCAAATAGGGATCGAAAGTGGTTTGTCCATGTTTTCTCCTAAATGTATTTCGTTTTTATTAGTTCGTTTATCTCTTCTCTTGTCTTTTTTTATATGTCTAACTAAAGTATTTATTCCATTATTGACTCGTTTATAGTGATTGTATGCATGTTTTGTTTGTTTTGTTCTGTATTGTACTTTGTAAAAGGCTTTCTTTTTTCTTCACATTTATTTGTCTTTACTTCCTCTCTAAATTATGGGGATTTCTTGATAAGTGATTCTGTTGCTGCGTTAATGTTAATGTTATTTTTGAGAATAAAAAATTAAAGCAAATTAATTAATAATTCAGAGTATATAACGTAACTGGCGTTTATAATAATTACATTTTTTTAACTTACAGTTAACTTTTAGATTAATGATAGAGCAAACTCAAATAGAAAAAGTAGAGACATATAAATATCTGGGAACCTGGGTTGATGACAAAAATGACCAAAGCAGAGAAATCAAAGTCCGAATTGAAACTGCAAGGCAAGCATTTGTGAAAATGAAGACAATGCTTACCAACAGAGACCTTCAGTTGCATCTCAGATTGAGGGCTCTAAGATGTTACATATTTTCTATCTTACTATACGGAATGGAAGCTTGGACATTGAAGAAACAACACATCAGAAAAATAGAAGCGTTCGAAATGTGGTGTTACAGAAGAATATTAAAAATTCAGTGGGTTCAAAGGATTGCCAATGCTGAGGTACTACGACGTCTAAATAAGGAGTTAGAAATTATGAACAGCATAAAAAGAAGAAAATTAGAATATTTGGGTCACATAACCAGAGGAGAAAAATATGAGCTGGTGAGAATTATTATGCAAGGAAGGATCCAAGGAAGAAGAAGCATAGGAAGAAGACGCATCTCCTGGCTGAAGAACCTTATAGAATGGTTTAACTGTAGTTCACTACAACTTTTCAGAGCAGCAGCCAACAAAGTGACCATAGCCGTTATGATATCCAACCTCCGATAGGAGATGGAACTTTAAGAAGAAGAACTTACAGTTTAATTTTTTCAACTTGATCGTTGAGTTATTCTCCTCCTGTTATGTAATTAGCTTAAAATAAACAAGGCTTTTCCAACTAACCAATTTTATATACTACTAGCTCACCAGGCGAACTTCGTAACCCCTTAAAATTAAATAATGTGACTTAAAAATTGATAAAAATATGCATGAAAAAAAATTGAATCAATTTAATGCTTTGTGATAAAAACATTTTTATTTTTTTTTTGCGCGAAATATGGAAACTTTCATTTAATTCCGCAAACGTTCATTGTCATTGCAAAAGCCAAAAGCACAGGAAATTGTAAACCTTTAAAATCAAATGGTACGTTTGATGAAATCATCATTATGCGCGGGATCAAAAAATTCTTTTCTTTGTATTTTTCCTTGATAATTGTTGTAGTCTTTTCACAGCCAGTCTCATTCCATTACACAGTCGAGGTTGATTAATGTTACGCAGCATAATGACAACTGATCCTACTTTTCGTTGTAAATTGTTAGGTGGGAGTCCTGGAAATTCCAATTAACTCAAAAACTGTGTAGGATAGTTGACTATGTTATTCTGATTTATAACTGTATCAACTGATTTGAATAAAAACAACTTTTCTGATAGAAAATTCAGAGTAGTATAGTCAATCGAATATACATATAAATTTTCATAAAAATCAGTCAAGCCGTTTCGGAGGAGTATTGCAACTAACTCTGTAACACTTATGCGGCTATTAAAAAAATGAGTTAGTAATAGAGAATTAAGGGCTGTATGTATTTTTATTCTCACATTATACAAACAAAAATAAAAAATTTTATTTAAAAAAAAAAATAAAAATGTTTGGATTGAACCACGTTTATCCCCAAGGGGTATGAAAAATGGTCTAATTTCAGACCTACATAATGCACATGTAGAATTTCATAGAAATCGGTTCCGCCATTTCAAAGAAGTATTGCAACTATCTCTATGACAAAAACATAGCTATTAAAAAAGGAATTAGTAATAGATAATAATAAAAATTTAGGGCTGTATGATATTTTAATATTGTCATATCATAGAAACATAGAAACATAAAAACGGGTAAACTACTCTTACCACATGAAAAATAAGGGGTATGAAAAATAGATATCATCCTAAGATTAGATCTACAGAGTACACATGTAAAATTTTATCAAAATCGGTCTAACCGTTTTAATTGGTCACCCATTCAAGTACTAACCGCAACCGACTCTGCTTGACAAGAGTGATCGAACGAAAACCGGTATATTCTGTGGTATGGCTGTTGCCCAATCTATCAATACTGACATTTAGTTTGGTACTCCAAGCTTCCTTTGTTGGTCATAGTATGGCGCCAGCTATTAGTTATATTGCAATTTAAAATGACAGAAACACTGTTTTTAATAGTCTTTCCGTACAATAGTTCTAAAATTATCTTTTACAAAAACCTTCTCCTGATAATAAAAAACAAAAAAAAAGAATAACCTAATTTGGTGCAGTCGTTCTGAAGTGATGACCGAACATTTCGGCGATTCATTTTTATTAATATAGATAAATACAGGTAAGAATACTTTCGTTTTTTTTTTCTGAATGTCCATTTCCAAAAGAGTGCTTGACGATGGCACACGTAATTTTTATTTCTAGACACCACCACAATATTAACAGAATAAATTAATTCCTATCTCTAATAATTATATAATCACTTTTTTATATAAAATAACTATTCAAAGTGAAATACGCCTACGGGTAGATTTGCTGTCTTCCTAGTATACTTCTAAGCCACGTTCTATCTCTGGTAAGTAAAGATTTTTCTTTCCAGTTCTATAACCATTAAGTATTTTTAAACAAAAGATATATACAATTTTTCGTCTTTAAATAATGTGGTTTTATCTTTTCTACAGAATAGTTTTTGGTTGTGGCATTTGTTTTATTTGGCGTTGCTGGTCTATTCCTTTTTGACTTTTGAATTTTTTATGAGATTAAAAAGGTTTCCTTTTTGAAGGATAACGTGAAATTTAACATTAATCAAATCAAAATTAATAACAGTGTATTATATGTATATTCAACTTTATTTATATATTTAGTATCAATTCTGAAAAAAATTTTTAATTGTAATATTTTTTAATTTTTTGTCATTTTTTTAAACATATAAATTTGTATTTCTTTCATATTTGAGCACTTAAAGCTCTATCGCATATATTTTTATCCATTTAGTGTTTTAATTTTATACCTACATTTGTTAAAGTGATGTAAGGTATATATATATATATATATATATATATATATATATATATATATATATATATATATATATATATATATATATCTTTAAGGAATATGACCGTTTAATTTAATATAAAAAAATGTGCACTCGTAAGTGAATGAGATATTTTCGGTCAATTTGGAGATAAAAAAAGAAAAGAGTTGTGCTACTTTATCTTTTTATTGAATACGTTTCAAAAATAACAAAATAATTTTATTTTGTTATTTTTTTTATAAAACAAATTAATATAAAATTACTTAAATTGGGAATCTTCCGGCATTCTTTGTTTTTGCTGATTTATTTAGTAAATTAATTTTTGATGTGTCTTCACCATAATAATATCTTAATGCTACAGATCTTTTAAAGGTAAGATCGTTTACTTAATTGTTTTTTATAGTAGATGTATCGCTAATACCATTCTTTTAGATGAACTGATGATGCCCATTGAACAGTGGGCGAAACGTATTCAATAAAAAGATAAAGTAGCACAACTCTTTTCTTTTTTTATCTCCAAATTGACCGAAAATATCCCATTCACTTACGAGTGCACATTTTTATCTATATATATATATATATATATATATATATATATATATATATATATATATATATATATATACACATATAAAAGTAAAAAGTAATGGCATGGCTCGCAAAACAGAAAACCAAAAATGGTATATCGATCGAAGGCAACCGTATATACGTATTTCTGACTATTGGTCGTCTTCAGTACGGTGCAGCCAAGTTAGAAAAGAAGCATATTAACTTGGGAAAGGAGGAGAAGAAACCAAAATATACCATTTTTGGTTTTCTGTTTTGCGAGACATGCCATTACTTTTTACTTTTATTATTTACTCGCATTATCCTTTTCCATTTGTTTTAAACGTTTCAACGTTTGGCATTCCTTTCCCCAGGTAGCTGTAGCTTCCTCCGTGGTTGGTGTTAGTTGTTGCCCTGGAAACTATCAGGGTCTTCTAACTCTAATGCCACAATAACTATACAGTTATATAGTTATAAGTAGGTATTAAAAAAAATTAATTCCTAGGAACAATTGTGGAAAAAGCTTTTATTTTGAAATACAATCAGTACATGAGCTTTCTCAAATCTAACAAATCAAAAGTAAATTAAAAATGATAATATTGTTTGTGATGTTCTATTTGTTTTAAAAATAATTTTTATAACTTTTTTCAAATTTAGTATTCTTTTAAATAAAAGTATGCTTTTTTCAAGAATCAATAACTGCGTCAACGTCCTGAATTTCTTAGCATACCTTTTACTAAATTGATAAGCATATCTTTGTTGATTTACACCCTTTCAGGGTGTATTTCGTGTGTATTTAATGCTCTTTAAAACTGATTCTTAGCAAGCACAAAAAGTGAAACTAAAGTATTTTCCACCTAAGAAGACCGCTTTGCAATTAAATGCTGGTAACTTTATTACTAGCGGACCGGATAAGCGGCGATATATTGTACACTACCTTTATGAATAACATGTTACTGCTCTGTTGGTTTACAGCACTGCTCAACAAGTTATCGTTTATTGGTTTTATTATTTTATTGCAATAGTACGAGTACGGAATATTTATTTAAACAATGAATTGATTACATGTTAATTTTTTTAAATTTCTTCTGACGTATCGTATAATGTAGGTTTACCCAATAATCAAAATTATGCCTTTACCAGAACATATTATTTTAAAAATAAAGAGCACCATGTGTCATAATAATTGTAATCTTCTTTATACACACTTTAAAAATTTGTTTAGTAATATGTTTCTTAAATCAACACAATTATTGAAAAATGATTCATGTTGTTCGAAAATATCTTTCTGTTAATGACACTATTAACATCATATTACACTTCTGTTTATCGTTAAAAATTAATTAATGGACGTGGGTTGTATTAGTGTTATTTAAAAATTTAGCAAAATACATAATCAGCAAAAATTTTATTTAACACATTCGAACGGTTTTTGCAGTCACAATCAATGCAGTGTTTATTCTTGTTTAAAATTGGCTGTTAAATAATTTGTGTTCGATTGTTTCGTCTGTACAAACTTCGTCCTTTTTAGGGTGTAGTAGTTGTATATAAGTACTAATTTTTTTTATAGTAGTGTAGTGAAGCGGTACTTTAAAGTAAAATAAGTAATTTGGAAGGAAATAAAATACAGTCGAAACGTAGAGTGTTACCTCCAGAAGAACGGCGTTTAGTTCTGAAAGTCGAAAATTATTTCAATTTTGAAAAAATAATATGGGTCCATTGACGTCTGTTATGGCAGTTCAGAAACGCACATGCGATGCTTGCGGTATCTCAGAGAGGACATCTGAAGAATTATTAACATGAGTGAGGATGAAATAAAGAAAGTAAGCAACAGAAATCGTCGATATCCAAAAACTTTAGATTTGCACCAGTCAATTAAACTTGCAATTAAATATATTATATATAATTTGTATAAAGCCAAAGAACATGTAACAATTAGTGCTGTATTACAAAAAATAAAAGACAAGGAACTCTCTGATATTAGTTTAACAAGTTTGTGGAGAGTGCTGAAAATTTAGGTTTTCGATATAAAAACACAAATAATGGACAAGTATTTTGTAAACTCCCTAATGTTGTTTCAAAACGGTGGAATTTTTTAAGAAAATACATGAACAATAAAACGTCTGATAGTCCAAGGCAAGTTGTATTTTTAGATGAAACTTGAATTTTCGCTAAAGGAAATATGTTAAAATCATCCTGGCAAAATGGCACCACGAAATGTTATTCTTCTAGTCGTTTCGGTAATGGTAAACGCTACATTATACTTCATGCTGGAAATGATGAGGGTTTTATTCCTGACAATAGTTTAATTTTTTCGTCCACAAAGAATACAGGTGATTACTATGGAAATATGGATGCAAATATTTTTGAAGAATGGTTTGAAGAACATTTGCTAAAAAAATTGGAGCAACCATCCATATTAGTGTTGGATAATGCATCCTACCACTCAAGAGTAGAAGAGAGATCTTCTTCAATAAGCTAGACAAAAGAAGAAATAAAGTTGTGGTTGACAAAAAAGAAAATTTATTACAGTGACATATTTTTACTTCAAAGGTGTGGAGAGCACAAAATTCAGAAGAAATTTGTTACTGACCAAATGGCTCTTAAATATGGCCATGAAGTTCTTCGACTTCCACCCTACCATTACCACTATAATGCAGTTGAGTTAGTTTTGGATATAGCTAAAAATTTTTATGATAAACATGCATCCAAAACAACAGATGACGCTAGCGTTCTTAGTTTATGGATAAAATCGCTAGAACAAATAAAGGCAGAACAATGGGAAAATTGTATTAGACATACGGAAGACATAATCGCTCAGTCTTTTCAAACCAAGCAAGTTATAGATGAGGTCCGGCCTCTAATTATTCGGATAGACAATTCAGATAGTGATGACTCTGATAGTGTAATATCATACAGTGATTGGGACAAATCGTTAACTAAAAAGAAATAACAAAAAAGTGTTTTGGGAATTCAATTCTGACTTTTTTATGTGTTTTAGTTAAACGATAAACTACCTTCGGTCTAATTACTGGACTGCATACTCTTAATAGCTTCGGTATTAATTACTGGAGTGCCAATTTGTTTCAAGGTTACATTTAATATAGTGTCTGCAGAAAGTAAGGTCTTGGATGTATTTTATTCATTTGGACATACCAGCAACTTGTCAAGTATTTTCCAATTTTACTGCATGCAAAACCATTCATATAATTTTCACTCTGCGCAATATAGGGATATAAAGAGACCTTGATGAACATTAGATGTCGACAAATAATTTCGAGTATTCGAAATATTCCGTCCCACTTCTTTGAACACCCCCTGTATATACATATTATATTCATTTTATTTGCCTTTGTTACAGTAAAATCCAATATTATTAATGAACATAAAATACAGGAAATTAAATATTTTTACTTTTCAAGCGATCGGAATTAAATATTACAGCCCCACTGTTTGAGGCCCACTGATTATATCTTAATTGCATATCGGCCGTCATAGGGTAAAAGGACTTTATAAATAATTTGATAATGACATTTGAGGAATATCCTAATTTTTCACACTAAGAGAGCGATATCTAGGTGCATTACCATCACAGGTCATAACATAGTAGTGTTACAATTTTGAATATGATTTTTGATGACCTTCTAACTATATATCATTGTAATGATAATTCTCCTGAAAACCAATAAGTCTATAAGCGTGTTCCGGACAGCGAGCCAGTGTGTCTCTTTCTGTCCGAAATGTGTCTGCTCGGTTATTCGGCCGCCGAATTTTGGTACATTAAATTTTGTTCTCGTCGCAGCCGTCGTCTAAGCAATCGAAGGGTATGACCATAAAGTCCACGTTTGTCGTACGTGACCTTTGTTTTTTTTTTATAGTATAAATGGTTAGTAAAAATTAAAAAAATAATAACTCAATAAAAGAAACAAAATATAATATAGAGTAACTAATTTCTTTTGGAAGCTAAGCTCCTTTTAGGGCCTTTGGTTTTCATCGTACTCTGTCAACTCTTTTAACAGTCCGCGTGGATGGTTCCTGAGATCGTTGACTATTCCGTGTACTTTTTCGTCCATAATTTTTAGGATTCTCTTTTGTTGTGAACCCCTTAATACGTACGTTAATGACACGTATTTAGGTATATTCAGAGCTTCTCTGATCATGAAGTTATGGACGGTCTGTATCTTTTTTTTGTTAGTTTTACACGTGAGTCCAAATGCAGCTGAGGCATATACTAGTGTTGGTTAAATTTGGCTTAGTTTACCCATTCAATTGGGTTATTAAATAGGGATAGTTCCCTGCTTATACCGTATACCTTTTCTTCATTGGTATATGACTGCTCGTCTTTTCTCAAGGTTGACTGCAATTTTTCACTGCACACACCATGCTTGCCTTCAGTTAAATGTCATTTGAAAGTATCTTGTAGCGTGTAATTTTAACAACGATTTGAGTTCGGTTGGATGTCTGTCGTGTATATGTTATATAGAAATGGCGACAATACCGCTCCCTGTGGCACTCCACCCTCCATTGTCTCGACTTTGGACAGGGTTAGCACTATCCGAATTTTGAACCTATATTCGTTTATTTTATATTGCAAGTATTCGCTCCAATCTCTATCAAAAGCTATACTGACATAGAGCAAGGCAGCTGATGTATGTTTCTTTGCATTAAACCCTTTCGTAATTTATTCTGTTAATTGCGGTATCTGGTTTTCTCATGAGTGTTTGTTTTGTTGTGAAGCTGGCATTGATAACATTTTGTATCATTTTTTCGAGTTTTGTAACACATGTTTTTAGATCCTTTTTGTTATTTATTCTGGATAGCTAATATTGTGGATAGCTGATAGATAACTGTTCTGATAGTTTCGCTCACAATTCTTTTGTAGTTTGGCCAACTTGTCCTTTTTGGGGGTTGCATATAGTTTGTTTTTAGTGCTTTCAGGGTCAGTACGACTAGGTTATGAGTTGAATCATCCTCGGTTGCAGAATGTATTTTATATTTCTGACCTATATTTTGTGGAATTGGTATGTCCAAATAGATGGAAAGTCTGTTTCCATTTTAAAAACATGTAGGTTAAATCTGTCCTCGAGATAGCCAGACAATAGTCTACCGTTACAATCGGTGGTTCTGTCGTTCTGTTAGTTGCGATCTTGCGTTCAGGTCTCTTAAACTCTTACTGAAAAACACCTTAAATTTAAATTTACCTCAGAAAGCCTTCAAAGTAAAGATGACCCTGCTTATAATTTTATAAGTATTAAGTAGCAATTTTTAAGCATATAGAGAAATTAAATATGTCATCAAACAAAAACAGACGACGTTTTTTATACTTTTCTTCCAAAATTAGAACTTAATTGTAAAAAATACCAAATGGTTGCGTGTGGTTTTTAAGTTTCTTAAATTTAAAATAAATATTTGAGTTCAACTAATCTTAATTTTTTTTTTCTGTATGCATGAATATGGTTATCCTGACCAGGCCAACCTACACTGAGATGAGCTAGCTGGCGTAGGTTTCATTTATAATTTAAGAATTGTAGAGGTTAAAAACAACTTTATATCTAAGGGTATAAGTGATACGTGCAAAACCAGATGCAGGTTTTGCTAGAGGGAAAGTAAGGAAATGGCAACAAACTAGAACTAAAGCTCAAGACAAAACACATTTGTACAATGTTTTTGAGCAATTTAAAACACAAGTTTGAAACATAAAAATTAATTAATTAGATCTTTTCTGAGAGGTTTGATAGGTAACAGTAAAGTCAAATTCTTAAAGAAGTGAAAGAATCTTAAACAAATCATAACGGGACAAACAACTTAAAGAGTACAAAAAAAGAACTTTAACTGAGACAAAATATATATAATATATATATATATATATATATATATATATATATATATATATATATATATATGTATATATATATATATTATATAGGGACATGGAAAGAACTATTTAGCTATTTAGCATAAAATTATTTTTGGCACCAATGGGACATTTGAAAGCTTTGCTTTAAACTGATGACGATAATGCTCTAGATATAAGATTTATGGCAAATGAGCTAACTATAACCTAAATGAGAATCGAATCAATCCACCGACCATAAAAAGAAAGCAATCGCGCATAACTATTTAAATATGGACGAGCAAGAAAACTTTAAGCTTTTAGCTTTTAACTTTTTTTAAGTAAGAGTATGGGAAAAAGAGCAAATGCCTAAAAAATATAATATCAGTTCGCTGTACAAATTATACAACAAAAGGAATCAGCTTAAATGAAAATTAAGTGCAAAATTCAATATCAGCAGAGGACTAAGTTTGGAGGGATTCAGAAAGTTATAAGATAAAAGATGCAGAAGCAAATAACCGAGCTATTACATCCAATAAATCTTTTCAAAAATTGGTATGTGCAGATGACTTGAACCGTGTTGCAAGAACGACCTGTAACTATGTAAGCTGTAAGATGTTTATGTTGACTTAGGCATCAGGAACATACTATAGAATCAGAAAAATTGGACACAGCTTTAAAATTAGTAACTAGAATTTTCACGTTTTTCAAGCATCTTCTGACTTAAGAAGCAGGGAAATGTCCAAGAATACAATATGGAAAAAAATAAACTGAAGAATTGCATGTAAATAGAAGTAGTTATAATGGACTTACCAAATACTTAAGAAATCATTATCTAACAGGAAACAAAAAAGGTAATGGTACACAGAACCTTAATATTTTCAGTCGTAAGGTATGGATCTGAGAAATGGGTGCTTTGTACTACAGACTAAAATGGAGTATTAATATTCAAAAAGCATGGTATAAAAACATAATATTAAAGAAGATAAACCGAAGAATAATACTTGCAAAAAAAAAAGAAAGTTATTATAAAGTTATATAACACTTAAAGGTCATTGTCCAAAAAACAAAGACAAATGTATATATGTATAATCTCATTACTCCCAGTCCTAATGTATGTACCTAAAAAATGAGTGATATCTACAACAGACGAAAACGGACACATATTATTCTAGAGCAATGGTAAATACCACAAAGACAATATTGGAAGAGATAAACCGAAGAATAACACTTAAAAATAAAAGAAGTTTTAGTCGACTTCTCAACTACCTTGGAAGTCATTGTACAACAAGAAAAACAAGACAATTGAGTCAAGAACCTTTATACTTTTAGTCCTAATGTGCGGATCTGATAACTGGGTGCATTCCACTACAGATTATTTTAAGGTATATAATAAATACAACGAAATATCTACTGATAAAGCTGGCCAAAAATGTAGTTCCTGTAATAAAATTTAGATACTTACAGTTGACAGCACATCTGGCTTAAGCAAATGAAAGCTACTTTGCAAGACGTAATATATTAGCTAAACCCGAAAAAACTAGATGATAAACCGAGATTGACATGGATGGATGGCGTGGATAAAGAGGCCAGTAAATTAAAAATAAAAAAAGATAAGGAGGCTTGGTACTAGTGGTAAACTGGCTTCATGCTGCAAAAATAGGACTAAATGAAAAAATATGTTCATAAAGGTCGATACTCAACGAGGACCGTAGCACGGTAATATATACGGCGGCGATCAGAAATCTCAAACATAATACAATGGGATATATTATACCTAGTATAGTCGACACGTAATTTCGTGAGAAAATTTATAGGAACCAGAGGAGTAAAATACTACTAAAATGGCAACACTGTTAGAGTTACCACTACTTTATTGAACAGTAGCGTAGATATCTAATTTTTAATTAAATAAAAGTTTTTATTTTTATTTAAGAAAAAGTTTCATTTTCTATAAAGTTTAAATAAAAAATATTGGTGTTGTTAACTTCTGTGATATATCTAGGAAGTGATAACACTAATCGACTCGGCTAAATAGAACTTATTGTAAAATAACAATACCTATAAAAAATTGTTAATAAAAGTAATTATCACATACAATTAAATAAATTTTTTATGTACAAGTATTTTAGTATACAAACGTTTTAATAACACAACTGCTCATAAGTTTTAAAACTTATGATCACATTTTATCCCTGATAACTTAGTTATTGTAATAAAAAAAATAAAGAATTAATTTTTTAAATTATATACAGCGTATTCTATTAACAACTTTGGTTTGACACCGTGTGAGAGAAGACTTAGTATCTCAATAATTTAAAAATGGGTAATAGGTCTAAAACTTTTATGAACATCTTTTTTATATATCTAGCAGGTATTTTATAATAACTTAACCTGTACTTTGATTATTTTAAATTAAATTATGTTGTATGTTTTTGTTCTATCATGAAGTGTATTTGTACTCTATTTTCAAAGATATATAAGCAAAACGAGAATTTGTACAATTACAATAAAAATAAAGGTTTCAACTAACACCTAGTTGGAAATAAGAACTAATAATCACTGTTATCACTAGTATCAGTTGTATCTTCTATATTTATAGTTCATTTGGTTAATGCTGGTAAATATTTAACATAGTCATTTTCCACTGCGATTACATGTTTAATTACACTTTTCCAGTTGGTTGCTGTGATCTTTGTGACTTCTCTTCTAATTAACTGGAGAGCAGTAGACAAAAATTTAGGAGCCACGTTTCTTCTTCTTCTATTACCTTTAAGTTGTGTCCATATTAACTCTATTGGGTTCAATTTACAATAGTAAGGAGGAAGTAATTGTAATACTGGGCATACCAAGCACGGTATGCCCATTACTGCGAGTACAGTTATCAACAACATATTCCTTCTGGTACTGTCTACTGTCAACAACTTCCAACAATTCCTTTTTACTATATGATGCTTCAAAGTACAAATCTTTCTCAAACAAATTCTTGAATTTGTAATTTGTTTCAAGTAATATTTGGAATTTTCTCATTAATCTTGAATAATATGATACGTTGTCCATGATAATCACACTATATTTAGGTAATCTCGGAAGAAGAGGTTCCTTTAATATTTTTTTGTAGGTATTAATAATACATCATCGATCCATCTATTTTCTCCACCGCAGTGTAAAATTATAATTCTCTGTCCTGTCATGTAGGTAAGATGTTTCTCCTATAGTCTTGTAGCAGATTGCTTTGGACACTCTGATAAATATGTTTCTACAATTGCTTCTGATTTAGACAATTTAGAACACAATTCTTCATAAACATGTTTCAGCATATGTTTGGATGGTATCATCAGAGAGGTATTGAAAATGTCGCTTACATTTTACTACACGGCTTTGTAAAGATATTCCAATTGATTAGAGGGTTCCGCTGGCTCTTCAGCTGCAGAAGTTAGTTTTATAAAAACTAACTTCTGTTTTTTTCTTAAAAAAAAACATTAAACGTTTACATCTATGGTTCCTGAGTTGAACTTTTTTTATACTTCATTTCCATCATATTGATAGCTGAAAGCATTATAATTGACGCTCGAACTTCTTGTGCGATATATATGTATATATATATATATAGATATATATATATATATATATATATATATATATATATATATATATAATATATATATATATATATATATATATATATATATATATATATATATATATATAGATTTTTCAAACCATGATTCACAAATTGAACCCTCCTATCCTCATAATAATCTAGATTCACGTCTTTATTTTTTTTACAGATATTAATAATAAATCGTCGATGCATCCATTTTCTACACCGCAGTGTAAAATTATAATTCTGTCCTTTATTGGGCGGTAATGAATTAGAACACTTTTTGTTATTATTCGTCCAACTTTTTTCACGGTGTCATGAATACCATACCAGGTTTCATCCAAATAAACAATATTTCGTTTAAAAATAAAGTTTAAAATAATATAAAATATTATACCTGCCTACCCAATTGTAAACCACTGGACGGTCGAAACGAAATTTATTGGGATAAACTACTTTATGGTTTCGGTTGCTCAGGCAAAAATTGTTATCTTACGCAAAGAATGCATCGATGATAACTTTATCTGAGCGACTGTACATATTTTACCAGGCTCATCTAAATGTAAATATCGATGAGAATATTAAAACTTTGTATTATTATACATCTTAGTCATTGATAATTTTGCAGTTAATAACTACTCCTGGTAGAGTACTTTTATTTTATTTTTTATTGTCTGCTTTTATTACAGATAAATATATTTTTACACAGTCTCACCGAAATACGAGGCGACTATAATTCAATATTCTCTGCTTTTAAAATAGGACACTTAACAAAAATTCGTAAATATTGCTTTTCCAGAAATTCACTATGGTAAAAATTAAAAAAATAATATTTACATTATTTTGGATTTTGTTATAACTTTCTTTAATTTGACAAATATTTTTTGTGTCATAAAATTTTTTCACTTATGGCATACTATTTTTGAATAGAGTTTTGAATTCTTTCGTGTTTTAATTAAATCAGGTACCTATTGTATTAACGCATAATGTCAGCAGGTTTTCGAGGTATTCAGTTATTGGTAGTAGGATTTAATTTGTTATGAAGCAATTTCACTGCAATTTTAAAATATTGACATGCCAATTTATTGTAAGTTAATGTAAATTAAATAAGTGATTTCGTTATTGTAAAAATATACATCACAAAAAATTTTCTAACTTAAAAATTAGAGTCGTGATTTGTATTTATTTACAGACAAGTTGTTGTTATAGAGTTCTTACTAAGTAGATAATATTCAGAAATATATCCAAACAAACAGGTCTTTACGACGGGTTGGACGAAAGAAATACATTATGTCCAAAGCTTCAATCCAATCCAATCAATTAATTTTACTAGAAATAGAGGATGAAGTAACAGTTTTCTCTATTGTTTTTTTTTTTAAACTGGATATAATGCATACAAGCCATCTAGAAAATATTCTTAACCCTTCGTTGCTAACCTATGGTCTCTGAGACAGACAGCACCAAAATTTGCTGAAAACTGCAGATTGATTTCGATCCAAACGTGGTACATCATAGCAGCTTCTTGGAAAGACGTCTACTGTTTACTGTAACAGCGGTGTTGACAGAATGTGTGTATTTTTTTCGTCAGAATCAAAACCGGTCTCTGGGACCGAGGTTAGTAAACTTGATATTTTTAGATTATAAAATTCTTACTACAGTTCTCTTTTTGGCGTTTGTATTTAGTAGAATAACGTAACTTTTTGTTATAGCATATTTTTAGTTATAGCATATAAGTTAGAGAATTAATCTAACAATTAACAAAAATACAGGACGATAACGATAATAAAAGCATTGTTATTGATTAATTAGAAACTCAAGACCACAATACTGGTACTGAGTAAGAATTTGAACAAATTAGTTCCAATAAAAATCTCGACGAAAATGGCCCCCTTTACAAAATTCTGTATTAAGAAATTTGCGTTTCGATAATAAAACTACTCGAGAAACGCACCAAAAACGTGACAAACTAGCTGCAATAAGGAAATTTTTTGACATTTTTACTGCTCAGCTACCAAAACAGTATTCAATCTTCCATTTTAAAACAGCAGAAGAAATGTTGTTAAAATGTTATGGCAGAGATGAGTTTCGGGTTTGTTTGCCCAACAATCACGAAAATATAGCATAAAAGGTTTATGCTCCTGTAGATGTAAAAATGTTTTATACCTCGTCAATAGAAGTATACGTCGGTAAGCAGCCGAATGGACCTTGTGAAAAAGATACTGCTAACATTGCCTTGCTTCCTCCAAAGCGTTACCATGGAATTTTTTTTCGCTGTAAATGTGACAAATTTATTTCTAAATAATTGATAATTAACAGCTAAAAATAATAAATACGATGAGCAAAAATAAGGGAGAGTTCTCGCCGGAGTTTGTGACTATTCGTCGACCAATCAAAGAAGTATGTTTGGCTTCCAAAAAAATATTCCGCGAAGTAATAAAAATGTTTTACTACTTTTAACTACGCATTTTTTAGATGAAATTGATGAAGAAACCCCGGGAAAGAAAAACCGGAAATCATCGGGGAATATAATCGAACTAAGGGGGAGTAGACATAATTTACAAATGCAATAATATAGAAGAAAAAACATTTTTTTTTGGAAAGGCGAAAGATTTTTTTGGAAAAACTTGGTTATGATTTGTATGAGTTCAACATGACACCTTTCTGTCTGTTCACCATTCCTAAAAATATTCGATCAGGACTTTCAGAAATATTGCACATGTATGTAAATTGAATGTTATGAAAAGAGAAAAGTTGGAAGGAAGGTGTAAATACTGACCAAGTAAAAAAAATCGCAAACCTCGTTATCAATGCTACAAATGCACAAAATGTATGTGTTTGGAGCATTTATTACCCATCTGTGAAGAACGCAGCCGCTAGGATGATACTGCAGAGATCAAAAACTAGTTGTATAGACATCTAAGTTCAGGTAAAAATATTCAGCTTGACATTTTTTTTTACTGAATTAACGTTTAGTTTGACTTCTAAAATATATTAAAAACTAATTTTTTTTTCATATTTTAATAATTTATACAAACAAACAAATAAATAAATAATAATAATATTCTTTTTTAATTGGTTTTTTAATTTGTTTATTTTTATCATTTGGAGTATAATAAAACCATAAAAGCATATAACACAGTGTTTAGTTTTCAATAAACAATAACTAAATATGCGTATATTAATGTATATAAGAATAATCGGTCTCATAGACCTAGCTTATTAAGGGTGTAATTTCCAACCAGATTACTACAGAAGGGTTATAGAGATGCATCAAAAAAAGAATGTATTTACTAAAACATTTTTAAATGTACTTCAGAATAGTGTACCTACAGCTAATACCCTGCAAATTGTCATCATTATTGCAAACATTTAGATACATATTTAAAGATCTATTACTAGAGAAACAAACATTTATAAACATTTTTTTTTTTCTCAGTGTACCAGTTGTAACCACCTGAAGTTTCCTTTCTTTTATGCTGGGGGATCGTGAATTTCCTTCGCCTTTATATACAATGTAACTGTAGTTATGTACTCTTATAATTGTTGCAACTTTATTAGAAGTTAATTACTGATTCTTTTGGTTTGTATTGTATTTATTTATAAACTCTAGAATTTTACTCGTTTTATAATTATGACTTTATGTTATTCTTAAAAGATTTAGTTCCGTAGTATTATATCGAAGTATTTTAAAAAAATGTGTGTTGCTACAAAATTTAAATCCACATTTCAGAAAATCCCAGACGTTGAAAAATATATCTGATTCACAGTAGCAACTATAACACGCAAAACTAATTCCCAGTAACGCTACCGATCGATCTTTCTTGGGTTTTTCCAAGACATTCTTCATTTTGTACGCGGCTGATTATGTGAAGAACCAGGTCCTATTTAACGTTTATTTAAAAACGTACTGACACAAGGCCCGGAGAGTTTTGTTCGCGGACCCAGAGTGTAAGCTAGTTTAAGAGGTTCTTGTTGGTAACCAGTTTTCAACGAAAATTGGACGACTCACGAATGTGCGATTTTTGTTAACTGAAAGTTTGTATTGTCTACTCTCTTGGATTTGGATCAATATACCTACCTGCGTTTCTAAAGTGATTTTTATGATTAACAGGAGTATTTTTAGATCCTTCGCTTAATTGGAGGTAAGTCATTTATATAATATTTTATTAATATTTTTGTTTTATTGGTGTATTTGTTATATAATTTGTTACACATATGAATTAAAAAAATAACCTAAAAGTTTTTTTAATGAACTTAAATAAGTTTTAAAAACATATGAAATTTTAAATGGAACTTTATATCTATATGTAAACCAGAAAATCTTGTGTAGAAAAGAAAATCAAATAAATAATTCTTGTATAGATTTCTCAAAAAGAATTTATTTTTTTAACGATTTGACACAAAAATGTGTGGATAAATTTTTTATGTTTTTGTTACATCAAATGAAACATATATAGTTCTCTAACTGTATCTCATCTATATTTCTTTTAAGTGTGATTGAATCAGTTTCACGAAAATTTCCTTTAATTTAGCAATAAATATTTCTACTCATTTGTGTCTCTACTTCTAATCTGTCATTTTTTTTCTAATTTCTAAGGAGCGCTTAATGTATACTACAGCTGTAGCATATTAAAGTATTATAAAATTATACTAATCATTATAAAGCTTTATCTGCTTCGGTTTAAGGCCGTTCCTCGCGATTCTGGGCATAGCTAAATTCCAATGTAAAAGTTTATATCAAATAACGCAAAAACTATGGCAGATATTAAGATGATTCTTTTTTTATATGAAAGGTCTTAAAAAGTTCTAGTGCACTATTTGGTTGTAAATTAATAAATTGTTTAAACAATATTTTTTTTTCAAATATTTTTGGTTAAAATAAACAAAATTTGACCCACTTTTCGAATCTGTTTTTATTTTTAACATAAAGTGTAACACAAAGCAGTTATTTGATATAAACTTTTTAAAAAATCTCATAGCAGGGTAGTCTGCTATATCTAGGGCCTACAAGGAAGGTAACATGACCAGTGCTACGCTTCAACCGCCTATTATTACCCCTGGTTTTACCCAAGGTACTCATTTTATTCAGGCTGAGTCGACCTGGGGCCTATAGACATTTTTAAAAATGTCTAGTTGTTCTTGCCGGCGGTAGGATTCGAACTCCGGACCACCGGCGTGCGAGGCAAGCATCCTACCGCTTGCGCTACGCAGGCCCTCGCTGCAGATAAATTTGTTATCAATTTCGAAAAAATCCAACGAGTTTCTCTAAAAATACTGCTTTTGAAGTTTTATTCTACAATAAAGTTGTTACTGCTTGTCGTCCAGGGTTTTCTTGCTCAGGGAATCTCTAAAAATAATACTTAATATATCAATGGAAATGAGCACTCTCAGTAAAATTTCAATTGATAGCAAGCTGTCAATATTTTGAATGTTTATGTCAGTTTTAGTGATTTGAAAGGTTTCAGATTTCAAATCCGATTATTTTCAGAGATGTCTAATTTTTAGTACACGTGAAATACCCTTTATCATTCTTCATATTTTATGCTGTATATTTAATTTATATGTTTTTAATGAAACTAGGTAGAATATGTCAAGCAAAGGAAAGTAAACTATTGATTTTTATATATTTAAAGATAACAATTAATTTAATTATGTTGTTGGTATATTTTAGACAAGGCGAAAAGTTCGTTTTTCTGTAAACTTGATCTTTTTTATGTATAAATAATTTTAAATCTTGTCCTGTCATTTCCATTTAAGTGTTTTGGGCCTATTTAATTTTAAAACATTTTGTAATCGTTAACAATGCTCTTATGACAGGATGGGCACTCGGACTGTGGTATGTATAAGAGAGAGAAACAAGATCTAGGGCACAAATTTTTGCTGGTTTAGATTCTCGTTGCACAAATGACCGCTAGTCCTGTCGTACGCTCTTCATTATCAACTAAAAACAATGATTTAATAGTTATTTATGCACCAAGGATGTTATTACGATGATTTCGCCCGGAGAGCAATATAATTTAGCCAGAGGGCACCTGGCTTGAGGGATAGATGTTGCTCGATGGTCGTAGTCATCCGGTACCATGCACTTTTGTATGCACCAGGGGTGCATATAAAATATGAATATATATTTTGTGGATGCAATAAAATAAAAAGTAAAAACGCTTCATCAACTATTAAAAACAATGTTCTTAAATAAACTATACCCAAAATAGTTATGGGACATGACCGAACAAGGTTTGATCTTGAATTTAGATCTTTGGTAAATTTAAAAATAATATTTTATCTTGTATTTTCGAGCCTTGAAAATCCTAATTTTGCGTTTTTATTTGTTTTATTGTTATTATTATTCTTGTATTTATAACTTGAAAACGATCAAGTTTACAGTAAAACTACAAGCGGTCTATTTTATTTAAAATGATCGAAAAAATTTAAAAAAAATGTCTGGTCCGAGAAAATTAATTGTAACAATTTGTTTAGAAAAAAAAATCGAAAATCTTTTTGCCTCGGCGACCATTTGAACCTTATTTTTGGGTATCTTATGAAAGTTATTATGCAAAAAAATCTCATGGGAATATTTTTCCGAACGATCCCGAGCTTTTCGCCTTGTCTTTGTAGGAATAACTAATCTTTCGTAAATTAAAAATATAATTTTAAAATGGTTGCAAGTACTCGCATATAATATAATACTCTGATTTATTATATTACTTTTATTTATTTGATGCAAATTAAGCCGGAAAGTATTTGCATAAACATTTTATGGTAATTGAAAACATTTTTTAGTCCATTATTGCATTAGGTGCAACTTTTGTGATTTTTTTACCACCGTTATAGTAATATTACTCTAAAATATTAGTATGATTTCGCCCGGAGCGAAATAGGAAACTACTTCTTTAATACCACTTAAATAAGAAGTTCTTTATTCTTCGTTCTTTATTATTCACTACTCCTGAAAATTATTTATCTGTTCATTTTCAGCTCTTCGGCAATTTACACTATAGTGGGGTTTAAAACTGAACATGTTATATTAGATTTCTAACATGGTGGTAACACCAACAACTACACATGTATTAGTGGTATAGTTACTAAAGCTGTAGCAAAATAAATCCATCCTTTAACTAAGCAAGGCCCAAAAACTTACTTGTCTCGGAATCACAGCTGCTATGAGGTGCACATCAACGGTAGTTGTTTCTTACCATATGGTATCCAGATATGGACCTAAAGTACTTTACCCACAAGAAGAATGGGACAGAGAAAACACTCGACTCAAATTGCAGAGGTATACCTGGTACACAGACGGGTCTAAAACTGCAGATTCATCGGGCGCAGGAATATTCGATATTGGTAGAAATTTAAACATTTTTATTTCACTGGAATAGTATACGGGGAGTTAAGGGGATCAATATAGGCACAAATGCCCAAGCAGCTATTAAAGGAGAGAAACCCTCGACAGACTGGAGGGACATATCAGGGTCACACTGGCATGGGTTTCAGGTTACCGAGAAATGTATGACAATGAAAGAGCTAATGCGAAAACAACATAACTCTTACTGGGAAACTAAGTATATCTGGTTAAACAAATGACAAAATGTATATAAAACGGACAAGTGCGAATAGGACTGAAGTACTGCGAAACTAACAGGAATCATCTCAGAGCAATAACAGGTTTTCTCACTGGGAATGAGCCAGCCAATAGACACCTGCATACAACTAAACTGTTTTATTAAGTTTTAAGCTGCAGACTCTGTAGCAGAAAACTTAAAACATCTTACATGACACCAAGGTATTAGATCGCAGGCAAAAAAAATTCTTTGGAGATAATTTAGTAAAACCAAAATACATGGTACAAATCCACCAGTCCTATATAAACTGATACAGAATTCCAGAAGCCTGAAATGGGTGTCATAAAGGAATGAAAGATATACAATAAGCAAACTGGCTATACTACGAACGATTTATAACAAACAGCTTCCTAAAGTTTACCCTTTAATTCAGGAATTGTGCGAACTGGTGTAGTTGAAAGTAGTTTTTTAATCTGATGTTAAAAAGTCTTAAGAGAAGATAAAGCAGAACTGCTTAATGGCAATTTTAAAACAGGACTATTAATTTCCTATAACCATGATGTTACGAATTTTGCTGTATGACAGGCTGCCTCATTTTCTTAAAATATAGATCCCACATCTGACATTTGAACTTCGTTATTGAAAGGCCATGGCAATAATTCTTTATGTAAAATACTTTTGTGCTTCGCAGCATTGACAGTGCCATCAATGAAAAGAAGATATACTTACATCTTTTGAAGAGAACATACGGTCCCAGACCATCACAGATGCCCGAAAACTTAACCCTTCTTTTAACAGCACGGCACCATTTTACAGCGACTTTTCTAAAAGAAGCTCGTCGATCTTATTTAACAAATGTCCGAATAGCACGCTAACTGTTGTTTCAACATTTCCGGTTTTTTTTAATTGCAAATTTATATTTCTCACAGCTCTTTGAGAAATACTTAAGTTTTGAGCAATTTTATATCCTGAAAGTTCCATGTTATTTGCTGCAACAATTGAATTTCGTAACTCATTATAGATTTACGATTTTCTTATAAAAGAAAAGTGGTACAGTAGGCTGTACTGTAGAATAGTGCTAAGCTTTATACTATATTTTTAGTATTCTTAAAATTTAAATAATAGTTTTGGAATTAAATGAAGGCATCTTAATATTTGTTTATTAATTTTATAGGTATATATATACAGTAGGCTGTACTGTAGACTAGTGCGAAGCTTTATACTGTGCGAAGGCATATTTATATTTGTTTATTAATTTTATAGATTTAAATAAAATTTAATGTGAAGACCGTTATTTCGTGACGCTACTTGTGCCGCCGTCTCATGGCGCTTCTTCCGTGACGTTCTCCTCAGTATTTTACTATAGAGAAAAAATAATACAACACGGGTGTAGAAGCTTCGAAAAGAAACAGTTTTCGCGAACTATTTTAAAAAATAACTAAATTAAATCACTCAACTATTATAACGTCGTTTAACTCAAATTTTCCAGAAAAATTATGCAAGAGATTTTATTGGATAAATAAATATTTATCACTCATTGGGTGATGGTCCAATTAATTTGCGCCAGACGTTACTTTTTCTTTTTGTCTATTTTTTAATTATTGTAGGTAATAAAAGTATTAGATATTGTTGATTAATTCGTAAAACCAAATAGTATCAAATAAACTTATCCCCATCCATTTAATTTATAACAGTTAATTAAATGCTAATTCAGAAAAATAAAATTGTATTGCTTATTGGTTTTGGTCCAATTTGTATGCGTCTGGGCTCGTATATTGGTATAAGAAAGTCAAAATGAGAGTCAAAGATCAACTGTCAGAAGAGATAGGTATTCTTAGAGGGATAACCTAGGAGTATATTATGTTGTCACTGTTGCTATTTAACATATACCGTGAGACCTTCAAACATACTCTGAATCATGTAAAAATGACAAATAAAGAAATTATTAAAAACCTCAGGTATGGAGCCAAATTTGTATATATGAAGAAAATATTATGCAATAGAATCTGATGAACCTAAGAATAAGGCTAGTGCGCTGCTCTGTTTTTACAACGCTACTTACGGCTTTAAGGCCTGGGCATTTGAATTAAAATTAAGGGCATTATGTGGATACACAAAGTTATCAACATTTCTACGTATAGTTCTTAAAAACGAGACAGTAGTTTAAACTATTAAAAAGCTTGGATATTTTCGAAATGATGGGAGATGAGGAATTAAGATACAAACTACTAAGAGGAGAAAGGCGAATGCATTGCTGATAAAATATAAGAGAATAGTATAACTTGACTTTTATCCAACTTTTAGAGCTGCAATAAATAAAGTGAAAAGTGTAATGTTGATATCCAACCTTCATTAAAAAACGGAACCTTAAGAAGAAGTAGGTTACCTATATATGTTTCCACTTAATGATACATAATATAGATATGTACATAGATACATAGTTAAATATATAGAAAATAACATAATACGCCGAAATTGTTGATGAATCAAAAAAATCACTTTGGGTCAATGATTAAAGATGCCAAAAAACTCTATACTGCGTATTTTAATAATAATATGAAGAAGCTTATCTTATAGAGTCAGGAACTGAAAACTACTTACTTCGCAAAAGTGGAAGTCCATATTTTTACACTCACATAAAAATTGAAATGTCTTAAAAAATAAATGAATTATAATTGAATGTGGCATATATCAGTTATCCAAAAATGTATTAATTTAAATTTTACGATTTAGAAAATAATTGGTGGAAGGATCTAAGACTTAAAACTTACACTGCATACCTTTTTAAACCAATTAAAAGTAGTACATTAAAAAAATAAATAAAAATCAAAAAATAGTTTCTATTAACATTGTTTCTTGTCTTAATTTTTTGGGATATCCATTAATAAGGAAGTAAAATTTTGTACTCCAAGCAGATAGGTATGTATCTATCTTTTAATCGCCCACTTCAAGGACAAATAAAATATTTGATAGTAATTAAATAAACGTTTTATACGTATGTGTCATGAATTTTGTCAATTATTATTCCTTTGTATGATAATATAATTATACACATTTTGTATTCATTTAGAGTGTTATTTTAATTTTTTCTAATTTTATTTTTATACATATAACAAGCAACTATTTTGAAAATTTACAACTTTGTACTTTGACGTTCCTAAACAACATTCTAATGATAATTTTTATATTCACGACTATCGTCTTTTATAGATATGGTTTTTACTCATATTAAATTTTGTACTAATGTTGCTACCTACTATGTGTATTACGTATCATAAAAATGCCAAATTATAACGTGTGTTTTGTACGAAGCTTAAGCTGGTCTAAGAAAACTGCTGTAATTTATATAACGTAAGTAAAAAACAAAATTTTGCTGAAAATTAACGAGTTATTCTTGTTTATATATTGTCTTTTCAGGAAGTTTAAGGTTTTAACTACGAACCTTCTGGTTTTATATTTTTTATAGTAGCCCCTCTACTTTTTTTTCAATTTTGAAGTTGTTCCTATGTATGTTCTTATTTATTTCTTTCGCTGCTCTTTCACATAATTTTAATCAAATGGAAATATGTTCCATTTTCTTTAAGTTTGCTATTTTTTGTATTCTTTTCTTGGTTCCGCAATTTAACAGATATTATATATGTCGAATTTTGTATTTACAATGCATCCGACACAATTTTTATAGTGCTCCATGTACTAGGTATGATTTGATGATTATTTTTGTTTATTACATTATATTTTATTTTTGTTTTAGCTCAAGCCTCAATTTCGTTAAGTGTATCTTGCTTCTTTTTTAGGTTTTGTCTCCTCGTCAGACGTTGGGAATCAATATGGCGATTTTAATTTATTCTAATTTTGATGTTCTTCTCCTGCTTTGACTTCCTTCATCTTTTATTTTTCTTCGCATTCTATGTTGTGCTGCATTTAGTCAAAGCGACAAGCTCAGGTTCGTTCAGAAAAATATTCCCATAAGATTTTTTTACATAATCACTTTCTTGAGATACAATTTTTTAAACAATTTTTTTAAACAATTGTAACCATAAATTCTTTTGGCCCGGACAAGATATTTTTCAGTCTCCTTTAGTTTTTCTGTAAACTTGGTCGTTTTCGAGGTATAAATAACTTGAAAATGAGAAAAATGTAAAATTACGATTTTCAAGGCCCAAAAACACAAGTAAAAACATTATTTTTGAATTCACTAAGGACCGCAATTTAAGTTCAAACCTTGTTCTATCATTTCCCGATGAGTATTTTGGGCCTATTTTATTTTAAAGTATTGTTTTTTAATTGTTAATAAAGAGCTTATGACAGGACGGGCACTCAGGCTCATGCACCAAGGATGTTATTAAGATAATTACAACAGAACAAAAACAGAATCCAGCCAGAGGGCCTCTGGTCCGAGGAATGGATGTTGCTTGATGGACGTAGTAATCTGGTAACACCAGTGGTACATAGAAGATTTTATTTTTTACTTCATATAATATAAAAACTAAAATTAAGACGTTTTTACTTTTTATTTTACCGCACCTACAAAATATCCATATTTTGTATGTACCACTGGTGTTACCGATGATTACGTCCATCGAGCAACATTCATCCCTAGGGCCAGAGACCCCCTAGCTGGATTATGTTTGCTCTCCGGGCGTAATCAACACCGTTGGTGCATAAATAACTATTAAACCATAGATTTTTAATTAATAACGAAGCGTGTATGGCAGGGCGGGCGCTCATTTGTACAATGAGAATTTAAACCAGCAAAAATGTGTGCCCTAGATCTTGTTTCTCTTTCTTATAGACGCCGCAGTCCAATGTCCGTCCTGTCATAAGCGCTTCATTAACGATTAAAAAACAATAAAGTCGACCCAAAACACTTATCGGGAAATGATAAAACAAGGTTTGAACTTAAATTTCTTTTCTTGGTGAATTCAAAAATTATGTTTTTACTTGTGTTTAGAGCCATGAAAATCGTAATTTTGCTTTTTTTATAGTTTTAAATTATTTATTATAAATCAAAAACGATCAAGTTTAAAGAAAAACTACAAGAGTCCTATTATGTTCAGAATGATTCAAAATAGTTTAAAAAAATTGTTTGTGCCGAAAAATTGATTGGTAAAATTTGTTAAAAAAAACATATCGCCTTAGTAACCTCTTGAACCCAATTCTGGGGTATCTCATGAATGTAATTATATTAAAAAAACTCATGGGATGATTTTTACGAACGAACCCGAGCAGGTTCTCTATGGTCCAAAGAAACAAAGCTTGCTTGTTTTTAGGATGCTGATGATTTTTTCACTTTTTTTATTACCTGAAGAAGTTCTACATTTGTTATTCTGTCAGTCTATGATAGTTTTAACATGCGCCGGTAACATCACCTTTCAAAGACCGCAAGCTTATCTATTTTAGTTTTCCTCAGTGTTCAAGCCTCTTATCCGTATAGGAGAGTTAAAAAAACGTAACACCTTAGCCGTAAAGCCGATTTTCTGTAAACAAAGTTATCATTTGCCAATAATAATCTCCAACATTCGATAATAGAACAAGGTACTATAAGATAGAACACCTTAGTATTCTTATTCGGAGCCTTAGGCTGCTAGAATAAAGAAATTATTTGAACTACATATCTATTTGGTATTTTATTTTATTTTATATCAAGGATTTAACGTGTCAGTAGATTGGTTATGACAAGATTATCTGGGACATTTTTTTAATGACCATCAATTTTATTTTTATAAAATTCTTGAATCTTCATTCAAATCTTACATGAACAGTTTTATCTCTCTACAAGTGATTTTAAATCCCCAAGGTTATCTGTTATAACGACTGTATCTTTCGTATGTCCCAATTCATATCTGAACAGTTTTGCGCTAATACATTAAAACTAAAGAACTTTCTGGTGCCAAGCCTTTTGTAAACCCTACTTGATTCTCGCTGGGATATTTTCTATTTACAGATACTATTTTCTAAAATATTTTATTGTCAATAAGTCTAAGAAAAAAAGTGTGGCTCATGAGAAAAATTTTACGATGGTTGGACTAATCTTTGGCGTTCAGGTTTTTGGACACTGCACTGGTACAAAAAATGTTGACAGTAATTAATCTTTTAGAATAGTTCCAATTAAATTAATTAAAGTTGAAAAAGTCAACTAAAATTTTAACGTTATTTTTATCAATGAGCTTAAGGAGTTTAATAGGCACCTCATTAGATCCGTTTGCCTTGCCCTCTTTCATTTGCTTGATTACACCTGTAACTTTCTTCCGCAAAATCAGTGAGCATGTTTCTAGAGAAGTATCGTGAGTCATCGGTAGTCGATCATTATGGAAAAGGTCTCTTTACCTTTCCTACTTATCCTGTATTTCTTGACACACTTTATATCTGGTTTGGTCTTTTGATTTATACCCATGTGTTTAACTGGATCTTGCTTATTTAATCTTCTTTTGTCCATTAATTTTATGAGTTCGTCTAGCATCCAGCTCTGTTTTGCTTGTCGCTGTGCCACTAATTTTTTTTCTTCTTTTTTCACTATGAAAATTATAATATCGTCCTAGCGTCGTCTATTTTGGACTCATTTTAACATCTTGTCAGGAACTGTTTTCATTTATCATATTGCTAGTACACTACTTATATATTTTTCTTAAGACAATTTGAGTTATTTTCACGTTAAGTAAATGTAAAAAATTATCCATACGTTTTGATTGCAATGATTTGAGATATGTGCATTTTCATGTATCTAGTGTGTTCCTAAATGATATTAAATGAAGAACGAGTACTCTGACATCGTCAATATATCCGAATAAATACATATTTTGGGATAATATTTTTACAATTATAAGAGAACAAGTTTTGATTGATCCATATACTTTAAGAGGACAAGTTTTAATGGATCCATAGACTTTGAGATATAAAGGTAACTATAACTATATGATTTACAGAGAGACTAGCATCAAAAATAATTATTCGAATCATCAGGTCGTTATCAGCCAAAACTTTTCCTTTCGATTAATTTATTTGGCACTCCATAGATTATTATATCTCGATACATCCTCGACCTTCTGGAACATATAATTAAGTCTAAATTAGTAGTTTTGAAAAAAAAACACGTTTTTAATCGTTAAAATTTAATTTAATAAATAATTATATAATCAACATTGAAGTCGTACCATTAAGTTTAAGTAGATGTAACGATATTAAAAATATTGTATATTATGAAAAGGGATGATTATGTAATGCATTTATTTAAGATAACCTGTTAATAGAACAGATGAATTAAAAGTGTATAATAAAATAAGAATATTTTATTGCAAATCAACACCTGGAAAAATGTAAATTCACATTCTCGAAATCGATACTTCAAAATAAAAACGAACTTTTAACTAATTGTTAATTATATAATATATATATATATATATATATATATATATATATATATATATATATATATTTATATATATATGTATATATATATGTATATATACATATATATATATATATATATATATATATATATATATATATATATATATATATATATATATACACCTATATATATTATTTACGCATAAATTGAGACAAACATTTTTTTGTTTTGCCCTTGAAATTGATTGAGATTTTGTATCACCGTTAATTTGAATGATGCTGATTGCGTGTTTGTACAAGAACGATTTTATGTAATCTGGACTATCAACTTGTTTCTATTAAGATACGTATCCGGAAACTAAATTTTTACGAACAATTACGTTCTTTCCATTAGTACTTGAATCTGACTTTCCATGAAATTCCACTAAATCATCAAAAAAGCCAGCATTCAGTTGTTGTTTGTTATAAACATAAATAAAATATTTTTTTTTAATTTTAGGTGTGCTACTGTTTGAATTATATCAAATAAATAAATTATGCGGAAGAGGAATCATTATAAAAATGTTAAAATATGCTTGTTATAATATTTTTATACAGTGAGAACGTAAACGTTTGCATAAATTCAATATTTTTGTAACTGAACATATTATATTGATGAAACCCGCAGACAGGTCGATTTATATTTTGGATTGCGCAGCGATTGCGCTTGTATAATTCGAAATACTGATGACGTCACCTTTTCATGTACATGACGTCGTCGATGTTTTTTTTTAATGGAACGAAAGTATTATTTTTTCGTTTTTGAATTTTGCTTTAAAACACGATGTCAAAAATATAAGACACTTATAGTCTAAAATCATCAGTTCGTGAATTAGAGATAAATGTTAACGAGAAATTAGAGACATTACAATTTTATTACAATTTTTATACAATGTTTATCACAATTTTTTTATTTTAAGTAAGACAATACATCTTACAATAATTAAATTAAATGTTAAAACTGCATGCCGTTTCATCATCATCATTGGCTCCACAACCCATGGTAGGTCTTGGCCTGCTCAAGGATAAGTCTGCATATCAAGTCTTCCTCCACCTGATCCTTAAATCGTGCTCTGGGTCTGCCTGTCCTTCTCACTGCATCTATTCTTTGATTATAAATATGTTTTGGCATCTCCATCTCATTCATTCTCTCTATGTGACCTAACCACTGCATGCCGTTTACTTCATAACAATAACCAAGGTGGTATTGAAATTCTTCTAAAATTCAACAGCTCAAAAAAATGATGAATATGATATGTTAAACCATTGCTTCCGGTTTCTAAGCATGACGTTCTTCTCTTAGTGTCTTCTAGTGCCTCTCTTAAAATCTGTTCTTGGTTTTTGTTTATTTTTGTTCAGTTTTTGGCTAATTTGTGGAAATTTGCGCTAGAGGCTCATGACTTGAAAATTTTTCACTGTTTTTCTCCATTTTCCCTTGTTTATGGCCGTAGTTCTCCAATTTGTTATTCGGATTGTTTGTAGATATTCCTTGCACATTTATAGTTACTTTTTTCCTGGTCGACCTATTCTCTTATGCCTAATTTCTTATTTCCCGTATAGATCTCTGATTTCTGCTCTGTATTTGCTTGTCTCCTCCGAACGTCTTCATAGTCTTTTACTTGTCCCGATTATCCTTCCTAAAACACTCCGTTCCCAGATTTTCAGCATATTTTCTTGATTTTTGTTTATAACCCATGTTTTGCTTTCGTACAGTTTTTCATTTTTTCCCTTTACTTGATTAGGTTATTCCTAGATTCTCAAACTCCGCCACCTTTTTAAAGCAGTCTAAAGTACTTTCGTTCAAAGAAAAATTTTATACATATGCCAGAATTACAGCGGTATGATACTTCTTCTTCTTCTTCTTCTTCTTCTTCTTCTTCTTCTTCCTCCTCTTTATAAGCAATTTTGCTTGTTCATTGGCGAATTAATGCCTCTATGGAAGATTGTCACTCCATTTTTGCGCTGTCGACCAATACTTCTTCTGTCTATTGGTGACTTATCGCTTGCTATTTTAAATACACGGGCCTCCTCCATTCTGCTTATGTGGTTGTTCAATTTTTTTTTTATTTTGTGTCCATTCATTTTTATACTGTACGTTACATTTTCTTATAATGTCTTTAGTTCTCTTTTGATCTCTTAGCGTATTTCCTTTAATTCTTTTCAGTACTCTCATTTCTGCCGTTTCCAGTAGCTTTGCGATGTGGGTGTGTCGGGTCTTTTTTCTAAGGCATATGTCAATATTCGTGTTACATTGGCTTTATAAATTAGTAACTAATGACTATAATGTTACTAAGGAATCCTGCCAGTCTATTTGCTTTTTGTACTTGATCTCTCACTTTTTGTTCAGATCTCCATAGCTAGACACTGTAATTCAGATGTATTTCATTTCCATTACTTGTTCAATGCTGATGCCATCAATTTCTATTTTACATCTGGTTGGTTCTTTGCCGACTACTATTGTTTTAGTATTCAGTTTTAGTTTTAGTTTTCATGATTTTATTTTTACTATGGTAAAACTCTTAATCAAAGTCTTCATAAGTGATAATCGGCCATCATTTTCTAATCACCTTAAGATTTTTAAGCAGAACGTCACTTTTTTTTTAAATATATCTGCAAACCTAAGGTATGTATAAAGTATGTTCTTAATTGACGTATGTAAATTAGATTATTTAGCCATTATCATAACTTATTATAACTAATTTTTTTGATATAGAAATAAAGTTATTACTTTCTAACTACTAGTGTGAATGGCATACATTAAATGTTTTAATTTAATGCGAACAATATGTCAAAAGGATTTATAAATTAATATATAACATTTTTTCAATAGAAAACCTTGACATACCCAGAATTAATCTATTTTTGCTACTAACAATATTAATTATTTTAAGAAGACATTTAATTGCTTAGTCGTTTAAATAATAATTTCAGATAATTACAAATACTCTTTTTAAATATACAGAATTATACACTTTCAGTATTTTTAACTACGCAGTAAATATAGTCGTATATCATTGTTATAATAATAATTATAACGACAATTAAAAATTTTATATCTGAAGAAAAATTGACATGTAATTTTATCATTTATAGTGACGTTGTAAATCTTACATTTTGGAGGTAACGTCTGCAGTAATATTCAAATGGATATTTAAAGTTTAAAACAGATTTACGGATAATGTCAAAAGTGACTTTGTTCCCAACAAAAAAATTAGATTAAATGTTTTCCAGGACACTTATTTAGACTACATTTTTATTTTTGTAACTAGCTATTTTGCCATGAAAACTCTGTTTGTACCCAAAATATTATCTTTTAAAATTTATTAGTGAGAAATTCTTTCGTCCCTAAAACCGAAATATATGAACTGTTCTTTTTAACAGTTGTATAATTATTCCACTACTGGAAAAAAGGTAATAATGATAATTTTATTTAATGATAAAGGGATCGCACATTTCTAATGAAAAATTCTACAATAAAAATACAACTTCTCTATAAACTTTTTTTTTATTTTACCACAATCACCATAATTTACTGCTATTATCGATGCGATAAGTATCAGTTAATGATTTATAAGGATAAGATATGTTCAAAGTTTATCCACATAATATAGAGACATATAAGCAAACGTTCTTTGTCGTAAGTTATTAATAGTGTATTTATGTCTAGGTAATTTGCAGAAAAATTAACGGAGAAGAATGCAGTTAATTAGTTATTATATACACAGTGAACCTATAACAAGTATTTGATTAATTATGACTAAAAGATATCAAACACATCTCAATGTCACAGTCTGGACATAAAATATATCCGCATTGGGTATGCTCCGTTTTGGATTTTATAATGATCCTTCTGCTCCTATATATCATCTCTATAGAGTTGGCGACCAGTATGGCAAATTCTTCTCTATTGTGAGCTCAACGTATGAGAGCGTTTTCTTAAGTTCTGGTCCAGTCTCTTATATTCTTGAGCCACAATGTCTTCTTTCTTCTTTTAACACGTTTTCCTTCAATTTTCGTCTTTAATAATTAGTGGTAGTTATTTGTATTCTTTGTGGCGCATTATAATATGTCTGAGATATAAGGTTTTTCTAACTTTGACGATCTTTATCAGTAGCGGGCAAGTATTCATCCTTGATAATACTTTTACATTGGTTGTTCTTGTGATCCAATTTAGTCGCAAAATTATTCTGTACATCCATATTTCGAATGCGTTTAACTTGTTGATATCGCCTTGTTTGAGTGTCCATCTTTCCAGCCAGACATATACCATTTTAGTGTTTTCAGTCTCATTGACATGGCTAATTTTGGGTGGTAAAGTATGTTTGTTAGTTAGTTATTTGTATTCTTTGTGGCGCATTATAATATGTCCGAGATATAAAGTTTTCCTAACTTTGACGATCTTTATCAGGTGTGGGCAAGTATTCATCCTTGATAATACTTTTACATTGGTTGTTCTTGTGATCCAATTTAGTCGCAAAATTATTCTGTACATCCATATTTCGAATGCGTTTAACTTGTTGATATCGGCTTGTTTAAGTGTCCATCTTTCCAGCCAGACATATACCATTTCAGTGTTTTCAGTCTCATTGGCATGGCTAATTTTGGGTGGTAAAGTATATTTGTCATGTTCAGTAATCCTGGTCTCACGATTTCACTTCTACTCCGAATTTTTTGATTTACTTGTTGGAGAATTGCTATACATTTTCGATGTTTAATTCAATTAAAATCTTTTTTGTAATCAAGAAAACAAGTGTACAAGTTTCTTTGCACTTAGCGATTAATGTTAGTTTCAGGATTACATCTCTTATTCCTTAAGCCTTCGGAAACCATATTACAAGCGGCTTTGATATTCATCGCATTTGTTGTAAATACTGTTAAAAATACTTTTTTCTGCGTGATTTAACAGAGATATTGTATGTGGTTGTGAGCTAGTCTTAAGGTATTTTCTTAGCTTCGTATACACGATTCAAGAATCATGTCAGATATTTTGTGGCTGCTGGACTTGGGTTTTTAAAATATTTAGCCATTATTACATCTTCACCGGGTGCCTTCTAAGCTTTTGTTTCAATTGTGGGCAGTTTAAGGTAAGCACAGCCAGCTTGAGTTGCTATCAACAAGTCGTCACGGACACTTCGTCTAAGAACTATCAACCTCAATGCAGTCTTACGTTGCCATGTAGTCAATTTCTATTGTTACTTAATTATCCTAAATTTTAATTTTTAAAAATGTAAATCAAAGCTAATCATATTTTACCAATGTATTTAGTGGGTTTAACCCTTATCCAGGCAACGCATTTTACTTGCGTAACCGGACAACTCGGGCCCGTTAGGCCCACCACTGTTCTTGAATGTACTATTCATATTTACCCATATATTTCTAGTATTCTTTTTTGATTTTTTCTTAAAGTTAAATTTAAATTGTCTAGATTTAAAAAAGTGCTACTATAGTATGCGGCAAGAAGAGAGAGAATGTAGAAAAAATATTTATTCACAAGTAATACACATTTGGAACCAAATAAAGATTTAATTAATAAATAAATAAAAACTTTTGTAAATCAACCAGGTCATTTTATTTGAAAAGAGGGGTAGATATTTATGCATACCCTGGAAAAAGATTACGGTGTTGTTGCCTTTCATTATTGTATGAAAACCCTTCTATGAAAATATTATGATAAATATTATTCATGTATGAAGTACACGATTAGGTAACAAAATTCTTTCGACGCAATAATTTTATGTTATTTTATTTTTTTTTATTTTAAATGATAATGACTATTTTGAACAGCCTATGACTATGTTGAAGGAAATATACTTCTAAACAAATTAAGTGATGCATAAAATTCAATAAAAATTTTTTTATCAGTTTATGATAAAATAATTGGCGTCTGGGGCCCATTGGACTCATCTTGCCCGTATAAGGGTTAAACATATACATTCATGGTTATACTTTTTAGGATAGCACTAAAGATGAAATAGTTAGATGATGAAATAGTTCCGATGAAATAGTTCCGAAAACGTTCTGTAGTGTAGCCCCATAAAGTTTTTATTATTATACCTTTTCTAAAGGAATTTTAAAAAAAAAAATTTGTGATACATGGTATACAGCCAACTACAGAAATTAAGTTTTCTGGTTGATTAAATAGGAAAAGTTTTCATGCCAATAATTGCAGATTGGTTAATTATACACTCACATATGGATTGGTGAAACGGAGGGCCCAAACTCTAAAAGGAGCGAATCTTTTGAATTCATAAATGAAAATTAAGAGGAAACAAGTAGAGAGGTGACTCCGGTACCTACTCAGCCTACGTCTCGAATAGATCTCATTAACCATCCTTAGCGTCCTTTCATGCAACGTTCTAAATCCTACGTGCGCATCACTTTCTATTACTATAATATATTTCGATGTCGACTTGATTAAAAAGATTTGGATACCAGGGCCAAATAAAAGTCCATCGGGTAAGTGTCGAGATCTTATATATAGCAGATATGCTAAAGTTCCTGGACTTGTATAATAGGTAATGGAAGACGTCTAATAAGCCAATGAGCTGCAATATGACCGTTACTAAACTCACAATTTTGAGTAAAAACAGCACTGTACACGATATTATAATCTAGCCAGTGAAACCATGTTGAACATTAATTGTATGGTGGAAGACCAAAGGTATTTAGAAAATACTAGCCTTAAACGAGGAGACGCACTGTCTTATATTCTATTTAATTTAGTCCTTAAATAATTGTAAGAGGTACTATATTCATGACATGCAGAATAGTAGGCAAGAAACTACCTAACAGTCTCATATGGAAAAAATATAGAAACTCGCTTAGAATTTGTATAGCTAGGATTCCAAACAGATAAGGATAACAACCAAAAGATGAAAATAAGAGCAGCACCTACCTAAAAATCGGGTCGAAAACGGCTTTTGCATACATATGTAACCAAACATATTCACTTAAATCAGAAACCTGTTTACTAACATAATTTAATCCTATGTGTATATCTCTGCAGGCATCATTATCTGATCAAGTAAAATGTTTAATTGGCAGGCAAGACTAAACTGTTTATAGCAGTATTGCGAAGCATTTTATACCTATGGATTACCATCCATTACTGGGCTAATATTACGCAAACGTTTATCTAGTATTAGTTTTTTTTAAGGATACCATCGTCAACGTTTTTAATGTTATACTTAAAATAATAATTATTGTATTTTTTTTTCAGATTTTGGAAGGGAATTTAAAATATTGTCCTCTTCTCAGCAAAATAGGATTTGAAATGACGGTCTTGGCTTATGAAAATCTATTTAAAGGCACCTTGTTTCAGATAATTGCTGTTTTATCAGGTAAAACTATATTTATATTTTGTTTCAAAATAATATGTTAGGTGTTCTGTTATCTTGCTAGGCAATTCTTACTTACTTTACTCTCTAAGTTTTTTACGTGATTGCTTTAACATGTGTAATTTTTTTAGTTTAAACAATTAAAAGAATTTATTCATTATATTAAAATTCTATTCCTCTTAAATAAAAAATTTTATTTAAAAATCCTTTATAAAAGGTATAATAATATAAAATCCTATCGGGCTACATCTCAGAACGTTTTCGGAATCACTATTCCATCATCAGTGCTATCTAGGATTACATGTTTGAAGACACTAAATATTTGGATACAAATCCTTTAAATGTAGTTAATTAATTTTAAGTTACATTTTTGCTGATAATAATCTAGGATATTTAAGTTATAGACGGAATTTATTTCATGGCAACGTAGGACTCCAACACTGAGGTCGCTAGGCCCTTAGACGAAGCGTCTATGAGGACTTGTTGATAGCAACTGAAAGACGAAGTATCTGTGAGGACTTGTTGATAGCAACTTATTTAGTTGCTATAAACAAGTCCTCATAGACAGTTCGTCTAAGGACATAGCAACGCTAGTGTTTAAGTCCTACGTTGCCATGAAGTAATCCAAATTTTTAGCGGCTTCAAACATGTAAACCTAGATAAGCACTGATGATGTCATCATCATCGGAATAGTCATTTTGAAAACGTTCTGTATTTTGAAAACGTGTTTTTGTATTAATTTTGTTTTAAAGAATTTTTAAATCAAACACTTTTTGGATTCATCGTATATAGCCAACTACAGAAAATTCATTTTCCTTGTGGATATTTTTAATAACCTGAAATAACGAAAAACGTATATTTTGCAATGGATAATTGACAAGAAGTATTCTTACTTAGCCGTTTGCGGAATGGTTTGTATTTGCGCATGAGAAAACTAATATTTATGGCAAAAAAGAACGACAACTTCTGTCATTCTAATAAAAATAACAGACGCACAATTTCAAAATAGTTAACAAAAATGCACCCATAGAAATTCAAAATTGTCAAGATTAATTTTACAATATTGCTTTATATTAATTAATGTTATAAAATATGTATATAAGCATATTGTCTAGCAAAAAAATAATATTTAAGAAGGAGAACTTCCGCTCCTCTATACAATACTTAACAAATGCAACACACAGTAAAAACTAATTCAGATGATATCGATACGAAAATATTTGGAAGATTTATTAACCCAGATACTCCTAAAACTTTTTATCTCAAAATTTTTATTAAATTCTGCTATAAATGGCTTTCTACTTCAATTATATACGAATTTTACAAATAAAATTTTTCATTTAGGTTGGCCGTTTTTGAGTTATCAGGCGTATGTTATAACCAACAGTAGGAATTCAAGCTACTTAAGGATCAATGATTTCATTATACAATAGATGAAACTAAGTATAAAAATTAAAGTTATTCTTTATTATGGTAACTAAAAAACATGATTTAGGGTGAAGTGCAACATCGCACTTGTTACATATGAACGCTGCCTGCTTATGACATACACAACACCTTGTTTGTTTTTCTTGATAAATGACGATATGGTCTAATCTATCGTACCTTGACTCAAAATGTGTAAGTTGACTTTTTTTGACGGTCCGCGTTTAGTTGTTTTCTTATACATTTCCAGTAATCCTGACGCTATGCATCTTCTGAATGCTAGGTGATCCATTTTCCCACCATTACTTTTATGCAATTGCCAGGCATTGTGCTCTGCCATATCAAGACAATGCGAAAATAAACTAAAGTACCATTTCTTGCTTCTAATACCTATTCTCTATAAGCTCATGTTTTGGTCTGCACGGTATACTCCTCCTATATTTTCATTATATTTTTTTATCATAAATGGCTGTGGGATGAGTATACTTTTCTTTTCTTTCTGCGAATATCTTTTCACCTGTAGGGTTGGCAGTAGCATTTGATGCAATAATGTCGTTCCATTTACATACTATAATATTTTCGTCTTCTACGAGTAAGTATTCAAATACACCCCTCTGATCTTTTTTGAAACGCTTGAAATTTTTTAGAGGACAACCCGGAGCTCGATTTTCTCGAATTGTTCCAGTGCATTTTAAATTTATTGCTGTTAGCTCACGTAGTAATGGAAGTGAGGTAAAAAAATAATCAAAAGTGAAACGGCGTACCTGGATTATCAGATTGCAATTTATCGGCAAATGACAATACGACACTGGCTCCTAATCCTAATTCCTTGTATGTATCATAAAGTGGAGTTGTGGCACCTTGATAAGGTTCAAACCACTAGACATATCTCTGTTTTGTGGTACCGACCCATAGTTTATAGCCCCATCTAATGGGTTTTCCTCAGATAAACTGTTTTGATCTATGCTGCCCATAGTAAGGGACCATCGCTTCATCAACACTGTGATCTTCTTCAAATGGACAAAACATATGAAAATTTTTATTGATTATGTCAAATAGCGGACGCATTTTAGCAAATTTATCGCCTTTTTGAAATTCGATATTATCAGAATCATGTATATTTTGCATAGACCTTCGAGGAAATGAGAAATATCCACTTAGAAGTAATATCTCAACAAAACACCTAATTTCATTTTGATTGATTTCTCCAGAGCTATTGTGTTGAGATGCATATAGATTACTAAAATGTGTAATTAGGTCCACAACTTCATCATCAATGAAAAGGGAAAATAACTGTAAACGCGTGAGAATATTTTTTGGTGCACTTACTGGCTTCCAGTCGGAAAAATTGGGATCAATATTTTGTTTTTCCAGGAATACTCTCATTTTTCCTTCGGTTTAGGTTGTGGAGCACTTACACCAAAGCGAGACACACACACCCACAGACAACGGGAGGTTATCTTCATTATCATAATCTTCAATTGTAGTATCTTCTGGACCCGAAATAATAATTTCATTCTGCCCTTCATCCTCCAACGGTGCACTATCAAAAACAACTTCAGCTTGTACTTCTAATTGACTACCTGGAAGGTTATTTATGTCAATGTGGTTTTCATCCCCGGAATCTTCGTCGGTATCATATTTTTCGGATGAAGGGAAGACAATTATACCATCAAGTAATGAAGATGGATCATCTAGGTGTTCAACCTCATCTATTAACTCATTGAGAGTCAATGGTTTCGTCCAATAACTAAAAAGTTACAAAATGTTATGACTGAGTAGCATGTTATCCTACCGTATGTTATAACATACAGTCGTTTTTGAGCATTATTTTTCCCAGAAAAAAGAATAAATATTGATAACAGTAATAACTATAGTAAAATATAATCCAAAACGAAAGTAAATGTTAAATCTTTCTGAAAAAATAATGCCATAGTATCCTCAAAATACTTACTTCCTTTTATCCATTTTGTATATACCACGTGCGCTAATATTTATTGCAAATTTTCGACACCCTACTTAGCTAAACGTCGACTGCAGATAAATGCAAACCACTACTGATGCATATTTAAAAAGCAGGCTACGTTGTGACATCTAGTAAATAATAGTAAAAGTCGAATAATACAGGAACTTGTAAAGCGTATGTTTTAACGGACAGTAGGAGTATCTGGGTTAAAATCTGGTATAAAAACGGCACCTACTCTTAGACAGTTTGCTTAATAACTTAAAGAAGACTTTAAGCTTATTGGTTCTAAAAAAAAGTTTGCGTAAAGTACTATGGGTTATCGATGGCGTAAAATAAAAAGTAATTTAAAATTACTTCTGGGGCGAAATAATATTCGAAAATTTTTTATATTAACATCTAAGAACTCTTACAATCTATCTCACATTAACAACAATGAGTAAAAAAATTTGCATTGTTAGAGATATGTAAGGTTTAGTGACCAAAGCATTACAAATTATAACAGATGTTGCCTTGTTTACTATTCACACCCATGATTCACACACACACAGAGACACACGAGAACAAAAATTGAAAACTGCACAAAACATCATGACTGGCCCTGTTGAGGATGTAGCTTTCACTATTGTAGACGCTTTCATGATTATTTTGGTAGATCCAAGGGATCGATTCGAGAGTTAGGGACAATTTTTTAAGGCAAATAGCCAAGCAACCTGCGGACGGACGACCAAATATCTATATGGACGAGACATATTATCATTCTTCTCATAAACCTTGATATGATTGCTGTAACGGAGGGTTACAAAAACCAGAATCGAAGGGTCATCAGTTATAATTAAGCTGAGTGGGAAAGGAAAATAACAAATAATGTTTCATTTACTTTTAAATCTAAAACGAAGTCAAGTAATATTTATGATGACGTTAACTTTATCAACTATATTAAATGGCTTCAGACCAGACTTATACATAGTTACAATAGTTTGAGGTTATTACATTATCATCAGAATCTTAATCTAATTGAACTTATATGGGCTTCGCTTAAAATTAAATACACTGCTTTCTTATTCAGATATAGAAGATTTGAGCAATACACCTTTCTCCCATTTTTACCAATAGAATGGCACAAACATACTGTTGTGAATTTATTAATTGTTAAGTCTTTAATTTATAATGTCTTGTTCTTATCTTAATTCATTAAAAAGCACAATAACTGATATTTATTTATTTATCACTACATATACAATAATTTATTAGTAGGCGAGCGTAACAACAATATCGCGAGCGCGAATCTTCTTTATTAACTGTCCCACCATAACCAAAATTCCTCTATAAATATAAAGTCCTGTTATTCGAGAATGAAAACAGTTGTTTCTCGAAACACATCGAACATAGACCGCTGTTTTGCTGAAAGGCCTTCTAGACAGAGCGGCGAATTGTTCTCAGAACCGGTATGGTTAAATCGGCTTGTCTCCAGAAGGTTCGAATTGTTGTTTTTATTACAAAGGGGGACCCATCGTGTGTCAGGTAGGCATTACCTAAAAAATACGTGAATGAATGAAAATATTAGTAATAAATATATTTACGGTTTTGGGTCAGAATTTATCGTAACATTGCCCCCCTCTTAAAAGATTGTTCCTCCTGGAACCTTGTCAGGACTGGAACCGGAACGGTATGCTGGTATCGGCAACTGGACCCTCTTTTACAACTTCCAGTTGTATAAAAATGACAAGGGACGGTTTTCTCTCCGCACCAGTAACTATGCGGATTGCAACAGAATAACACCTGGACTTCGGTGTCTTTAAAGATCTCTTCCACCATATTTCGGATAACCCTCCAATCTAATTGGCGGCACTCCAACTTTGGCATGGCTAACTTTTGCACGTCGGACTCTAGTACGTGCTCTCTCAATTGAAGTAAGGCTTCCCATACATCTCGGTAGGTAGGTTGGTCACGGGCAGTGTCTTTTGTTACCAGGTAGAAAAGGTAACGTGATGCATCTTGGAGTTTCAAGGTTTTACCGGGAGCTGGCACCTGGCATTGCAGTTCTGCAACTCGACCAAACTTCCTTCGAAAGACGGATGCCAACCCTGGTGCGTCTTTGATACTGGCCGGGATGGTAAGGGCCAGCGAGTAGTCATCGGGGAGCGCGAGTAGATCTTGCTTTTCTTCAGTGGTAACACCATGTCTTGCTTTACCGGTACCTCCATAGGCACCCATGAATTCCTCAAACGTGAGGTCAGACACGTCTTGGACTTGGTTTACTTCCACTTCTTCATCTACTTCGTGGTCACCTTCGAAAGACGCCAGCCGGTTATGGTGTACTATCATCGGCTTTCCCCTCGGAATCTTGTTTATTCGGTAGATGACATCGTTGATCTTCTCCATGATGAGGTATGGACCTTCCCAAAACTACTGCAATTTGGGAGAACAACCTTTCCGCTTCTTGGGATTATACAGCCAGACTTTGTCGTTCTTCTTAAAGCAACCCTTTTCGGCTTGTGTATCGTACCGTTTCTTCATTCGGTCGCTAGCGATCTGAAGGTGGGAACGGACCAACTCATGTACATCGTCCATTCTTCTTCGTAATTCGATCACATAATCTTCACCTGCTACATCTTCTCCAGGTCGACACCCAAACTCTAGATCACAAGGTAGTCGCATTTCGCGTCCGAATAGGACTTTGGCTGGTGTCTGGCCTGTTGATTCGTTAACAGCAGATCTGTAGGCCATTGTGAAGAACGGAAGGTATTGGTCCCAGTCTCGCTGATGATCGGACACCATCTTTGTCAAATACTTGCCAACTGTCCTATTCATTCGTTCTACCATACCATCCGATTGCGGATGATACGCGGTAGTTCTTGTTTTCTTCATGCCTAGTCTATCACATATTCCTTGGAATAGATCGCTTTCGAAGTTCCTGCCTTGGTCACTATGGATCTCCAAAGGCACTCCAAATCGGCTGATATATTCTTGGATCAACTTATCTGCAACGGTGGCGGCCTTCTGGTCTGGAAGTGCGTAAATCTCGACCCACTTAGTGAAGTAATCCATTACTACCAGCATGTACTTGCCTCCCTTTTCACTTTCTGGAAATGGCCCAGCGATGTCCAAAGCTATTCTTTCAAACGGGCTTCCAACATTATATTGTCTCATAGGAGCTCTCCTTTTTCGGTAAGGCCCGTTACTCGTGGCACAAATAGTACATTTCTTACACCAGTCTTTTACATCGTCGGAACTGTTCATCCAATAAAACCGTTCCCGAATTCGCTGAAGGGTTTTCCTTACACCAAAATACCCTCCCGATGGACTGTCGTGTAACTGACGAAGTACTTCGGCTATTCTGCTCTTTGGGATCACCAACTGTCTTCTCTTCTCTGAACCGTCATCATTTTCCAGGACTCGTTTGAGCAAGCCATCTTCGATGATAAATGAGTCCCACTGGGCCCAATACGTCTTAACTACTGAGCATAGGTTTGATATTTCCTGCCAAGGTGGTCGACGGTTTTCCTCTTTCCATTTTCGGATTTTCTGTATAACTGGATCTCTCTCTTGTTCTTCCCTTATCTTAGTAGGCGTCCAGTCGTCGTTGACAATCGTCGTTCTTAGCACTGCTGCTTCCTTGGATTCCGTTTTGTTGCAGTGGGAACACTCTGCTGGGCATGGCCTTCTGAAAAGAGAATCAGCGTTTCTGTGGCTAACTCCGGCCCGGTGCTCAATCTTAAAATCGTATTCTTGGAGTCGTTCGATCCACCTGGCTATCTGACCCTCTGGATTCTTAAACTGCATCAACCACTTAAGGGCGGCATGGTCGGTTCGGATTAGAAACTTTCTGCCATAGAGGTATTGGTAGAAGTGCTCTACTGATTTAACTACTGCTAGAAGTTCTCTTCTCGTGACGCAATAATTCCGCTCAGGTTTTGAAAGGACTTTACTAAAATATCCGAGGACTCGTTCCTGTCCTCCTTGAATCTGAGACAGCACTCCTCCAATTCCCACGTTACTTGCATCCGTATCTAAGATGAACTCTCCTTCTGGCAGTGGATACCCCAAAATTGGTGATGTTATTAAATGCTTTTTCAACGTTTCAAAGGCATTTTGGCAGTCTATATCCCAGCGGTATTCTCTTGCTTCCTCTGTAAGTCGCGTTAATGGCTTAGCGATATCTGCAAACTTCTTAATAAACCTCCGGTAGTAAGTACATAGTCCAAGAAAACTTCTCACTTGATGTTTGTCAGTTGGTTTTGGCCATTCCTTAATGGAATCGATTTTTCCCTTATCCACGGCCACTCCTTCTTTACTGACTATATGACCCAGATAATTGACTTTACCTTGAAATAGCTGGCACTTCTTGGGGTTTAGCATCAATTGGGCAGCTTTAAGTCGATTAAAAACGTTTTCTGAATTCCTCAAATGATCTTCGAATGTCTCCCCCAAGACGATTATGTCATCTAAATAAACCAGGCATGTTTTCCAAGATAACCCTCTCAACACATTTTCCATAAGCCTCTCAAATGTCGCAGGAGCATTACAAAGTCCAAATGGCATAACGTTGAATTGCCACAATCCAGATCCTGTGGTGAAGGCTGTCTTTTCTTTATCGACTGGGTCCATTTCTACCTGCCAGTATCCAGACTTCAAATCTAAAGTAGAAAACAATTTACTTCCAGCCAATGTGTCCAATGTGTCATCGATCCGAGGCAGAGGATAACTATCTTTCTTGGTAACGTTGTTCAGCAAACGGTAATCCACACAGAACCTCGTCGTTCCGTCTTTCTTCTTAACCAGGACCACCGGAGAGACCCATGGACTCGTAGAAGGTTCTATCACCCCGTCTTTCTTCATTTCCTGAACAATCGTTTCAGCTTCCTCTCTCTTCGCCTGTGGTAATCGTCGAGCTGTTTGACGAATTGGCTTAGCATTACCAGTATCAATTTTATGCTTAACAACGGTAGTTCTTCCCGTCTTTCCTCTTTTCGGTACGAAAATATCACGATACTGCCGAAGAAATTCCCTTAATTTCCTTTTCTCCATCTGATTTAGAGACTGTCCTGCAACTGCAACCATTTGGTCGAATTTGTCGTTGGAATTATCAGATGTTGTCGCCTGACGAATTATGGATGTCACAGGTACACAAGTTCCTACTTTTGTCTCTTTCTTTATGGTCACTGGGTAGTCGTTGACATTGATAAGTCTCACAGGAATTTCTTTAGCCGAAGTCACCAATTCCTTTCCAATTATGATTCCACGGCCAACCTCATCGTCGTGGTTCCAAGGCTCCATCATAACAGGTCTCCCTTCGTCTACAATTCCCTGTAGTCGCGCTACTATGATCGTTTCGCTTCTCGCAGGCACGACTGTATCTTCTGTAATGGCTGCTTGCACAGTGTTGTCATTATGTGGATGGAGAAATACCTCCTCGTTGCCAACTTTGATTACCTTATTCTTAAAATCCAATTAGAATTCATGCATATTCATTACGTCCATTCCTAATATAACATCCTCTTCGATGTCAGCAACTATAACAGTATGGACAAACTTTTCTGCCCCAATTCCCAATTGTACCTGGATTTCTCCATGAATGTTGGCATTTTCACCTGTAGCGGTCCGAAGTCGTAACCTCGTTGGTAACAGTTTCTTTCGGCTGTTTATAACTGTCGGGCGTATAATGGTTCTGGTCGCTCCGGTATCCACCAACAACGTATGCTTTTTACCATTTATGTCTCCATCTACATATACACTATCTTCACGACATTTCAAAGAAGCTATTAGTATGAGAGGGTCTTTGGAAAAGTTCTGGGTCGAAGCTGCCCCCCTAAGGCTGACCCGTTCTAGTTTTCCTGATGGTGAGTTTCTTGATTTGCGTCGTACCTAGGGTGCTTACAGGAGCTTCGTACGTGTCCTATTTCGCCACAATTCCAGCATCTGATGGTCTTCGTTTTCTTGTATGTCATGCTTTTCATCATATTAACGAGCTGGTCAAGTTTATCTTCATCTCCTTCCTCTTTTACAGTCCTAACTTTACTGTACCCGCCAGAGGCCTGCGTAGCTGACTCGTATTCGAGGGCGGCGGATAGGACATCAACCAGCGTCTTGTGACGAGCTAATCGCAGTGTTCTCTGCATTTCATGATCACGAAGACCATCAATAAACGTTTGAACGGCCAATTTTTCCATCATGTCTTCGGGAGCTGTTGGATAAGCATATCGTACTAATCTGGCAATATCTACCTCATATTCTTGAAGAGCCTCATCTTTCTTCTGTCTACGATTTTTAAGCTGTGACTGATATACATGCTCCAAATGTTCGTGGCCATATCGCATATTTAACCTTTTCTTCAGTTGTTCGAAATCATCGGTCTCCTCTACGGCTATGGTCTGAAGCACATCTAAGGCATCTCCTCGAAGGGCGATAGTCAGGTTTACAGCCTTTTCTTTTTCAGACCATCCATTCGCTCTTGCGGCTGATTCGAACTGTTTCATGTAGTTGTTCCATGATGATTTTCCGTCGAAAGTTGGGACTTTAACATGAATAGAACCTCCACTTCCTTCAAATTTCGGCCGTGTCTCCAACTTAAATTTCGTCTCGTCTTCTTTTATCTCCACTGTAATCGGATTGTTACCTCTCTCTGCTGTCCCTGTTTCCTCCATCTTCTTTTCCATCTCTTTCCATATCTTTTCTTCGAAGGCTAACATATCGGCAGCAACTTGGTTTTTTAATGAAGATATTCTATCGTCCAGGGCAGACATCTCAGAAGTGACTTTAGAGATTTCCGAAGAGATGTTAGCAGAGACTTTGCTTTCCAGCGAAGAAATCTCGTTAGAAACTTTGTCTTCCAACGAAGCGATGTCGCCGGAAACTTTGGCTACATCACCAGAAACTTTGGCTACATCAGAAGAAACTTTCGAAATATCGTCAGAAACTTTGTTCTCTAATGATGTGATGTCACCAGAAATTTTGGCTACATCACCAGAAACTTTCGACATCGACGAGAGGACAGCATCATGTTTGTCTTCAAATATATAAGTCTCTGGATCTAGTCCTTCTTTTAGCAAAGCGTTCTTTAGTCGTTGGACTAATTCAGCCTTTTTTCCGGTAGAAGCTAATTCTCTGTCTTCTAGATGTCTTCTTAAATTAGTCACTGTCAGCTTATAAATCGTCGTCATTTTCACAATTTATTTTATATTCACTTGTATTATTATTATAAGTCTAATTTACGTTCGATCTCACTTCTGGCACCATTTGTTGTGAATTTATTAATTGTTAAGTCTTTAATTTATAATGTCTTGTTCTTATCTTAATTCATTAAAAAGCACAATAACTGATATTTATTTATTTATCACTACATATACAATAATTTATTAGTAGGCGAGCGTAACAACAATATCGCGAGCGCGAATCTTCTTTATTAACTGTCCCACCATAACCAAAATTCCTCTATAAATATAAAGTCCTGTTATTCGAGAATGAAAACAGTTGTTTCTCGAAACACATCGAACATAGACCGCTGTTTTGCTGAAAGGCCTTCTAGACAGAGCGGCGAATTGTTCTCAGAACCGGTATGGTTAAATCGGCTTGTCTCCAGAAGGTTCGAATTGTTGTTTTTATTACAAAGGGGGACCCATCGTGTGTCAGGTAGGCATTACCTAAAAAATACGTAAATGAATGAAAATATTAGTAATAAATATATTTACGGTTTTGGGTCAGAATTTATCGTAACAATACTTTCATATAATATGACAAAGAACTTTTTGACTTAGAACAACGGAAGATACATACAATAGATTAAATTGTTATCAATACTAATAATGACGTTTATTATGTCGTATCTATTATTGTTGTTTGAGCAAATTCTCATTTCATACCCTCTCTTCTACTAAAAAAATTAATTTTCGTATGTTTACGACGTTTTGAGAATATTCGTGTATCACGGCCGTATCGCCCGTGTCTTAATAGGTAATGTACGTTAAAATATTCGTATTTTCAATTGTGTATTTTTTTAACAAAAACACCTTTTACAAATAAAAGGCAGATATCTAGCATATATACATATATATATATATATATATATATATATATATATATATATATATATATATATATATATATATATATTAAATATTTGTTTACATATTAAATCTTGGCCAAGTACTTTCGCTCTCAGAGTATCTTCAGAGGCATATGTCAAAAATTGTTGGCTATCCAGCACATCAATAAATGTTATAAACATTTAAATACACTCACACAACTAACATTAAACACAGAACAAACAGATTAAAAATTACCAGTCACCTGATGATAACCAGAAAACTGTAATTGTCAAAACCGGTCGTCACTTACTTAATAAATAGATTGTGAGTACGTCTGTTATTTATTTCTACTCCTCTTCCTTAGCCCCAATCCCTTTTGGGATGTGGTGACACCATCAGGCCTTTGCAGTTTTTTCACGATTTCCCTCCATCCTTCCTTGTACTGGCCTAGTTGTTAGGCTTCATGTAACCCTTGGTTAATCAATATTTTGTACCAAACGGCTTGGAGATCTTTCCTTCGCTCTCTTTCCTTCAACTCTACCCTCGACTATCAATTTTTCCATCGTACCTGTTCTTCTAGCAATGTGTCCATGACACTGCAAATATCTCTGTTGTATTTATTTAAGCAATCTATCTTTGACTTTAAGTTGTTATAATATCGATACGTTAGTGCGATGATCAATACAGGATATTCTTAACATGCGGCGGTATACCCACATTTCAAAAGCGTCTAGTTTATTTTTATCCGCTTTCTTTGAAGTCCACGTTTCGGATGCATATGTGGCTATGGGAAAAATGAGTGTCCTTACCAGCCTTAGTTTTGTGTGTATTGTTATGCTAGATTTTTTTTAAATTGTTACCAGTTTCATCATAGCTGTTCTAGCAATAGTCAAACTTCTACGTATCTCTCTGTCACACCCTCCTTCATTTGTTATTAGGGACCACAGATATATGAAACTATTTACTACTTCAAAGCCCCCAATTGCTTTAATGTGTTGAAGATTATTCCCAGATCTGTCTACTGTCATAATCTTTGTCTTACTCCTATTTAGCTTTAGTCCATATGTTTTGCTTTTCTCTTCCAGGCATCTCATTATGTCTTCCATTTCTTCTTGATTTGCCGCGATTATTAAAGTGTCATCAGATATCTCAAGTTACTGATTTTTTGACCTCCCATTGATATTTCACCCTCCCATCCGTCTAGTACCTTTTGCATAATGTGTTCGCTGTAGATATTAAACAGAGTTGGCGAGATTATGCATCCCTGCCTGACACCTGCCTCTGTTCTGAAATGATCAGAATGGGTGTTGTTTATTTTTACTGTGCACTTATTATTTTCATAAAGACTTTTGATTAGTTGAATTCAGTGGTGGGGTGTTCCCATTTCCGCTAGTATGGACCATAGCTGCTGCCATTTGACTTTATCGAAGGCCTTTGTGTAATCCACAAAGCACATAAGCATAGGAGTATTGAATTCACGAGTTTTTTCGATTAGCTGTCTGACATTAAATATGGGTTCTCTTGTGCATTTTCCTGGGACAAATCCTGCTTGTTCTTCTGATATCTGAGGCAATAGAAAAACTTTTAGTCTTTCATGTATTACATGAAGTAGAATCTTGCTTGCATGGGATATTAGGGTTACCGTTCTGTAGTTGCTGCAATCTAGCAGAGTCTCTTTTTTGAATATAGGGATGAAAGTGGATGTTGTCCAGTCGTTGAGCCACTCTCCGATTTCCCAAATCAGTTTTTACTTCAACATCTCCAGCCTCTTTTACATCTTTTGCGGTGATCTGGTCTGTGCCAGGAGATTTTCTATTTTTTAACTTTTTGATTGCTTTTTTCACCTCTGACTTTAGAATGTTTGGTTCTGTTTCTGCAATAAACTGGTCATGATTTGCATTCTGAAAATCATCTGCATATAGACTTTGACAATATTTTCTCCATACCTCCGCAATCCCTTTCTCGTCATTTATATGTTATGTTGGTTTTGATCCATTATTGTTTGTTTGATTGGTTTATATTCCTTGGATAGATATGGGACTTTGTTATATATATATATATATATATATATATATATATATATATATATATATATATATATATATATATTTATTTAACCTTGCTAATTTGTTTTTGTTGCTGTCGTTTTGATATATGAGAGATTTTATTCTCCTTCGCTCTTCGAGAAGTTGCAGCGTTGTGTCTGTCATCCAGTGTTTTTTCTTGATGATCTTTTTTTCGGTTCTAGTTTTTTCTACAGAGGTTTCTATGACATTTCTAAAACCTCTCCACATTTCTTCTGTATTGTCTTGTATGTTCAACATACTAGTTGCCTTTAATGCATCTCTAAATGTTTTCGGATTTGAAATCTCTAGCGTGTTTTGATTTTGGTGCGGCATTGTTCTTTTTAGCTTCATCTTGAAGCAAGCCCATAACAATTTATGATCGGATTCATATTCAGCTCTTGGTTTTGTTTTTACGTTTGTAAAACCTGTTTATCTCTATTACCCACTTTGAAATGGACTCACACGAGCAAACAATTTATTATTTTATTATTTATTTTATTTTATTAAACTGTGCGGAACGCAGGAGACTGAATGATTTTGTTCTGTGATTCCGCCCAGACTGTAGCATCGAAACAATTTTTAAACTGTTTGTCCTTTGTCGAGAGTTAGTTTTTGTGTAAATATATTTAAATTTTTGTAACATTTATGCTAGATTGCCAATAATTTTTGATGAAATGCCCCTGAAGATACTCTGAGAAAGCGAAAGTACTTATGCCATATTTAATAAAAAAACTGGGCTGTATGTCTGCCTTTTATTTGTAAAATTCATATATTTAAGCATTTAACCACATATTATTTTGTATTAAAGACTTTTTATACAGGGTGTATACAAATCACAAAATTTACATGATAATTTACATAACAGTGGCCAATATCAATTCTTATTTTTCATACAGCATCCTGTATGTTATATATATAGGTTTCTAGATATAACATAGGAAGAAATAAGAAACGCAATGAATACTATGGGAAGTCAAAAAGCTCCTGGTCAAGATGATAGAGAAGCTCTAGTAGAGAATGGAGATATCACCTCAGTTGCATCTGTTTTTCGGACATCTCTCGATAGAATACGATAATTGCAATATACAGTGTGTAAAAGCCAAATGGAATAAATTCATTATTTAGGTTACTGTACATATTTATAAAAAATCCCGAAACACATCAAATTTAAATTATAACTTGACATTCTTTAACGTAAAAATGCAACCCCTACCTTCAACCCCCTTAGAATGACAGGTACAACCCCCAATTTTTAAAATAGGAAGTATAGGCTTGTGATATATCGTTTAAAAGGTCTTTTCATTCTCCATTCAAAAATGTTGTCGCTTTCAAGTTTATTAAGATTAATTAAGATAAAATAAATTAAAATCATGTCGTTAGCGAAATTCGCTAAAATATACTCAAAACTTATTTCCCGTTTAGATCTTGATAATCAGAAAGTGAACAAAAACCATAGCAATGTGGTTTTTAGATGGTAACCATTAAAAAACTTTAAAGAATTTCCGTGGCAACGTTATTTTAACACGCATTAGTAAATTGTTTTAATTAAATCCGTAAAATAGTTTCGAAACACAATTCAGATAACTGCCTTAATCTGAACCTTCTATAAATGCAAGGTATAACAGACGCTGATAAAGATGTTAATAGAGACATGGGGAATCTAAAATTTGCATTCCACGACATGTCTCCTCAGCTAAGCAGAAATCGTTAGCGAATTGGTTTCTTGTACTCATACAGAGTAGATCCGAATAAAAATAAAATTAAAGACAGTCAAGATTTCCTTTCACGCAAAAATAGTCTATGTATCTGTTGATACGTATTTCGCTTTAATAAAGCTCATCAGAACAGTTATTCATAGGCTTTCTCAACGTGAAAATTAATCTTTTCCTGTCTTTGTGAAGCAACGATAAAATGGCTTCGAAACGGACGCAATAGCGACTTTTTTTGTGAGCAAATGATGGACATGTTGGATAACAATATTATCCAATTAGAAGACGTAATGTTTTCTGATGAGTGTACTTTTTCACTTAACGGTCATGCTAATCGGCAAAATTGCCGCTACTGGGCCACGGAAAATCCTCACTGGATGAGAGAAGAACACACTCAATACCCTGAAAAGGTTTAGGCAGGGATTGTAGGAAACAATATCATTGGTCCCTTTTTCATTAAGGGCAACTTGAATGGCAACAATTATTTGGCACTACTTCAAAATGATGTCATTCCAACGTTGGCAAATTTATATCCTGATACAGGAAACCCTCAAGTTCCAGCGAATACGATATGGTTTCAGCAGGATGGAGCACCACCACATTACCAACTTAATGTCCGGCAGTACCTCGATACAATATTTCCCAATCGGTGGATAGGGAGGCGAGGATCGATTGAATGGCCAGCGCGATCACCTGATCTTACAATATTAGATTTCTTTTTATGGGGATATGTGAAGGGCCATGTATACAAAACTAAAACTTCTGATTTAAATGACTTAAAAGAACGAATAACGCTTTCCATTAGGTCGATCACGCCTGTTATGTTAAATAATGTTAGAAGACAGTTTTATTTGAGATTAGGATGTTGCCAAGACGTTCGCGGTGAACATTTTAAACATCTACTTCATTAACATTCATAGTTCTTTTTCGTGTTCTACATTTTATTACGTTTTGCATTACATTTTAGTTTTTGATTGTATTGTAGCGAATTTCGGTAACCACATGATTTTAATTTATTTTATCTTAATTAATCTTAATAAACTTGAAAGCGACAACATTTTTCAATGGAGAATGAAAAGACCTTTCAAACGATATATCACAAGCCTATACTTCCTATTTTAAAAATTGGTGGTTGTACCTGTCATTTTAAGGGGGTTGAAGGTAGGGGTTGCATTTTCACATTAAAGAATGACAAGTTATAATTTAAATTTGACGTGTTTCGGGATTTTTTATAAATACGTACAGCACCCTAAATAATGAATTTATTCCATTTGGCTTTACACACTGTATAGTATGTATAATGTACATATGTCCTGACGTTCCTGGATATTAAAAATGATAAGGTATAGAGGACAGCACGTTATAAAAATATTAAAAACTATAGGCCCATTAGCTTGCTATGAGTCTTATAAAAGGTATTTGTTAAGATAATTACATGTTGACTAACAAAACAAACTGGATAGTTATCTGCCTCGGGAACAGGTAGAATTTAGAAAAGCTTATAGCACTATAGATATACATACAAGTAATAAGACCCCTACTCGAAAAATCAAACGAATAGAATATAACACCCTCTATACGATAGCTAGGGTAGAGTACAGAAGGTATTTGGCTTTATCGAAATTTGGGAAAACCTCAAAGCCTTAAGAAATAATAGAGTAGATGACCGAAATACTAGAATGGGTAAATAAATGAGTAACGCTAGATGGCGAAAACTTAAACTCTCTAAAATTTTTCGATGATGTTGCGTTAATAACAGAAGACAGAGAAAATGCTGTTAAACCTAAAAACAAAATCAAAACCAATGGGATTCAAAATAAATCAAGCAAAAACTAAATATCTAAAAAAAATCTCTAGATATAACTGAGGATATAACTCAGTCCTAACTGGACAATAATTAATAATACAGAAAAGGAGTCGTATATATATATGTAAGTCAAATAGAATGGGAGACAACTGTTTGACGAAAGGTTAATACTTAGGAAGGAAGTGTTAGAGATCACATTATATTTATGTATTATCTCGTTTTATTTTCGATATTATTTCTGGATCAGAATTTAGACTGCTGCTAGTGATCCAACATTTCAGGTACTTGGACTTGTTGAACTTTCGAAAATTTGCCCGTCTATTGTTCAAGGTTGAGGTATATTTAATTTTTTCAGATTGATATTGCTTTGATTCTCTTAATGTTTATTTTAATACCGAATTCAAACTCAGACCGAGTTAGTCCTGTTAATGAGTCGTTAGAGCTAAGTCAAAATCCGCAATCAACATCGTTTTCCTTGAGTCCGTCATTGGATTCCTCCAGTGCCACTTCAAATAGGAACTCGAAATAAAGATTGAATAGTAGGAGTGGTAAAACACAATACAAATGCTTTTAATTTATACCTCTGCGAAGATGGAAACTTTGACCTTAATTCTAGCGTTTTGGTACCAGTCCAAGTTTTTGAGCAGTTAATACCCTTCTCATCTAAACCGACTTCATGTAAACGTTCTAATAGTAGGTCATATCTTACTCTACCAAGTGCCTTTTCAAAGTTAATGAAGCATATAAATATATCTTCTAGCGGTCATATCACTTTTGGACCAGAAATAGCAAACTGAGCAGCACTTCTCTCATTCCCACGCCTGCTCTGAATCCAAACTGATCGTCGCCGATTATTGTTTCGCACGTTTGTAGATTCGGTTATGTAAGACTTTTAAGAGAACCCTTACTGCACGTTCATAAGGCTTATCAAATGGAACTCGTTGCAGCATTGGAGGTTTCGTTTTTTCAGTAGCGGGATGATTATTAATTCTAGCTAGTCTTGTGGGTATTGTTTTTGTATTTATAAACGCAATTTAATAAAATGACAAAAATTTCGATGTTTTTTTCGTTGATTAATTTTATCGTTTCTGATTATATCCCATCTGGATCTGGGCTCCTATTTGTTTTGAGTTGTTTGATGAAATTTTTAATTTTGATTTTTACAATTTCTGGACTTTCGTCTTTGTTTTCCAGTCTTCTTCGTTCTTCTCGTATATTTTGATAAAATATTTTGATATAGTTTTCCATTCTTTTAGTTTATCTTCGGTTGATTCAAATAATTTGCCATCCGTCTTTAGCATGGTCTGGGAGGTGGTTCTCTTATAAGCAGATGTAAACTCTTTTACCGTTTTATATAAGTTAAAGGGATCGTGCCTTATTAGATCATATTATAGATTACTTTTGTATTTATAGCAATTTAAATACGCCACGAGTGGCTAAGAAATGAATGATTTCTCATGGCAGAGTCCAGTAATAAGCCTGTCGATTACGAAAAAATCTCTTTTTGTGGGGCAATATATTGTTGACTTTTCTTTAAAACATGTAAAATTAATATATATAAAATAAAATCTGGTTATTTATTAGTATCATCTCCAATTACAATATTATACAATAAAGGAACGTTGTCAATACGTTTTATAGGTACTCTTTTTTTTGTTGACTAAATACTTCTTAAATTTTAGTATGTAACCTGAGGAATCGTGATTTATGCTTGTGTTGTGTATCAGCTGTAGATACATAAAACGTTAAAGTAATTTATATAATAGGTTTTAAAATACTTTACGATTAATACGAATGATTTAAAATATGAATAATATGTAGTATGCATACCATAATATTTTACGATATTACTAACCAGTTATATTAAAAATTACTTTATTGTCTTGCATATTAAACAACTTATACTTAGATAATTTTCATAATATTTAGGATATTTAAGTAAAAACTTCTAAAAATTATTTTATTTTTAGGCACCTTGAACGCAATCAGTGATGGAATGCAATATGGATGGACCGCTCCTGTGTTACCCATTCTTCTTGGTCCGGACTCTCCTGTGCCAATTACGGAATGGGAAGGTGAAATGTTGGAAACATTCTTATGGGTAGGATCGTTATCATGTCTGCCATTAACTATGTATCTTGTTGACAAAATAGGACGAAAAAATTCGATTTTATTAGCAGCAGTACTAACACTAACAGTGTGGATTATTACAGCTTTAGCTCCATCTGTAGAGTACTTGTATGTTGCGAGGTTCTTAGCAGGAACAGCTAGTAATACAGCATATGTCTCAACTCCCATGTATATAGCTGAAATAGCTGAACAAAAAATTCGAGGATTTTTGAGTAGTCTTATCTATCTTATGATGTTACTCGGTATATTTTTAATTTATGCTGTAGCCCCATATATTCCTTATTATGCACATTGCACTATAGGTGCAATTCTGGCTTGTTTAGAACTTGGTATCTTTCCATTTATGCCAGAAAGTCCTTATTTCTTAGTCTTTAAAGGAAAACATGAAGAAGCTAAAAAGTCTTTGAAATGGTTAAGACCTGCTGGTGCCGATGTAGAAACTGAGCTTAATGAAATTAACGCAGCAATTGAAAGACAAAAGACAGAAAAAGATAAGATTTGGGATTTATTTATAGTACCCAGTTACAGAAAAGGCATTATAATTATGTTTGTTTTAAATGGTGCCCAACATTTTAGTAGTATTAGTGTACTTTTAATGAATTTACATATTATTTTGGATGCTGCTGGATCAACATACATAGAGCCAGCTACCGCTGGAATATTATTTGCCTTCATATTACTGTTAGCTGCCACAGTAGCTTCGATTTCAGTTGATAAATATGGCCGAAGAACTCTATTAATTTCGTCCAGTTTGCTAACTGGTATATGTCTTTTTATTCTAGCAGTTTACTTTACTGTAAAAAATTCTGGATATGAAACAGCATCCGTCAGTTGGATCCCTATAGTATGTATTATGGTGTACGCTTGTGTCTTTAAATTGGGACTAGGTCTAGTTCCTATAGTCCTTGCTCCAGAACTCTTCCCTGCCAATGTTAAAGGATACGGTATGACTCTAGTCGACGCAACATATGTTATAGCTTCACTATTGTCTCTTCAGATCTATCAGCGACTAGCAGACAATTTTGGTTTAGAGTATCCATTTTATGTATTTTCAATAAGCTGTATATTTACAGCCATTTTTAGTTATTATATTGTTCCCGAAACTAAAGGTAAATCTTTGGAAGAGATTCAAATGATTCTAAAAGGAAAGAACAAGGAAAAGGAAAAGGAAAAGGAGATCGAAAACACTCGAGTTTAATTTCAGTAAAACGTAATGATTTTACATACTGTTTTTTGTTATGCATTCTGTGAATACGAGAACTAAAATGTGATTCATAAATTATTTGTCCAAGTCAATTTATTCGTCTATCATTATATAAATAAATGAAAATTCTGTGTTTAGATTGTTAATATGATTGTGATATATTTTTGTATATAGTAGGTAACTAATTTATTGTAAAATAAAATAACTGTAAATTATATTGTAGCATAGAATTAGGAAATAAAATATTTTTTTAGATTGTATATTATTAGGTTCCTTCTTTAACAATTACAGTTTTTTTTTAAGAAAAAACTAAGCAAATTACATTTCTAGCATTACAGCATAACTTCTTTGAAATAATCATCTTGCATTTTTAATATAATTTTTTATTCCTTATGCTCTATAAGAGCACCGAATAAAATTTTAAAACAAACAATTAATCTTTTATAAACTTCTAAAATTTACAAAATGTTAAGTACAGAACAGAAGAAAGCTTGAATTTATTTGTAAAACTAAATGGTATCAACATTAATATAGTTCCAATTATAAATGATAGATTCGACCGTTACTTCTATCTATAATCTATTTTTGCTATGCGTCTAAGTTCTATCAGTTTGACCGATGAAGTTTTTGGGCAGTCACCACACTTAAGTTTGTATATACCATTGTTTAAGTGCTCTTTCTTTTGACTCTTGTTGTTCTTAATGTTTAATTTTAAAGCATCCCGTATTCAAATAGTTCTTATATTGGTTAAGATACGTGGATGATGTACTGGTATGCTATAGAGGAACTAAAAGGCAGCTTTATCAATTATCAGACTTAGAAACAAACATGAGTTCTCCCATTCTCTTCATTATACCATTCTATATCATTTATATAGGCAGCCTACCATAGCATGTTACTCAGATTAATAGAAATTCATATATCAAAAAACAACATCGAGATAATTGAATATCATTAATCAAATAGGTACAACAATGGGTACAAGGAACAAACAATAAACAAAATTTTAAAACAAAATCTGCAACTCCATCGGTCAAGCTTTTAACAAACGTATACAAGAAAAACAGATTCTACGTACCCACTTCACCTTCTAGACCATAATCATTCTTTTGATGACCAATTTCAAATCCATCACATTTAAAATAAAGGCGTTAAGTTATTTTTATTACAATCTGTGCAAATTCACAAATTAAAAAATACAGATATAATTCTGAATGACCAACCTGAGGCAAACAGTTCTTTCCTCCTCAAGTTATTCAATCGAAGACTATAAAGTGTAAATGCATACCAAAAATAGATCACTTAGAGGACAACAGGAATAAAGCGTCTCACGCTAGCCTGAATTTTAAATCGTTTAAGGAACCATGTTGAGTCCTATTACCCAGGATTCCCACATAAAGATAATTTGGCTAATAGTGTGCCTTTATCGTTCCATCATCAGAGTGCTATAGGGGGGAAAAGGGATAGTTTGGAATATTTGAACGCATTGGAGTGATTGGGCAGGGTTTAATCAAATTGCTTGCAAATAGATCACTTGAGAAAGGTGCCGAAACAGCTTTAGTGATAATAAATGATAATAAATTTTGTGGAGGTGTTTAAAACAAAAGTTTTTAATGTTATATTGTTAGAAATATAATTATGCTTGCCTATTGTATGTAAACTGTTTTCCAAAGCATTAAGCCTTCCTCTTGGAAAAGTATTGGCAAATTAAATGTAATGTTTTATAATGTAATGTGAGTTTTTTGTTAACGTCGATCAACGTATATAAAGAAGAGAATCCTAAAATTTGGCAAAATTTAGTAATTGGCGATATTAAAAAAACCCTAAGACTTTTCATAAAATATTTACGCCTACTTTTAGTTCAAATTTTCTGAAATACTTCGTCACTGCCAACAGCTTGTATACAGTATCTCGATAATAATCTTGTAAAAATCAGAACGGTATATTTTTAATTTTGTACAGATTGACTTTGTGTTTGCTGATTTAGTAAAATGTAATAAAACATTTATCCACTTTTTTGGTTTTATTCCGGCTATTTAGCTAACAAATTTTTTATTACTAATGTCGTAAAGTTATCAAATACAGCTCATAGTTTAAAATATAATAATATTTTCCAAAATAATAATCCTACCCATAAAATTTAATAAGAACCTATTAAAAATGATGTCACGGCATAAGAACGTGTTTATTAAAAAAAGACAAGTTTTTCTGTTTAAACTTTAATCAAAGTAAAATACATATCTATTATAAATATATTAAATATGACATGAAGAATTTATTAGAATTAAAAAAAAATTAAGTTAAATGTGTAGTAATTAAACTGTTTATATTTTGAATGGATAGATAGATGAATAACAAGGAAAAAAAATAGGTTGAATGGAACTTACCATTAAGACAAATAAAGACCTTCCAGATTTAAGGCATACAACGTTCACTCCTAAGGGGAAGGGGAGAATTTACTCATACCAGATACTAACGGTATCAAAAGAATTCACCTCTGATGGTACTCTTTCAGTATTATTGATCCTTAAAGTGACGTGGTATGCTGAAGTATATTCCAAAAATTTTTGTATGCATCTGGACGTCGAGAGTAGTACAGCTTTCTGCATGCTTTTATAGACATATTCATTCAGACTCAACTTTTCTTATGTTTTCTAAGACGTTCTTTGGAATAACTCCAGTAGTAGAGTTATATACAGAATATAATAAAAATGTTATATATAGAAGAATATTATCTGAGTAGGTACTTTCCATTTTTCATTATCTTTAAATTTTCACATATATGTACTTGGCGATCTTTTCATTGGAAAAAAAATTGTTAAATCGTTTATAAAAGGTATATAATTAAAAAACCCAATCGGGCATTAAGACAAAACGTTTTCGGAATCCATATTCCATCATCAGTGTCTAGGTGTAAATGTTTTGAGCCACTAAATATCTGTGTAAAAACCCGTTAAAAATTATAGGTTACAATTTAGTTTACATGATTTAATCTTATATATTAGGATTTTAAAGTTACCAGCATGAAGTTGCTGGTCCTGAGACAAAGTGTCTACGAGGACTTGATGATAGCAACTGACTGAAATGACAATCAGACAGATTTGTTTTTCTACTCTTTTAAAACTTCATTTATGTATATTTTGAATACGATTGGAGCTATACACCATACTTGTCTTAATCGTTTTGATTCCTGACATTGTCGATAGAATTAAGTACCGATTTTACCACAGCTTGTATTATTTTTGTATAAATCCCTTTAAGTTTTTTTATGAATGTGCGTCTTGTGTTTTTATTGCAGTCTGGAGACGAGACTGTAGTGTGCTGTCAAACGCTTATCTACGCAGGATTCCCCAGCTCTAAAACCACTTTCGTCTTTAATATCTACATACTGGCTTTTAATTCAGTTTTCAAGATTTTTCGATATATTCTCCCAATTCTGGTGAGAGGGTTGACCCAATTTCATGATAGTTCGGGCGCCTCTTGCTGTCATCCTTCTTGAAGATATTATTAACCCAGCCTTTTCTAAAGTCTTTAGGTAGATGTTCTGCCTGAAGAACACTGAACTGTTCTGAAGTACGTCGTATTGTCTCGGTGTTCTTTGCTGTGGTTTCGTGTCCTGCTATAGGTTTTCATCTCTTCAAGACGTGCTTTGTTTGTTTGGTTAATGGTTTTCTATCTCTAGCTGTGTGGTTTCTACTGGTGGTTGGTTTCGTGGACTTGTCGGCGGAGGAGCGTCTTGGACAATCAAAAGCGAAAGGGTTGTTGAGTTAAACGATCTTTTTCAGAAATTTTTTGCTAAATGTATTTATTGAATTAATGAATACAATTTATTAATTAATAAATGTAGCGAGACGCGGATCGCGTGAGGGCAGCTGTGGCTCTATCTTCTGTAATAGACAGGTATCATTGTGCAATGGTATCGGAAAACCACAGAAAACCAGTCCCTCCCCGTCTAGACAAGCTACAAGTGAGCATTTACTAATTAATGCGACGGTAGTAGTGGGGAGTTGCCTCCAGGATGTCAATGTATTCATCAGGAAGTTCGTTGCTGGCAAGGGTCAGTAATATTGGGGGTGGAAAGGGGAGTTTGGATTTAGGTTTTCTTTTAAATATATTGCCGGTGGATGAGCAGGTAGTTTTTAGTATATTTTAGGCTCTGAAGTTTTGACCACGGATGGTTTTGATTGTATAACTCCTGCTCAGAGAGAAGAGCCCCTCAATGATGGGCTGGATATTCGACAAGTGATGAAAAAGGGCGGAGGGGTAGTCACGTCGTTTGTTGTTTACTCTACGCAGGATTTCCCTTTCCAGTTTCAGCAGTTTTTGTGTGAGGTGACGGCGAATCGTACTATAGATGCTGGATCTATACTCGATCACTGACCTAATAAATGTTTTGTATGTATATATAAGTGTACGTGGGTGTGTCCTTTCGAACTTTCCACAAAGAACATTAAGAACATTGAATAGACCGACTCTGCTCCTAGCCTTGTTACAGGGTATGTCTAGATCGGCGCTCCAGTTTAGTGTTTTTGTAAACACCACACCGAGGTACTCAATCTGGTCACGGAGCTGTAGGCGGTTCTCCCAGAGTCTAAAGTCGTTTCTTCCGGCTATGATGGATGTGATGAATCTGCTACGACGGGTTGTCTGAAGATCATTATTTGTATTTTATTTGGGTTAGGTGTTACTCTATCTCCTACACCACCTGTCGACTAGGTTAAGGTGATTTTGAGCACACCTAAGTACTGTGTGTACGTCTCGTGATGTTATGAGAGCAGTATCGTCTGCGTAGAGCAAAGTGATTGTTTTGGTGTATTGTGGGTTGGGGAAGTCACTGTTCTATATTGTGTATAATATGGGTGCCAACACTGAACCTTCTGGTACACCTACTGAAGAAAAAAGAGTCGGAGAAATGACCTTGCTCTTTCACCGTAATTAGACGTTGAGAGACATATGAATGGACAAGTCTGACGAACGAGAGCGACAGGCCGATGTTCAACAGTTTCTTGGCCAGTCCAGCATGCCAGACGTGGTCAAAGGCTTTTTAAACATCGAAAAAAATGCCTATGGAGACTTTGCCGTCGTTTAGACTTATGTAATATGGGTGACGATCATAGTCACAGACAAATTCCCATTACCAGAAATAGACTCAATACTAGATCAACTAGGGAGAGCAAAATGGTTTTCAGTTATAGACCTAATGTCAGGTTTTCACCAAATATCATTAGAAAAATCATCGAGGAAATACACATCGTTTAGCACGGAGAACGGAGCATTTCAATTCACCAGATTACCTTTTGGATGAAACGTAAGACCGAAAAGCTTTTCAAGAATAATGTCAGTAGCTTTTTCCGGTTTGACCCCGGACAAAGCATTTCTTTACATGGACGATATAGTAGTATAAGGAATATCAGAAAAACATCATTTAGATAACCTAAAAAAGACATTTGAGACATGTCGAAAGTTCAACCTAAAACTTAACATAAATTACTATTTAAATGGGAATAAGCCACAATTAAAGGTTAAAATACGTTTATTGACGTTTTAATTTCCACTTCGGAAATCGTTCTCAAAATACAAACATTAGTAATTTTATAATAAACGTATTTTAACCTTTAATTGTGGCTTATTCCCATTTAAATAGTAATTAATTTAAAATGCCACAAGAAAATAGCTTCAGAACAATATTAAGAAAACTTAACATAAAGCAAAATATGCAACGATTAAACAATATCCGACACCTAAGACAGCAGAAGAGACAAAAAGATTCGTAGCATTTTGTAACTACTATAGAAGTTTTATTCAAAATTTTGCTGAAATATGCATACCACTAAACAGATTATCGAGGAAAGGAGTAGAATTTTTTTAGTCTAAGGAATATGAAGAATCATTTAATAATCTCAAATCATCTCTGATGAAACCACCAATCTTAAAATATCCGGATTTCAGTAAACAATTCATTTTGACCACAGACGCATGCAACAGTCAAAACTATAACGGAATAGACCTACCGATAGCATACGCATCAATAAGTTTTAGTAAAGGAGAAAGTAATAAACCTATAATCATCAAGGAATTACTAGCAATTCATAGGGAAATAACCTTTTCAAATGTTATTTATATGGAGCACCGACATTTTTGGTAAAAACGGATCATAAACCCGTAACACACCTATTTTCAATAAAGGAACCTACTTCAAAACTTACGAGGATCAGACTAGATCCAGAGGAATACAAATTTGAAATAGAATATCTAACAGACGTGGTCAAAGGCTTTTTGAACATCGAAAAAAATGCCTATGGAGACTTTGCCGTCGTTTAGACTTATGTAATATGGGTGACGATCTCTGTCAATGCCGTTTTGGTGGAGTGGCCTTCTCTAAAGCAAAATTATAATAGTGGGATGATATTAGGTTCGGTGGTAAAGTCATTATGTCTTTCCTTGAGGATTCTCTCGAAGACTTTAGCTAGAACGTTTAGTAGTGAAATCGGCCTGTAAGAGTGTAGATCGGTGCGGGGTTTGCCCTTTTTTTAGCATAATTGTATTGGCTACCTTCCACGGAGATGGAAAATAGCAGAGTCTAAGAGTGACATTGACTATGTTCGTTAGGTAGAGGTCTGGTGAATTTGATTTGCTGATTTGGCAAAAATTTTCGAAGGTTTGTTGATGCACAGGTGCCACGATAGGATGATTATGTGTTTTCTGTTTGTCGAAAGGGGTGGCGAGTCATCCCTATGTCTTTCTCGATCCTTGCACGAAACGCGTGGCCAAATCTAGGATCATCGGGGGTTAGTAGGGTTGTTGGTTTTTTGTTTCGTTAGGCATTTAAGTTTGGACCAGAACGCACTAACATCGCGATAATCAAGACTAGAAATAGCTGCCATCTATTAACTGGCTTGCAGATTATTAACCTGTAGTTTGATCACCGCAGACCGGCGATTGTATTCTGTTTTGACTAGGGGGTTGCGGGTGCATTGAAATTAACGGAGGAGTGGTCTGTTTTGTCTGATTTTATCGACAATATATTGTGATAGAGGTGGTTTACTGGGGTTCATAACTGATGGGGACTGATATCTCAATTGCTTGAGTTATCAGTTCGTTAATAACCGTGATACCTTGATCAATATCATCAGGCTGTGTTAAGTTGCCTAACTGAGGAGTAGTGACTGATAAAAAGGTTTTGAAGAGGTTCCAGTTGGCGCGTTTGTAGTCTCTTATTCTTTGGGAATAAGAGACTACACTCGCTAGTTCCCAACCAAGGTAGCGGTAGGATTCACGGACAGCGGACAGAGGGTGCAAAGAATCTCCGGGATGTAAGAGGCTACCAAGAACGACGAACGCTGCACATAATTACGTATAATGTAAGAACCTTATCCAAAGATGAAAAAATGACGGAACTGGAGGAAGAACTCAGACATGTGAAATGGGATATTATAGGAATTAGCGAAGTTAAAAGAAGAGGTGAAGATCAGGTCAAACTAAAATCAGGCAACATATTCCACTATAATGGGGAAACAGAATCGACAACTGGAGGAGTAGGTTTATTAGTACACAAAAAATTACAGAAAATGATACAGAGCATTGGCTGCATTTCCCCAAGAGTTATGTATATAAATCTAAGACTAAATAAGAGATACAATCTGAAAATAATCCAGGTATACGCCCCCACCAGCGATTACGAAGATGAGATTGTTGAAGCCTTCTACGAGGAAATCGAAAGAGCAAAAAAGCAGGAACCGGCCCATTACAATCTGATAATGGGAGATTTTAACGGGAAACTCGGAAGGAAAAAGGACGAACAAGAAGTAGCAATCGGAGATTTTGGAATCGGAGTAAGAAACGAAAGAGGCGAAATACTTACCAACTTTCTACTGCAACACAAACTGTATGCAATGAACACCTTTTTTAAGAAGAAACAGAGTAGAAAATGGACGTGGGTTAGTCCAGATGGAAGAACTAAGAGCGAATATGATTATATAATAACAGACAAAAAGCAAATTATTCAAGATGTCACTGTACTTAATAAACTATCAGTAGGAAGAGACCACAGACCAGTAAGAGCTAGAATAACGATAAACCTACAAAAAGAAAGAGCAAAGATGATAAACATTGGCAAACGCATAGTTTGGAATTCACCAAATCAGCTAGAAGCGTACATAAAAAATATGGCAGAAACTTTACAGAGTACTAATCCCAAACCTCTAAGTATCGACGATCATAATAAATTAATTACAGACTCGGTTAGAAACGCACAACTCAAATTCTGCAAGAAAAATTACACCAAAAGTGAAAAGATTAGCAAAGTCACAAAAGCTCTCATGGAAATACGACGAAACCTAAGCGAGAAAGAAAAGGGAAACAAAGAAGAATATAGAAAACTAAATAAAAGAATTTCAGCGGATATTAGAAGAGATATAAGAAGATATAATACTAATGTAATTACTCAAACAGTAGAAAAGAACAAAGGTTTAAAGATAATGAAAAGAGAACTCACACAAAGTAAAAAAGAAATATACAAGCTAGAAGATAAAGACGGAAAGGCAACAACAGATAAACAAAACATTCTGAAAATAACTAGAGAGTTTTATAAAGACCTCTATACCAGCCAAAGATCACAAGAAAATTTACCGACACGAGTAAAGACTCTCATAAATCAGGGATCGGAAATACTTTTACCCATTACTGTGTCAGAAGTAAGATCAGCTTTAAAGGAAATGAAGAACCATCGATCGCCTGGTGACGATGGACTCGTTATTGAGGCAATAAAAGCAGGAGGAGAAATTCTATTAAAATCAGTAAGCGAACTGTTTAATAAATGCTTACATGCGGGTACGATTCCTAAAGACTGGAACAATGCAGTGATAGTCTTGTTATACAAAAAAGGTGATATTACTAAATTAGAAAATTATAGACCCATCAGCCTCTTGACACATATGTATAAACACTTTATGAAAATCTTAACAAAGAGACTAACACCTAAACTAGATTTCTATCAGCCCAAAGAACAGGCAGGCTTTAGGAGAGGATATGGCACAAATGACCATTTGCACACCATAAAGATCTTAATTGAAAAATGCATCGAGTACAACATACCACTGGTTCTTGCATTTGTCGATTACGAGAAGGCTTTTGATACTGTAGAGTTTGAAACCGTACTGGAAGCCCTAAATCAAAGCCGAATAGATTACAGGTACACGTCCCTAATCAAAAACATCTACGAGAACGCTACATCAAGTATACGACTACACGAAGACACAGAAAAATTCAGCTTAGGTCGAGGAGTAAGACAAGGAGACAATATTTCACCAAAATTGTTCACGGCAGCTCTAGAGTCAATATTTAAGAACACCCAATGGCAAGATATGGGCATCAATATAGATGGAGAAAGATTAAATCATCTGAGGTTTGCAGATGATGTCGTATTAATCGCAGATAACTTACAGGATACGGTTTCTATGCTACATTCGCTTAAAAGTCTGTCTGAAAGAGCAGGATTAAAGATAAACTTTGAGAAAACTAAACTTATGACAAATCTCGTAATGAGTGGAAATATAACTATCGACAATAATACCATACAACAAACAGACACTTACAAATATCTGGGACACGAGATCAAAATAAACAGAGACAATCAAACAGATGAAATACAGAGGCGAATAGGCCTGACATGGGCAGCATTTGGCAAACTAAGCCATATTCTAAAAAGTTCAATCCCCATGTGTCTCAAGCGAAAAGTTTATAACCAATGTGTTTTGCCTGTACAAACTTATGGAGCAGAGACTTTAACACTCACGCAGAAATCTGCGAATAAACTAAGAGTTGCACAACGAGCCATGGAACGTGCAATGCTGAATGTGAGCCTCCGAGACCACATAACAAACCGACAAATCAGGCAAAGATCAGGAGTTCAAGACGTCATCGAAAGAACCACGAGACTTAAGTGGAACTGGGCAGGACACTTAGCCAGAACACAAGATGGACGATGGACAAGACGAATTATGGAATGGAGGCCCAGAAATTATAAAAGAAGCCGAGGACGACCACCGACTAGATGGACCGACGACATAAAAAGAGTAGCGGGAAACTGGCTACAAGCGGCCCAGTGTAGAGAACACTGGAAAGAACTGAGGGAGGCCTATGTCCAGCAGTGGACGGGATTGGCTGATTGATGATTCTTTGGGAAGGATTGGGGGGTAAAGGATTAAATATCTGTTCTTTAAACAGCAGAGGAAGATAAAGTAAGTTAATTTTTGATTTTAGTAGTTGATGATCAAAGCCACATTCGGCTCCTCCGTATACCCCAGTGCCTTTATCTTTTGTTCTTGTCATATATAAAATATAAAAAAGAAAAGTGCACTGTGCACCTCTTTATAATTTTATCATCAATATGTTTTAGTGATATCAATAAGTTTTAGTGATTTTATTATTAAAAAAGGCGGAGAGGAATCTCTTTTTGAGATCATTTTAAATGGAATAATATTATAGCAAGCTCTTTTCAAGACCTTCTTAACAAAACTCATAAGAATAAAAATAATCTAGCCAAATTTATATTTTATGGTTTAGAAAAGATACTGCGGTATGTGGTTAACTATAAATAACAGATAATTGAAACGAGTAGTTTTTGCGGTTTTTGAACTGAAAATAATAGTTGCTACTAAAAATAAATTTCGTAACAGTCAGTTTTCAAATTATTACTTGCCCATAATCTTGTTTGAAAACATTCTTAGTTGCAATTTTTAAAACGGTATGTGAACGGTTGTGAAAACGGTATCGAAGTTGTACACAAAGACAAAGGATCCTTTCACAATACAGGAGTCATCGAATGTTGTTTATTCTATAGCGTGTGCCAATTGTAAAAACGTGTATATCGGAGAATCATCTCATAATTTTCACAATAGAGTAATATCAAATCGCAGCGACATAAAAACCAAAAAGATATACGCATGCACGCGCACAGAACATGCATTAACTTTAAAACATGAATTTAATTTCGAAAATTCCTGTATTTTGGCAAAAGAAAAAATCCATTCAAAAAGTGATTTCTTGGAAATGTGTTTCATAAAATATAATACGTCTTGTATAAACAAAAAGTCAGACATAGATAAATTGAGCAACATTTATTGTTACTTACTGACAAAACATCAAAAATAAAATAAAGATTTACTTTTAGATACACGTACCATGTACCAGGTGTATTACCTGCATACAAAACATGTTGCATACTATCAAGACAGGTTTAATATACTATTTCTATTAATATAATAGCAAGAACTCCTAATTACTTTTTAATAACACTATTTTTGTTTTTTTTTTCTGTTCTCTATGGATCAGTCAAAACACGCCATTAAAAGTTGAGTGTCGTAGCTTTACACAAATAATCTCAACGACTAGTAAGTTGTAATGACAATTTGAGATATGTTGTAAATATTTACACTTTCTTTTAATTACAGTGTTTTGAAGAAGGAATAAAAGAATTCCGAAAGCTCGACCAAAAGTCAAAAGAGTGTTTCTATAACATCCCGGCCAAACCTACTGACTGCAGCCCTAATAAACTGTGTTGTTTGTTTATATCGACAGTCAATAATATCCAGTATTTCTTGTATATATATATATATATATATATATATACATATATATATATATATATATATATATATATATATATATATATATATATATATATGTATATATATATTTAAGTTTGATGGAAGCGCAGGTAAACTGCATTCATTTTTAAAAGCATCTTGAGCACTCCTCGAGAAAATAGCGATAAGGTACGAGGAAACAGCGATAACATTAATCAAAACATGATTAACCAATAAGGCCAGAACGGCCTTATAACGACAGAGGATACAATCCCAAGAATAGGAGCGTCACTGAATAGAGAACTGAGAGGCGACAATCCGAAGACGGTAATAGAAATTGGCGAAGAAAAGACAAGCACATAAAGATGCAGCGGTCTATGCATCTGAAGTTGAAGAATTAGCAGAAATTAAAAGTTGCATTAATAGAGGCAGGAATGCTATTGGAACTAGCGAAAAAACTATACAACGGAAACTGTAGTTGCAACAATGAAACGCAACGTCAATACAGAAAAAGCTAATTTAATATTCGAAGCATGTTCTTCACAACCACGCACGAGCTAATGTCCAAATTTTTATCGATCGACGCGACAAGAGATACCACACAAGGCAGAGTGTTGAACTATAGGACAAATTACGAAGCTAAGAGAGGACAGCAGAGTATAGGAGAGGATATCACAACAAATATGACAAGGAGAGAAGACCTACCTTTGAAAAACACGTTTTTAATTATTAAGATAACAGAAATACACAGTTAGAAGTAGAATACATTACATTTACAACTTCGACTTAAACTTAAGAAATGTCATACAAATGAAAACAGGAATTCTAGGACAGACAAATACATTTATCATAGACACAGGAGCCGATATTTCTATACTCAAATGTTCACAAGATTTTATGCAGGAACATGTGGAACCAAACACAAAAGTTAAAATAAAAGGAGTAACTAAAGGAGAATTGTAAACAATGGGAGAAATCGAAACAATGCTAGAAGTAAAAGAACATGGGTTTAATTTAATTAGTAGAATCTAACTTTCCCATTCCAATGGACACAATCATTGGGAGAGACTTCATTTCAAATTTTCAATGCATATTGGACTTCGCTAATCTGAAAATGCACATTAAAAACGACGGAGACTGTTATGTTAGTACGAATATTTTAGATAACATAGAAAATGACACGATAATAATACTGCCTAGATGCTTTACAGAAATTTACAGAATAGTAAAAAATTTTCAAACACTATAGAACAACAGAGTAGTGGAACAACAGGAGATACTACTTGGAATATTCATAGCGGGAGCAATCATTTCAAGCAATAATCCGTACATCAAAATGTTGAATATAACCTACGAAACGGTAAAGATAGAGACAAACACAATCAGAACACTAGACATTAAATTGCTTAGCACATAGAGACTGATCAATGACAGTAAAGATAGGAAGAATGAATTACGGGAATCACTTAAGTTAGATATTCCAGAATGCACACGCGATAGATTGGTATTTTTATGTGAATAACACTCACGATGTATTCGCCGTAAGGCACAACATGCTAACATGTAACAACTTCTACGAACAAAAACTGTACAAACAAGGAATTGTAGAACCATCTATATCAGAATACAATAGCCCGATAGTGCTCGTACCAAAAAAGGCTATAGATGGAAATAAAGCATGAAGATTATGCATAGATTTTAGACAACTGAACAAAAAAATAGTCACAGACAAATTCCCATTACCAGAAATAGACTCAATACTAGATCAACTAGGGAGAGCAAAATGGTTTTCAGTTATAGACCTAATGTCAGGTTTTCACCAAATATCATTAGAAAAATCATCAAGGAAATACACATCGTTTAGCACGGAGAACGGAGCATTTCAATTCATCAGATTACCTTTTGGATGAAACGTAAGACCGAAAAGCTTTTCAAGAATAATGTCAGTAGCTTTTTCCGGTTTGACCCCGGACAAAGCATTTCTTTACATGGACGATATAGTAGTATAAGGAATATCAGAAAAACATCATTTAGATAACCTAAAAAAGACATTTGAGACATGTCGAAAGTTCAACCTAAAACTTAACATAAATTACTATTTAAATGGGAATAAGCCACAATTAAAGGTTAAAATACGTTTATTGACGTTTTAATTTCCACTTCGGAAATCATTCTCAAAATACAAACATTAGTAATTTTATAATAAACGTATTTTAACCTTTAATTGTGGCTTATTTCCATTTAAATAGTAATTAATTTAAAATGCCACAAGAAAATAGCTTCAGAACAATATTAAGAAAACTTAACATAAAGCAAAATATGCAACGATTAAACAATATCCGACACCTAAGACAGCAGAAGAGACAAAAAGATTCGTAGCATTTTGTAACTACTATAGAAGTTTTATTCAAAATTTTGCTGAAATATGCATACCACTAAACAGATTATCGAGGAAAGGAGTAGAATTTTTTTAGTCTAAGGAATATGAAGAATCATTCAATAAGCTCAAATCATCTCTGATGAAACCACCAATCTTAAAATATCCGGATTTCAGTAAACAATTCATTTTGACCACAGACGCATGCAACAGTCAAAACTATAACGGAATAGACCTACCGATAGCATACGCATCAATAAGTTTTAGTAAAGGAGAAAGTAATAAACCTATAATCATCAAGGAATTACTAGCAATTCATAGGGAAATAACCTTTTCAAATGTTATTTATATGGAGCACCGACATTTTTGGTAAAAACGGATCATAAACCCGTAACACACCTATTTTCAATAAAGGAACCTACTTCAAAACTTACGAGGATCAGACTAGATCCAGAGGAATACAAATTTGAAATAGAATATCTAACAGGGAAAAATAATTACGTGGACAGTCTTTCGAAAATAACATTGCATCAAGAACGTATACATAGATAACACATATATACTAGCTATAACCCGAGCTCAATCAAGAAGAAAAATGGAAGAAACAAGACACAAGGATACCGAAAGTAAACCTACATTACAGCCAAAAGTTCACAAGTAACCAGTAAAAAGGGTCCTAAATACCCTTTAGTAAAATTAGTTAAATGAGCATTCGGATCAAAAACAAAATCAAGTGCCGCAAGAGCATGGCCACAGGATTCAATCACTTTAATTTAAGTCAAATAGCATAGCTTGATTGTCTGGCGGTAGAGAATGCAGTGCGTAAAGTAAAGATATACGTAAATGATATTATTTTTAAATTGTGCACAATTAATAAATTTATAAAAGAAAGAAACAAATTATTGAACAATATAAAAATATACATAGGCGAAATAAATAATTCTTATTAAAGCATAAAACGTAACGACAGGAAAGAAATAAGTCACAAACGACGCCACAACACTTCAAAATAGGAGACCTATTTTTTTGTTACTAAATATAAGGAAATATGTACCAAAAATTTGTATATAATTCTATAAATATGTATATGTAAATAGTGAATGTAAATAATCTATATATGTACACTAATCAGTTGATGATGACACCAAAAATTTTCTTCTTTCAGTGTGTACAAATTATATTAGAAAAACATGAAAGCAGAAACAAACGCACGTGATTTAAATACCCGGAAAATAACGAGAGTAGATCATTAAGAATTAAGAGTTAACAGTCGAAGCTTGTAACGAAATATTTTGCCTACTAAATGGGGCATTAATACAAGGGGTAGAAAATTGGGGGAAGAAACTACTGGGGGTGGAGAAGGGCAAGCAAAATAATCGAAACATATGCGAAAGGCACTCAGGTTTTGGTAGGAGAGCTGTGGTCGTGGATAAGTAAAAGACAAGGAGGTTTGGATTGGGGCAACTACAAAAATATGAAACAAACGGTCATGAATATCTTGGGACAAAATTAAAAGGAACAGGAAACACCTCTAGTAATTTATAAAGAGCGCCATTTTAAGGTGCCTAATTATAACTATTACAACAACTAGTTGTAACTTGAGATATAATTATTAAACATAAAAAACATATCTTTTCCAAATGGAAACTCAAAAAAAGGGTTAGTTAAAAAAAGAATTAACAAAATGTTAAGAAACAAAATTTAACATTTATTTTTTTGTCACCACAGACAATTACAAAATAGACAGTGAAAAAATAATACAACAATAGTCGTAAAATACAAAAATACAAAAAAGACTTACATGTTTCATCTGTTTACAAATTCCAGGAGTTGGAGATACTATTATAAACTTACAAAATTTACCACACAGAGATGAACCTTTTTTTAAAAATAAAACAAACTAAAATCAAAAATAATAAAACGAGCTGTCGTGAGTTAACATTAATTAAAAAAAAAAATACTGAACAAATAAATTGACAGCTAAAGTCAAACCCTAAAATTTTACAATTTATTAATTATTACAAACCTTTATTGTTATGACAGCAAACTCTTATTATTAAAAAAATGTCTGTCTTTACTTTAAAATTTGAAAGTTACCTGGATTTCACAAAAATTACACTTGCGCTGTAAACTGGACATAAACTGGACTGTAAACTCAACAATGGCTGGGAATCTCTGACACACGAACAAAAAGGAAAATGGGTCGCCGAAACACAAACCTTGGAAACTAAACTGGACTTGGCTTCTTAAAAACAGGAAAAGGTACAACAAAAAAGACGAACAACGAGGAACATTTCAAATTTGACGTAAAATTTGGACATAACGCTGAAGACCACCTCTCTTCACCGCGGCTCCAACGAAAGTGACGAAATTATCTTAAAAATTTGATCGCATAAGTTGGAATAAACAAAACACTTTGGGTTTATGACACATAAACAAGATACAACGGAAATTAGGACGTAAATTCTTAATTTGAAAACGCAATATCGGGCGGTTTGAACAAAGAAATATAGAAGAAATTTGTGCCTGTGGCATAAACAAACAATAAAATGATTTATTATCAACGGCGGCGACCTAAAAAGAACGAAAGATTATTTGGCTTTTAAATTAAAGGATACGAACTAAGAAACATTGAAAAAATTCTTCGGTATTATAATGCATATATAAGGGGATTTCAATTAACACATATACGAGGGAATTCCAATAAATTTCAAATGCTACAAGCTAGTGTTGTCATTTGTCAACTGGGTACTCTCTCTCTTATTGAACTTAGAGAACCAATAAAGTAACTATGAGTATCCAATGAGTTCGAGTTAACCAACCCCATGCAGGTGGTAAACTATCCCTAGAGTTCCACTATATGGAACTCTTGATGGAAGCAATCTAATAAACATTATATGATTATTCAACATTATTATACGGGTAAAGAACCATAGACTCAACTGTATTGTAGTGTTTGGCATATCTTTTAGTGCTTTTGATACAGTTCTGTGTGAAAAGTGTGTGAAGATTTCTTCGACGTTACTATTAGTGCTCGTGTTTTAATGCATTAGTTAAGTTTTTTCTAATTCCAAAATGCATTGTCTGTTTACACCACTGCTTACAGTCTATGGTCAGTGCCAACTGAACAATTGAGGATTTATGTTCTCTTTGCAAACCAACAAAAAAAGTGATTTCCTTTTCCATAGAATATCTTATAACATTAATTCTCAATAACAATCAATTTTGTTAATTTTTTGCAACTATAATCTTTGTGAATGATTTTTTTTTTAATTTTTATCGATTTGTTCTATTTTTATAATGAAAAAATACTCTGGAGATTGTAACATCACATAAAACAACAAGATTTATATTTACCATACTGAAGGTAAAAAGTTTTTGCAAAGTCACATAATCACACAAAATATAAATTAAAACATTAAATGAAAGTGCCTACAAGTTTGTTAGGTTTGGTGCTGCTATCTATGAGTGACTGGTTGTGGTTACGTTGCCTTTATAATATATTTGGCTTATTCTGACACAGATGGCACGAAAAGTATTTATTTGTGTGCAGTTTGGAAAATAATACCAAAGAATATACGACACAATATGAGTCTATATTCTTTGATAATACAATACATTGAGTATTAAACATAACATATTTATATTTCCAATATATCACTGTTACTTGTGTATCTCATCTGCTGTAGATTACCCATGACCCACCTGCAAAGTTTCTGACAATTTTTTTTTAATTTATTCAGCTATGCGATAATAATTGTTTATATTACAGATAGTGGCGGATTTAAATATTTGCATTGTAGTGGGTAAATTCCAACTTGGGGGGACTTCCAATGAAACACCAAGAAAAAAAAATAAAAAACTCAAACTACATATATGACAAAAAAGATAAACTCAACGTACATAAAAGACATAAATTTTCTCTAATTTTGAACCTTCTTGGGGAGGAGGAGTGGGGGACCAGAAAAAGCGAAAAGGAATACGAACAAACTAATATAAACGAGACATTAAGTAACAAACATGAACAGACTAACTTTCATCCTTATCTGGTAAAAATGAAAATAATGAACCACCAATTATATTTTCGAACTACACCTCTTTTAATATACCGGCGAAAATTTAAAACAATATTCTTAATTATTTGTATATTTCGGGTTTTTTAAATGCCCTCTGTTCCGGTAGCGATCTAAGGATGAGTAAGACTGGGCCACAAGCCCTTATTTCTAGGCGTACTTCTCATTCCTAGATCGATCCAATACACCAAGGTATTTCAGTCTAAGCATGAGATTCAATTAGAATTTTAAACTACTAGGTTTGTCTTTTTTTCTCTGGCCAAGGCCTAAACCATTGTCCGTTAGATCATTCACAGTAAAGTGAATGCGATTCGTGCATTTCAAATTATTACCATAAAACTGTATAGATTATTTTCTGTGATTTATTAGTTATGTTTACCTTACATAAATTTTATAGTTCCATGATGATACAAAGTGCCTTAAGTATTTTAGTAGCAAAAGAAAGTTTGACGGTGTAAGGTTGCTATCCTTATGCATCATTGCTCGAGACCCGTCCAATTTTATTGATTAATTTTCGTCACTCTCTTGTGTTCATTGCAATATTATTTACTACGTTCCATGATAAATTAACTTAATTGAGTTCCTTTTGTAATGTTCTCTTCCATGTTGCTAGTTGCTATCCTTATTTTTTTTTATCTGGTAGGATATAATGTAAGGCTTGTCTGACTGTATTTGGCCGCAGTTTTCGCAGCGTGCGGCCTATCCACTTCCATTTCCGCCTTTTTATTGTAATTTCTAATTTTTATTCGTTCTTTATTTGCCACAGTTCTTCGTTTGTGATTTTGTCTGACCAAAATATGTTCAATATTAGAGGCACATATGCATTTTTTGAAAAAGTTTTTTATAATATTTCCATGTTTGAGTTCCGTATACTAAGGCAGATTTTACATTTGTTTAAAAAAGGCGCACTTTCGTTTTTAATACTTGTCGAGGCCCATACCTTTCAGATAGCAGAACACTTTGACTTCTTCTATTTGTTTCTCCGCCAGGTGTATAGGTCCGCTGTTCTTTGTTTTTGTTTGAGAGTATTCTCGTTTTTTGTTTGTTTGTTTTCAGTCCAATAGGTTTTGCTATGTCTTTTAAGAGCGTAGGGGCAAAAATTTTGGGCCAATACTTTTTAAATGCATTCATTTTTTTCGAATCCTGAGAAAACTAATAAGTATTTTTGAAAAATTTAAACGCAGAACGAAAGATTACATTATTACTGAGGGCCGAAAGTCCCTGAAAACTTCTATAATGTTAATTTTAGTAAGTTGTAGGGTTGAAAAAAGAATAGAAAATTAAGTGTGGTTTTTAATTTCAAATATCCCATTCAAAAGAAACTTCTTGTTTATTCTAAGGGACTTTCGGTCCTCGGTAATAATGTAATCTTTCATTCTGCGTTTAAATTTTTCAAAAATACTTATTAATTTTCTCAGGATTCGAAAAAAAATTATTGCACTTAAAAAGCATTGGCCCGAAATTTTGCGCCTACGCTGTGTCGTTTTATTTTGCGTTTGATTATTTGAAGTTATCAGGCAGATGTCGTCCGCAAATTTGTTTGATAATCCTCATTGTAGTCCTTTTATTTTTAGTTTGCTTTATTATCCAATCTATTGCTATTATAAAAAGCCTATGTGATAAATTACTATTTAACTGGGAATAAGCCACAATTAAAGGTTAAAATACGTTTATTGACGTTTCAATTTCCACTTCGGAAATCGTTCTCAAAATACAAACATTAGTAAATTAAACAAATTTTGTTTTTGTTACTTAGTGAAAAATTCTTCTATTAATTTAATTTTATCTGACTCATCTATATTGACAATTCAGACATACATTATACATTTTAAAGTGTTATTAATTATAATATTTAATGTGCTAAATGAGACCAATTGTGTTGCGAATTCCTCGGCAGAATGTAGTAGGATCTGGTTACCCATATTGAAAGAGGAAGTTATTAAAAAGAAAATACCAGTATTGGTAAGTCAGTAACATATAGAGAATACATCATTTATATTTTTTAAATAACAAACATATAAAATCGGAATTTGGTATTTATTGAAGGTAAAATAAATGCAAGATCAAATACTTACCATGTCGGGATAGTATTATGAGGTTTTTTTCCTGGTTTTTCCCTCATAATTTACTATGGAATCACTAACAGGAGAATTTTACTGTCATCATGGCATGTATTTGTCTTTTTAAAGACGAATTACATGTTATGATCTTTTCTGACGGATATTCTCAAGTTAAAGTTGATTTCATGTAATCGAATGAACTATCTTATAAGTAAAGTCGTCCCAGGAACGCAACTCAACAATATTGGCAATATCATTTTAAAGTCGTCTACTTTAAAATGTATAATGTATGTCTGAATTGTCAATATAGATGAGTCAGATAAAATTAAATTAATAGAAGAATTTTTCACTAAGTAACAAAAACAAAATTTGTTTAATTTACTAATGTTTGTATTTTGAGAACGATTTCCGAAGTGGAAATTGAAACGTCAATAAACGTATTTTAACCTTTAATTGTGGCTTATTCCCAGTTAAATAGTAATTAATTTAAAATGCAACAAGAAAATAGCTTCAGAACCTATGTGATAAAACGCATCCCTCTCTACCCTCTTTTTTGATATTTATTTGATGAGATAGTTCACCTTCGTGCCCAACTCTTGCAGTACTTTAATCGTAAAGTAGCCTTATTATCCTAATATATTTGTCTGATATTGCCTAGTGTTTCAGTATATTACACATCATACTGGGGTGAATTGAATCGAAGATTATTTTAAAGTCTATAAAATTTCTCCATTTTTTCCGTTACTTCTTCCAAAATGATTCTTTCTTTATGTGTGTTTAATATGTATAATGTAATAATAATATGTGTGTAAGTGTTTATAAGTACAAGAATTGTTCGGCCGAAGTGGTTTATTCTTAGTTTTTCATTTAGGTTCTTTTATATATTCCAGGATGATCTTCGCAGTTATTTTACTATGGTCCAGTCAGGATAGCATTTGACCATGCATTAAGGCTGCGCCAAATTTTATTATGCTAACGTTTAGGGGGATGAATTCCGCCGTTGCGTCAGCCACCGTATTGATTGTTCTTGCTGTTTTTGCCCAATATCTTGGCTATTTTCAACTTTTCGACAAAAATGGTGAAAACTGAAATTATTGCAGATACGATTTTCGACAATTTATTGATTACAATTTTTTTTGCGGTCGATATTTTCCGAATTCCAAGGGAAAAATAGAGGAAAGTAGGGAAGCATAATTATCGAATTATCTCGTTTATTATTAACTTTACGACATAAGTAAAAATAAAGAGATTTATATTAATATATTCATTTTGTTTTGGTAAAATCAATATTTGAAGTCGTAAGTTCGTTCCTGTTTATGGCTTGCTGCTGATAACGTCACCGTCTAGGGTTCGTTAGGCTTAGGACCTTAAATATTGATTTCAGCAAAAAAAATAAAATACATCAAAATTGTATAAAAAACAATATGAAAAAATAAAATGTAAAAATTTGCAAAGAAAGAAATTTAAAAAAAAACGTAATTTAAAGATTTTTTCGAAAAGATAAAAATGGCCGAGATATTGAATAAAAACAATTGCTATAAAACCAACTCCTGCAATGTCTTTCAATTTTCACATAAAGCAAGGTTTACTTCCTTTGATAATTTTATTAATATTTCTTTGTTCCATGTGATGGGTTCTTCGAACCCTATTTTTTCAGTAATAGTTAAATCATATTCACTGACAGGGTTAAGTGCACCTTTATTAATTTTGCTGCTATTCCATCTACCTTGGATCCTTTGTCGTTTTTTAATAGTTTATTGTGTGCCTTTATTCTTCTTTCGTGAATTCTTCCTACTGTATGTTTAACACTTTATTTCTTTCTCCTTCTTTTACCAATATATTAAGTTCCATATCCTCCTTGGACAATTTTGCGAAAAATTGTGTCCATATTTCTGCTTCTTGTTTTTGTCTTGTAAGTATTGTATAAGCCTGATGGAAGGTGTAATAAATAAAACAAATACTCGATTGAGTAATTGTATAAGCAACAAGTATATTAACTTCACATGCCAGTAACCTAACCTAATAACCTTGTCTAACTTAATAATCTGTCCCTGTCACCTCCTGCCATGCCATCTTGTTACTAACATGAATAATATGATTGTCACTTAACTGGGTATCATACATCCTCTTTTCTTTTTTCTTATAAGTTCAGCTTACAAGGTTTTTTAATTTGTCCCCCCTGACCTTGTACAGTAAGTATTATTATAATTTGATATTTTAAGTATATGATTATTGTCAGGAATTAAAACTTCTGTTGCTTGATGTTCCTGATGTGTTTGAAAACCCTCATTGTCTGGCAATTCATGAAATACACTACCATCGCCACCCACATGATGATCACCACCATAGTCTACAATATGTTTATATACTGATGATCTTATGTGGGATCTGTTTCTTTTGATAATGTTTCCACTGGCATCTTGCAGGATGTATGGTCTAGGCGATTCATGATGATTTAAGATTTTTGCAGACTTCTAGGTGTTATTACAGTGATCAAGGACTGTTACAACCATGTCCCTGTTCAATGGCTTCAATATTGTTGCATTTTTAATAAAAGTTGTCTTATTTAATTCTTTTTTAGCTTTTATTTTCATTTCAACATTTTCACACAAACATGGATGCAACAAATCAACTGAAATTGGAACTTTTGTTTTACATCTTCTAGTATAAGAAGTTTTGATTGGGAGTATCCCATACCTTTTAATGGATAATTTCTATAATTTATTAATACTGACTGAAGGTCTGCATGCTTTCTTTCACCAGCATATGTAAAAATGTCGGACCGAACCCTCTTCCATTGCCTTTTAGGTAGTGGATATGATAAAAGAGTTTGTTTTGGGTTTTTTCTAGCAAATTTTTTACAACTCTTACATGCCCTTATATATGACTCAATATCCATCGCCATACCAGCCCAATAATAAATTTGGCGTGCTAGTGCTTTTGTTTTTTCTATGCCTAAATGTCCCGCACGAAGTAATCCTAGAACTTATTTTCTTAATGAAAAAGGAACAATCAATTTATTGTCTAGAAACAGAAGGTCATTAGTTATAAATAGACTCTCCTTAAGTTTGGCAAAGTGTCTGACATTTTCTTGAATTTTATATTTTTGCTCTAGCCAGCCATTGATGATAAAATCATAAGCAACTTGTAGTTGGGGGTCTGCTATTGTCTCTTATCGAAACTGATTTTTTCGTTCCTCAGATAGCGGTAAATCATTGACTATAAAATGAAAATCAAACTCTATCTCCGTATCAACAGATATTTTGTTGTTTTTTAGAAATGCCCTTGATAGTGTGTCAGATATGTACATGCTTTTTCCTGGTTTGTACGACACAACTAAATCATAATCCAATAATTTTATTCTCATTCTCAGGATTCTTGGTGAAATCGACTTTAAATCTTTTTTAAAAATTGATTCCAGTGGTTTGTGATCACTGTGGACTTTTACACAAGCTCCATAGACAAAGTAGTGAAACCTCTTTACAGCAAATTAAATAGCTAGAGTTTCTTTTTCTATTTGAGCATACTGCTGCTCAGTTTTTGTAAGGCTCCTTGATGCAAAGGCCACAGGTCTGCCTTCTTGCAACAAACATGCCCCCAATCCATTTTTGATACATCTGTTTCAATTTCTGTTAATTTGTTTGGGTCAAATACTGCCAAGATTGGCGAGTTAGTCAACAGATGCTTTAGTTGATCCAGTGAATCTTGATGCTCACTTGACCACTGCCAATCTACATCCAATCTTGTCAAATTTCTTAACGGAGCAGATATTTTTGATAGGCTTGGTACGAACTTGGCTACATATTTTACCATTTCTAAAAATCTTGCAACATCTTGTTTGCACTCCGGTGTGGGCATGTCTAAGACTGCTTTGATATATTTATCACTTGTTTTCACACCATCCTTTGAAAATATCTGACCCAAGTATTTAATACTACTTTGTTTGAACTGTACCTTGGACTTATTGAACTTTATGTTGTATTTGGTAGCACAGTCAAGAACCCTTTTTAAGTTCCTGTCATGGTCTGCTTCTGAGGCGCCAGTGACAATTAAATCATCAAAGTAAAGGCCTACGCCTTCAAGATCTCCAAATATTTTAAAATTCTTTTTCTGGAATACTTCTGGGACTGAGCAGATACCGAAAGCCAATCTATTAAATTGATACCTACCAAATGGTGTGCCGAAAGTAATTAAATCTGCACTTTCATCATCCAGCTCCAGTTGCCAATAACCATCCTTCATGTCTAAAATGGTGAAGAACTGTCCTCTACCAAGTAGAGTTACAATTTCATCAACAGAAAGAATTTGAAAGTATTCTCTCTTGATGGCCCCATTAAGTTCTTTTGGATCAAGACATAACCTTAAGTCACCATTTGGCTTTTCCACAATGACAAGTGGGTGAACCCACTCTATTGGTTTATATACCTTTGTTATGACTCCTTGCGCTTTAAGATCAGGCAGTTTATTTTTTAATCATTTTCGTAAAGCATGTGGAACCCGCCTTATTGTGCTTCTTCGAGGTTTGGTATCTTCCCTCAAGATTATATGGTGTTTTGTTGAAAATTTTCCTAGACCTTCAAACACATGTGAATATTTTGTTACTAGATCATTTAAATTGTTAAATTTAGAACTTACTAATGAATCTACCCGTTTGACTAAATTTAATTCTAGATATTCCTTAAACCCCAGCAAAGAAACCTGATTTTTAGTATCTACAACTACAAAAGATATATCTTTTTTATCATTTTTAATAACACAATAAGTTGTAATAAGATGTAACTCTACCTACAGTTTTAATTTTGAACTTTGAATCCCCATATGATACTAGTAATATATTAGATTTATGGATATGTGCTTTGGGGCTATTTCTTATAGAATACTTAAAGGCAATGTGCTTAACCCAGCTCCAGTATCTAATTTAAATAACACAGGCTTACTGTTAACATAAATATCAGCTGACCACATATCTTGTCCAACCTCGTGTTTACATTTAGAGTTTACTGACCTGACAAAATACTGATACTCACTATCATCACTCTCATTTCTTGAACTGTGCACATCACTTACACTAGCTTGTGTTACTTGATGCACTTTCTTCTTCTGCTCTTTCATCGCCTTTCTTGGAATTTCTGGTTTCCTTCTCACATTGCTCCCGGTAGGTTTATGGTCTTCTCTACAAACTTTTGCAAAATGGTTATGACCTTGACACTTATCACATGTTTTACCCCAAGCAGAACATCGATTGTATTTCAAATGATTATATCCAAATCTGGTACACACGCGATCACATCTTGGCTCTCTTTGAACTGCTAATGACTCATTTTGTTGACATATGTCAACTGCTTTCATGAACGTGAACTCTGATTCTCTGAGCAGTTTTTCTTGTGTTGCTTTGTTATGTATGCCCATTACTATACTATCTCTGATCATCTGGTCTTGTTGGCTATACTCTGTTGTTTTAATGGCTTTTCGTAGTTCTCTAATAAACAAGTCAAATGGTTGTCCTTCTTGCTGGCTAATACTATTAAACTTAAATCTTTCAAAAATGACATTTTTCTTTGGTGAACAATACTCTTCAAACTTCTTTTTTACGCAAGTTGCCGTTCTGTCTTCATTTTCGTCAAATGTGAAGGTGTTGTATAGCTCTAATGCCTCGTCATCCGCCAGACTTAAGAAAATTGTCAGATTTTCACTTTCTGGTTTGGAGGTTAGGTATGTAGCTATCATAAATAGATCAAACTTTTGGCTAAATTTGCGCTAGTTTTTAGATATATTCCCATCTAATACTAGAGATTCGGGTGACTTAAACGTGGATACCAGGATGATATCAAAAAATAATACTCACGTTTGACAAGGTTCCAGTTGAATACCTGTCCAAACAAGAAATGGTTTCACCACGCAAAGATTATCACACCTAACACCATGTATAAGCCTGATGGAAGGTGTAATAAATAAAACAAATACTAAGTATATTAAGTAATTGTATAAGCAACAAGTATATTAACTTCACATGCCAGTTACCTAACCTAACCACCTTCTTCTTCTTCTTCTTTTTCCTTTATTGGGTAAGATCGCAGGGAATAATTTGCCCAGCTAATTCAGGGGGGATATTCTTAACTTGCTCTAGACAATCGAATATCCCCATATAAAACTAAATTGAAATTATTTTATATTGAATTAACACTATGTTGAAACTTCTTCTTCTTGGGCCAGACAGTACAGGAAAGACAATTTAACACAGGATAAAACTTTTCTCGCTTGGATGTAGCAACCAGTCTTTTTCTACATAATCTTTTCTTTTTTATTAGGTGCTTTTTAGTAATTTATATATAAAATAAGTTATGAGGTCCTCAGAGTTCCACAGCAAACTCTTCTGCAGCTATCTACCTAATTCAATAGCTACTTTACTGTGGACTGTCCAAGTTCTTCATTTTTTTCTACCAAACGGATAATAGAGAACCCAGAGGAATTTGTAAGGTTATGTTATAGTAGATAAGATAGAAATATATTATAGATTTATTTTGGCTAGATTAAGCAAACTAATCAACAAATTTAGTCTTTGAGAATTAAGATTGGATAGGAGAGAGCAAATCTCTATAGGAGTTTGTAGTTTTGTTTTAACCAATTCTTTGTAGAGGTCAAAATTTGGAGAAACGTTTATTAGACACTCTAGGATAACATGATTCAGAGATCCAATTTGACCACATTAACAGTATGGGTTGTCGTGAATACCTATGCGGAATAAATGAACGGGAGTGGAAAAATGTCCTGTTCTCATTTTAATTACTGCTGTGATATGCCTTTATAAGGAAATTGATTGAACCATGGTGATTTGTTCCATTTATTGACTATTTTACTATAAAACGACCCTTTGATCTGTTTAAATTCCATTCTTGTGCCCATCGAGTCCAAATTTTCTTTTTAATATAAATAAGTAGTTTGAATAATGCAATTTAACTTTGGCTGGCATTTTTAGTGATCTTCCTATGTTTGCCAATTTGTCTACAACACAATTGCCCTTAATATCCGAATGCCCTGGTATCCAAGCCAGAATAATACTGATGTTCTGTTGATTGGCTTCTATAATGCCCGTTTTGGTCGTAATAGGGGTATGTTCAGTTTCCATTGAGTAAGATGTTTTCCCTATCTTTTGGATAGCACTCTTAGAATCAAACAAGATTAAGGCCCTCTTTATATCCTTCTCCAAGACAAATTGAATCGCATGATTAATTGCAATAATCTCTGCAGTGCAAACTTGAGTCTGCGTAGGGAGTTTACTAGAGTATGAGTATTCAAAGTCAGGACAAAAACACCAAATCCTGCTGAGCCCTTACTATCAACTGACCCATCTGTAAAGATTATAGTGTGAAGTCGATTGTCAAGTGAGATTCTTTGAAATTGCATTATTGCATGCTCATTACCTTTATTAGATTGCACATTCCTAATAGGGATAGAAGTTAATTGATATTCTAATTCAAAATTGTGGCACGGAAATAAGTCACTAGAAAATAAATTTGGGGTATACTGGAATTTATTCATGATTGAAACTAAGAGGGGAATACTTTTTTTATTCCAGTAATTATGATTTGATTGCATTGATATCTGTAATTGATTCAAGGCAGAATTTATTGGATTATTAATTAGCATAAGATTTTTTAGGAGGAATTTAGAATTAAGCCATTCCCATCTGTACTTTAGAGGAATTTGACCACTTTCACCTAACAATGCATGAATAGGGGTAGATCTCATACATCCTGTTATGATACGAATACTCTTATATTGTAATTTATCTAACCTGTTGATTAGCACCTTAGGACAATCTGATAATATTTGACATCCATAATCTAAATGACTCTGTATCAAACCATTATGAACTATCTGGAGAGTTTTAGGATCACCACATATGATTTCCACTTCAGGTTTTTTTTTGAATAACTACCCCTAAATATTTCAGTGTATCCACCCATTTAATTGCATGACCTCTAATTCTTACGTTTGGAGGATAAATTTTACGATTCCCTATTTGAAATATAATTGCTGAGGACTTATTGTAAGATAGATTAACCCTTAACTAGTCGCTATATGGTCAAAAAGACCGCACGTATTAAAAATTGCTAATATTTCGGAAAAAAATTACATTTGACAACCACGGCCTTCAGTAGCTTACTGGTTCGATACAAGGAGCCTCAGTACTAAATCAGAGTAGCGGGAGGTTTGTTGATTAGGAGTTACAGCGCAAAGGTCATAATTTCCGCGCGCGTCTAGTCAGCTAAAAAGTTTTTATAAATCGTTTTATTGTGTTTCTTATCACCTTAAGGTATGTATAAACGCTAGTTTTTTTAAAATAATATACTAATATACTTTTGTCTTTTGCCTTTAGTAACCTTTTGAATATACCTCTCTTTCTTTTACTATTTCATTAGTCATCAAATTTTAAATTACTTTGCAGCAAATTACTATTACGATATTTCATAATTTTCTTTGTTCTATTATGGAGAATCAAATATTAATTTTTTTTAATTTTAAGCTACAGCAAACTTTTATATATAACTTGTTTGGCTTTATTTTTAGAATAAACCATGAGAAGGAACAAAGGAGACTTCAAGCCCTCATGGAAGAAGAACCGCTTGATATAGAATATGACGACGACGATGACAAAAATGAAGTAAATCCGAAAGTTATTGATGAGAGGTCGGAAGATTCGGAAAGCAAACAAGAACAGGATTTAGAGGAAATAGGAGAAGTTTTACTGAATGATGTACAAGAAGAAAGTGTTTTTAGGGGAAAAGATGGTACAGTATGGAGAAAGCATCAAAGAAAAAACCAAAGGGTACGTATGAGCAAGTCTAATTTAGTAAAACAATCACCTGGGCTTAATAGATTTACGAAAAAGTTTAAAGACATTTATGAAATATGGAGTTATTGATGAGGACATGATTTACATAATTGTAGAATCCACTAATAAATACATTAAGAGTATACCAAGCAATTTCTCTAGGGAGAGGGATGCAAAGCTTACAAACCCATCTAAAATTCGCGCTCTTATAGGCGTTTTATAGTTGGCAGGGACATATAAAGCCCATCACCTGAATACAGAAGATATCTGGAAAACTAATGGCGAAGGTATCGAAATATTTAGACTAATTATGTCCATATCCCGAATTCGGTTTCTTCTAAGATGCATTAGATTTGATGATAAGGTCGATCGTGAAGAACGTAGGAGACTGGATAAGATGGCCGCCATCCGAATATTTTTTGACAAATTCGTAGAAAAGTGTAAATCGTAATATTCCAAGCAAACCCTCAAAGTATGGGCTCAAAATTTTTAGTTAATGTGATGCTGAAATATATTATACCATAAATATGGAGGTTTATGTGGGTCGTCAACCAGATGGCCCATTTACTGTAGACAATTCCCTGAAAGAAGTTGTAAAAAGAATGTGTGCGCCAATAAAGAATTCTGGGCGCAATATTACTCTAGATAATTCGTTCATTAGCATTCCTCTAATAGATGTTTTAAAAAAAGAATTTGGATTGACTGTTGTGGGGACTATTAGAACGAACAAAAGGAAACTGCCCCCTGAATTACTTCAACGATCTCGTCCTCTAAAATCAAGTATGTTCGCCTTTAGCGATACATGTACCTTAGTGTCGTATATCCCCAAAAAGAAGAAAGTTGTATTGCTTGTTTCAAGTCTACATGATGACGAAGCTATAGATAGAGAAACATTTGAACAATATAAACCAGAAATTCTGACGTTTTATAACAAAACAAAAGGCGGGTTTGACGTCGTTGATCAGCTATGCTCCTTTTATGATGTTTCGCGAAAAACAAGACGTCGGCCCATGGTAATTTCTAACACCATATTAAATATTGCAGGTATTAATTCGCTAGTGATTCATGCAAGTAACAACCTTGCTGATAATAAAATGCTTAAAAGTAAATTTTTGAAGCATTTAGCATTTTCTCTTATGGATGAACATCTACGGGTCCGAGCAACAGTAGACAATTTAAATAGAGATTTGAAGTTACGTATTAAGGCCATATGTAATATTCCTAACACAGACCGCACTCCAACGAATGAAGGAGTACATGGTAGATGCTACTTTTGCGACCGTAAAAAGAACCGGAAAACGACTGTTTCCTGCTGTAAATGTAAAAAGTTTTTATGCAGAGAACATACACGTGCAGTATGCGAAGAGTGCCAAACTGAAATTATTCGGAATAACTAAAAGTTTCCTTTTTTTTTATCGGAGTAGAAAATAGTTTTTTAAGGTTCTGTCCAGTGTTTTTAACATTAGTTTACTTTTTATATTATTTTGTAATATGTTATTCTACTTATTAACCTTTAATAAAATCGTGTTTTACTTAAAATGGTTCCAAATACTTTTATTAACACAAACTAAGAAGTAAAAGACCAAACGATCGTTTCGACCGCGCGCGACTACTAATTTTCAAAAATTTCTAGCGACTACTGTAGGGTTAAAGTTGTGTTCTAATAACCAGTGATCCATCCTATCCATTAACAAGTTCAAAGAATTAATTAATTTAAGTAGATCAGTCCCACTAACCAAAATAACCCAATCATCTGCATACTGTATCAGATTACAACCGCTGGGAATAATCTCGTATAAAGATAGGGAATACAGATTAAATAACATTGGACTTAGAGAGGAGCCCTGAGGTAAGCCCTGATTAGTTTTTCTTGGACCATGAATTTGACCAGTTTTGTCCTTTACATACATACTACGATCATTTAATATAGAATAAATGACATTTGCTAGTTGAATAGGAATGTTATATTTAATTATTTTAGAGTATAAAAAAAAGATGTTGACACTATCATAAGCTGCTGAAATATCTAGGAAATGTCCTACGGTAAATTGATTCAACGAAAATCCTTGTAGTATTTTAGAATTTAGTAATGAAATGCATTCCATGCAACCTCTACCCCTTCTAAAACCAAGTTGCAATGGATTTAAAATATGATTGTGTTCTAAGAACCACTCAAGTCTGTTTTTAATTAATATTTTCAGCATTTTACCAAGACACGACGATAGAGCTATTGGCCTATAATTAAGTGGGTCAGTTTTATCCTTTCTATGCTTAACAATGGGTAATATGACCGTTTGTTTCCACGAGAGAGGAACCTGTTCCTTCCAGATACATTCATTAAAGTATTGAATTAAAAGTAATGATCCAGAGTGCGGTAAATTTCTTAACATAGAGTATGAAACTTGATCAGGACCCATAGCAGAATCAGTTTTAGATAGAAGAGTATTGTGATATATATCAAATGATAAAAGTCTCCAGAAATAGGTGAGAGAAATGTTAAAATTTCCTGGGCTACCTCCTCAGGTGGCAATTGAGATAAAAGAGACAATTTACTACCAGAAACCTTGTTTATTTTATTCCAAATATCTTTAAGGGGAGTATTTCTATTTAGTTTGCTACAAAAGGATCTAAAGCTTATTGTTCGCTTTAACTTTAGAAATTTTCTAGCTTTCACAATGAATTTTTTAGCCTCTATATAGTTTTCAATACTAGCAGAATTTTTAAATGTATTAATAGCTCAAAACTCTCTTTTGTATTATATGAGCACATGAATCATCCCACCATGGAATGTTATTATGAGAGGAGGTCCAAGGAATTGATGTCTGCCACTGATGATATATATTCGATAAAATTTTCATAGTCTTCAGTTGGAAACGATGAGAAAATACAGTCTAGTTTTTCACAGAAAGAAAGCCAATCAGCCTTTTTGAAATTTCTTCTTTTAGGAACCTAATTTGAGTCCTGTGTTAGGATACCGACATAGCATAGAATGGGAAAATGATCACTAGATCCTGTATCTGGAATGGTGGTCCATCCACTAATTTTAGGTGTCACATCTATCAAAGCCAATAATAAGTCAACTACTGATTTGCTGCCACCAGGACGAACCAATCTTGTTAGAGAACCATCATTAAGACAAATTAACTTAAGATCTTCTGCAGTTTGCAAAATATTTCTGCCATTAACACTATCTCTTGAGCCCATGATGAGTAGAGGTTTGTTGATCGAGTTGACCAAAGAAGACCAGGTCAAGACGAGAGGGGAATCAGTATTCTGAGTCCTCAGACCCAGATACCTCCATCCCTCCTCGCTCCTGACTAGTACTTATAGCATTATGTGATACACATTTGTTTTATAATTACCAATCTCTACATTTAATCCAATGTGATCCTTAGGAGAACTATAATTTTTATTAATCAATTCACCAATAAATGTCATAACCAAATCCCTGTGATTTTGATTGAGCATTAATATAGCCTAATTTAAATCTCTTTGGATCTGAGAGTTATTTAAAAAGTGACTAGGGGATTCTTTGGGGGATCTCCCATTAAGATTGTTCAATACTTTAGAATGAGAACTTTGATCAAAGCCTGCATTTAATGGTCTTTTCCTTTTTGATGGAGTGAATTTTGTAATCTGACTGTAGGAAACAGAATTTGAAGACAGGGATGTAGCAACTGATCTCCTCTTTTGAACTGAAATGCTATTTGCAGAGGATAGATTATTTAAAAGATTAGGAAAATCCTTAATGTTCAACTTTGGGCTAGATGTTTCCCTTGGAATGTTGTGGTTAGCTTCATAATAGGATAAGTTGTCAAACGACATAAGTTCCTTAATACTCTTTTGTCTTTTTCTTTCTTTAGATTAAGAATGTCTAAAGTCGTGATCTGGTGTTTTACAGAACATACAAAACCTACTGCATCCTACAAACCAAGGAGAATCATGATTTGCACCACATGTAACACATCTGTTTTTTCCCTTGCATTGAGAAAGAGCATGCCCATATAAAAGACAATTAGGACATTGGAGAACTGGATTAACAAAGGGTATCACCTTCATAGGCAGACCATAAATTTCAATTTCTTTGGGAATATTCCTTTCTGAAAAAGTTAAACAGATAGTACCTGTAGGAATAAAAGTGGTTTCTGAATTATTTTGCATAACCCTTCTATTCATTCTTTTAACAGAGATAACACTACAAAAGGGTAGATTAGTAGAAGTTGACATTTTAATTTCCTTTTCTGACAAAGATTGAAAAACTCCCTGACAATACCTTTACAAGAGATAAGATGAGTGGGAATGAAAACCTCATAACCTAATTCTTCCCAGTCCTTCCTAAGGATAAACGAATTGGCAGATTGTCTGTCCTTGATTACTACCCTCACTATATTTTTTCCCTTTCTATCAAACTTAGCAATCTCTTTCAGTTTTAAATTAAAGATAGTCTTAGCAATACTTAGGATATGATAGTTACCTACATTACTATTTTTACCCTGAACAAAGACCTCAAAGGGCCCTAAATCTGATTCAGAATATAAACTCTTATCTTCAATGTTTACTTTCTCTATTGCATTATTTTGAGACAGATTTTGACTTATATTTGGGTCGGGATCTGGTGGCCGGTAAGGAGGAATTTCTTCCTCCATAATGGCAAACGTTAACAAAGTTTAAATCTACCAAAACGTTTAGATGTGGTTTGACTATATAGAAGATTAGGAAATATGTAAAGGAATAAGATCACAAAGAAAATGTTAGTAAGGCCCTTACTTGTATTTTTCCACCATTCACCATCAAACTTCGAAAAAAACCAACCTGGAATGGCAATTATCCAACCTTTAATTTCTAATCCAAAATAAGCGCAAATTCTTGAAATATACTACTTAAATTACAAAAATTCGCAGAAAACTTTGAAATGCGTATTTAAACTTTGACAGTTCAACTCAACCTAACAACCTTGTCTAACCTAATAATCTGTCGCTGTCACCTCCTGTCATGCCATCTTGTTACCAACATGAATAATATGATTGTCACTTAACTGGGTATCATACAAGTATATCTCATTCTTTCCCTTTTATTTTTGTTTTTTGTTGATTTGTGCCACCTTTCAGTCTTTTTGTTATTACCTATAGCGTCTTTGTGTCATGTATTTGGGCTGCTGTTTTATTATTCTTTTCTCTTCAATTTTTATTTTAGTGTCTTTGGTATCCACGATTTGTTAATGTTTCCTTTCTATCCAAAAGTCTTTATTGCTGTGTTTACTTATGCCTTCTTATATATTTTTTGTATGTCCTCAACGTTTAATTTCTCTATTTATGTTAAATCCCTGGAATATTTTTCTAGCTTAGCTTGGTACTCTCTTATTGTTTATTTGTCCTATATTTTGTTCTTAGGCTAATTCTTATCTTAGCCCTGACAAGTTTATGGTCTGCTCCTCTCATTTTTCTCGTGGCTTGGAAGGAGTTTTTCCATTCTTTTGAAATAGAAAGGTGATGCATTTGGTTTTTAATATCTCCTACTAGTGATATCCATGTTGTTTTGTAGATATACTTATGTGGGAACAGTTTTTTTTTTCTATAATGAAATTGCTTGTCGAACACAACTCTATTAATTTTATATCATTATCGTAATTGTCTCCTATATCATGGATTCCCATTACATTTTCCTTTCCGTCATTGTTTGTTCCTACTTTGGTATTCCAGTCTCCTCTAATGATTTTACTATCTCTTTAATAAGTTTTTTGTAAGTTGGCTAAGAGCATACACATTTATTTATCAAATTCGTCTTTGAGTTCGTCTTCTTGTCGATTTGTTAATGTATAAACAATGATTATGATTAAGTTTCTAAAACATTCTCCTATTTCATCAACGCTTGTGTCGCTGTGTTAGTAAGCATTAGTGCAACTCTACCTTACTTATGTTTACCATAATTGGGTCATAATAAGCAAAATGAACAATATGCAAAAATGTTTGTGATTCTCTTGGACTTTGACTCCTATCATTCGAACAAACTAATTCATTTTTTAAGCGTGAAATACAAAATTCACTATTTCCACATAGATTGTGTTTTAATAAATTTTAAATATTAATATTGTTTTCATTTGAATATATTGTAATGAATACTGTTGTAATGAATAATATAAGAACCATTTTAGCAAACACTCATGTCTACATGTACACGGAGTATATATTTTTAGTTCTTTATAATAAATATTAGTTACTATACTTAAAATGTACTGCAGCTTTTATTTCCTGTTCTTAGTTGGTGAGTATGGATTAAAATTAAGACAAAATTCATAAATTTAAAATGAAAGTTTTATTATTGAAATAGGTATCAAATATAAAGAATTCGCTAATATGTAATATTGTATTTAAATTTTAGGTATTAGCCCATTTGTTCTAAGGAACCCAGTTGTAACAGGTAATGTAATTTACTATAATTATTAGTACATCTGCAAATATTATTTAACCTAAATTATCTAATAAATGACAAGTTATGCCCCCTATATTATAATTAATAATGATACAATATATGGAACGTGTTTGTTAAATATTTTTTAAAATATTGCTTCTATAACCAAAACTTTTTTGTTTCCGACCTGTCTAACCAAGAATTTGATCAAACGCGCTGGTTGTTTTTAGTTTACCAATTTTCTATGGATTAGAAATGAATTTGCAAAGATAAGAAACTTAGCAGGTCATATTTCTAAAAATGTTCTTACTTTGGATTGAATGCAAAACGGTTTCTTATTTTATTTTTATGTTAAATATTTTTCACCTCTTCCCTGTTTTGCAGGCAGACAGTTTTAATTATCCATATATTTTTATTTCTATGAAGCTGAATATAACGTAAACAATAACGTTGTAATCAAGTAGGTATTTACAAAGAACTATTTAAAATAATAATTAAATTTTTGAAAATTTTTTTGAATTTTTTGAAATTTTTGAAAAATAATATTATAAAAAGGTATATAAAAAACCCAGTTGGGCTATGTTGCATTGACAAAACGTTTTCGGAATAAATATTCCATCATCAGTGTTAAGTTAATACATGGATGTAACCACTAAATATGTGGGTAAAAACCCTTTAAAAATTATTAAATAAGATTTGATTTACATTATGTCTAATTTACAGTTAAGATGTTAAAGTTACCGTTGGATTGGTAACATGGCGACATATCTATACCTATACATACTATACCAATCCAACGGTAACTTTAACATCTTAACTGTAAATTAGACATAATGTAAATCAAATCTTATTTAATAATTTTTAAAGGGTTTTTACCCACATATTTAGTGGCTACATCCATGTATTAACTTGACACTGATGACGGAATATTTATTCCGAAAACGTTTTGTCAATGCAACATAGCCCAACTGGGTTTTTTATATACCTTTTTATAAAGGATTTTATTTAAAATTTTTTAATATATGGTATACAGCCAAATACAGGAACTTTGTTTCCTTGTGGATTTTAAATTTTTGATGTTTAGAGGCATTTTGGCCATGAATTATTCTTCTCCACCAACTCATCTAAAAAAGGAGGAAAATCACCATGACAGTTTGCACTTTCGATAAAGCTACTCCAAAGAGATCAGCGGAATCAAAGTTATACCAAGGTTAAAACCTCTTTATCTTTTTCCATTTTTCTCAACACCTTGAGTTTAGTAACTTTATACATCCAACTGATTCGTAATATTCTTCCGTAGGTCTCTAATTCGATGGCTTTAATGTCCAAGCCTCCAGCCCATAAAATAATACAAAAAACACATAACATCTCAGGAGTATTACCTTTAGAGAAATAGTCCCTGCTCCCTATCAGTTCAGGGTGGGATCGTCTCACTTACACCTAATATAAATTCTTATGCAATTTCTTCTGATACCAGTTTTGATAGTGATCGATGTATTAATGCCGAATATTTTCTCAAAAATTTGTTAGATAACGAACTAAAAAGTTCTGTAATATGTGTACCGTATCAGATTTTAATTTCCGATATCCATGATCAGCAACAGTGATCCATGATCAGAACGTTTTCGCCAAAGAGAATTAATTTGGCTTCTTCAGGGCTGAAAGAGAATAAATTATAATTAGCTACCATATATTATCTATTAAAACATTATTGATCTTACCGTAACTTAGAATTGTAGAGTTAGAATATTAAAAAACTTTGCTAGTAACATAGTGGTATTTTTTGTTACTATGTGCAAAAAAAAGTTTTTTTAGGTTTGAAATGTATGCTAGTTTTGAACTTAACACGCAAAGGTATACCCAAGGTTAATCGAAAAACCCAATGTAACTGCATTTAAAAGGAGGTAATTCTTTGAATTGTCGGCAATAACTAAATTTTTGATTTTTAGAAAGTTTAAAAGTGAGGTTCTGTTTTAGCCAGAACGCAAGCGCTGACAAATTCAGTAGTTCTTATGAATATTTATGTCGTTAAGGTTCATTGGTAAAAAAACGAATGAAATTAAATCCCAGTATAAGGAAATATTATTTTTATTTTCTTTATTTAATTATATTCTATTGTTCATGCATTATTATATCTTATTGAGATGTATCTAAGAAAATCAAGGGAAAGTTATCTTTTTTAGTTAATGAAAATTAATTATAAAGGTAGGTTAGTTGTTAATGGATATATCAGTCAAATTAGTTATCTGTGATGTAGTATTGTTCTTGGTATCTGATTTAAGTAAGAAGTGGTATATATCGCTTAGATTCTTAATGTCACTCTTAACATTAATGGAGAAATCGTTAAGGAAAATATAAGACATTTCGTTGAACTGTCTTTTAGATCTATTGTTCTCACGGTGGAGAATTGTAGTGTTCGTATAGTCCATGAGATGATCAGTGGAATGGATATGTTTGGCTAATGCACAACGGTCAGGGTGAAGTCGAGAATCACTTTTGTGTAGTGTAATACGTGATTTCAATAATTGAAATGTTTGGCCGATGTAGGAATTGTTGCAAGAGAGACGTGGAATGTTGTAGACAATGTTACTAAGCCTATCTATGGGAGTCTTATCTTTTATCTTAGAATAAAGATTAATAATTGTTAGGGCTGATCTAACACCACTATGTTACTAGCATAGTTTTTGAATATTCTAACTTCTAACTCTACAAGTTACGGTAAGATCAATAATGTTTTAATAGATAATATATAGTAGCTAATTATAATTTATTCTCTTTCAGCCCTGAAGAAACCAAATTAATTCTCTTTGGCGAAAACGTTCGGCGAAACAATTGATACTCATTAGAGTCTTTCTTGCAGATTTCCCCAATATTTAAGAGTTTACTATTTAACTTATCTGCAAAGATTAAATTTCTTTTCTCCCTCTCTCTCTATATATATATATATATATATATATATATATATATATATATATATATATATATATATATACATGTACATATTTACATTTTTGTTTTTAACAGAATTTAAATCTCCAAACTGCCTACAGTACATAGTTCAAATTGCATATACCCCTCCTTTTTTGTCATATATTAATGTCCTTTTGTAATTACAATACATTTATTTAAAGAATTAATTAAAATTTTACAATATTCATATACCATTTTTTTAACTCTAGAGGTTCTTCATACATACAGTGTGTCCGTAAAATATGGAATAAATTCGATATTTCCTAAATGAAAAATTTTTAGAAAAATCTAAAACACATCGATTTTTAAATTTAATGTTCTACATTTAACAATAAAATTTCATTATATAAGATGATACACGTTACAGTGAATGTGAGACCCTGTATTTTGGGACATTTTTGGGTCGATAAAAATGAGCTGATTTCAAAAAAGTATAATACTGGGGGTCTAACGGATATAATTTGAAAGATATACACTTAGAAAATTAATTTTTATTTATTTATAACATTAATAAATTATAATAAATAACTTAAAAGTAATCCAGTAATTAATACATTACTTATTCTTAAACGTTTGAATTGTAGCCCTTGTTGTATTTGACAATAACCCAAACGTTTTTTCTCTCTCCAGTTTCAAATTATTTGTATAATTGGATCTCTCACTTGTTCTTCCCTTATCTTAGTAGAAGTCCAGTCGTCGTTGACCATCGATGTTCTTAGCACTGCTGCTTCCTTGGATTCCGTTTTGTTGCAGCATGAACACTCTGCTGGGCATGGCCTTCTGGAAAGAGAATCAGCGTTTCTGTGGCTAACTCCAGCCCGGTGCTCAATCTTGAAATCGTATTCTTGGAGTCATTCGATCCATCTGGCTATCTGACCCTCTGGATTCCTAAACTGCATCAATCACTTAAGGGCGGCCGCATCGGTTCGGATTAAAAACTTCCTTCCATAGAGTTATTGATAAAAGTGCTCTACTGATTTCACTACTGCTAGAAGTTCTCTTCTCGTGACGCAATTATTCCGCTCAGGTTTTGAAAGAACTTTACTAAAATATCCAAGGACTCGTTCCTGTCCTCCTTGAATCTGAGACAGCACTCCTTCAATTCCCACATTACTTGCATCTGTATTAAAGATGAACTCTTCTTCTGGCAGTAGATATCCTGAAATTGGTGCCGTGATTAAATGCTTTTTTAAGGTCTCAAGGCATTATGGCAGTCTGTATCCTAGCGGTAATCTCTTGCTTCCTCTGTAAGTCGCATTAATGGCTTAGCGATATCTGCAAAGTTCTTAATAAACCTCCTGTAGTAAGTACATAGTCCAAGAAAACTTCTCACTTGATGTTTGTCCGTTGGTACTGGCCATTCTTTAATGGAATCGATTTTTCCCTTATCTATGGCCACTCCTTCTTTACTGACTATATGACTCAGATAATTGACTTTACCTTGAAATAGCTGGTACTTCTTGGGGTTTAACATCAATTGGGCAGCTTTAAGTCGATTAAACACGTTTTCTAAATTCTTCAGATGATCTTCAAATGTCTCCCCCAAGACGATTATATCATCTAGATAAACCAGGCATGTTTTCCAAGATAACCCTCTCAACACATCTGCCATAAGCCTCTTAAATGTCGCAGGAGCATTACAGAGTCCAAACGGCGTAACGTTGAATTACCACAATCCAGATCCTGTGGTAAAGCCTGTCTTCTCTTTATCTACTGGATCCATTTCTACCTGCCAGTATCCAGATTTCAAATACAAAGTAGAAAACAATTTACTTCCAGCCAATATGTCCAATGTATCGTCGATCCGAGGCAGAGGATAACTATCTTTCTTGGTAACGTTGTTTAGTAAACGATAATCCATACAGAATCTCATCGTTTCGTCTTTCTTCTTAACCAGGACCACCGGAGAGACCCATGGACTCGTAGAAGGTTCTATCACCCCGTCTTTCTTCATTACGTGAACAATTGTTTCAGCTTTCTCTCTTTTCGCCTGTGGTAATCGTCGAGCTGTTTGGCGAATTGGCTTAGCATCACCAGTATCAATTTTATGCTTAATAACGGTTGTTCTTGCGATCTTTCCTCCTTTCGGTACGAAAATATTACGATACTGCCGAAGAAATTCCCCGTATTTCCTTTTCTCCATCTGATTTAGAGACTATCCCGCAAATGCAACCATTTGGTCGAATTTGTCGTTGGAATTATCAGATATTGTCGCCTGGCGGATTATGGATGTCACAGGTACACAAGTTCCTACTTTTGTCTCTTTCTTGATGGTTACACTGGGTAGTCATTGACATTGATAAGTCTCATAGGAATTTCTTTAGCCGAAGTCACCAATTCCTTTCCAATTATGGTTCCACGGCCAACCTCATCGTCATGGTTCCATGGCTCCATCATAACAGGTGTACCCTCGTCCACAATTCTCTGTAGCCCCGCTACTATGATCGTTTCGCTTTTCGCAGGCACCACTGTATCTTCTTTAATGGCTGCTTGCACAGTGTTGTCATCATGTGGATGAAGAAAAACCTCCTCGTTGCCAACTTTGATTAACTTATTCTTAAAATCCAATTGGAATCCATGCATATTCATTACGTCCATTCCTAATATAACATCCTCTTCGATGTCAGCAACTATAACAGTATGGACGAACTTTTCTGCTTCAATTCCCAATTGTACCTGGATTTCTCCATAAATGCTGACATTTTCACCTGTAGCGGTCCGAAGTTGCAATCTCGTTGGTAACAGTTTCTTAAGGCTGTTTTTAACTGTCGGGCGTATAATGGTTCTGGTCGCTCCAGTATCCACCAACAACGTATGCCTTCTACTATTTATTTCTTCATCTACATATACACTATCTTCACGACATTTTAAAGAAGCTGTTAGTATGAGATGGTCTTTGGAAAAGTTCCTGCTCGAAGCTTCCCCCCTAAGGCCGACCCGTTTTTGGTTTTTTTTTGCAAATTTAATATCGTTGACTGCTACATGTCTTTTTGAGGTAACACACATGTTTTAACTTCTCTTTGGATGTCTGGTTTTTTCACATTGTTCTTTAACTGATGATGCTTTCTAAACAGAAAGCGAAACGTCTTCAATAAATAGATGAAGTAGCCACCTTCTTTGTCTTTTATTTCTCCACTTTGACCGAAAAACCAATAACTTAATTGCAATAAATTAGTGCTTTGGTTGTCTTCAGCCATCTCTAAATGAAGATGTCCGTTTGAAACATTTTTAATCTTCGTATTTTCGAATATGAACATTATTATCTGCACAGTTTGTGTGTTTTTTGTTTTTTTTTGTTCAGTTAGTTTTTCAATGTTGAGTAAAGTTAACAGTACATATTATAACAACATCGATAATATACTAGATATTGAGTTGTAAGTTATGAACTATTAACACCTGTATTTCTGATAAACTCTATGGCATCTGTTGTATTTTAGAGAACTGATGAAGCTTTAGAAATATAAAGCGAAACGTCTTCGATAAACTAATAAATAGTCGACTTCTTTTTTATTTGCCAACCTGAATGACCAAGCAAACCTCGAATACTTTTAAAATATAAATTGACGGTTGTAGTCTTTTATATATATATATTGAAATGATATTGTTTAAAAAATTAATTTATAAGTTATATACTACATAATATTAGATATAAAAAAGTATTTGATTATTTTAAATAAGTTATATACTAGAGAATTTTATAAAAATATATTTATGTGGGGGCATTTTAAGAAATTAGCATATAATAATTGTAAAAAGTTGTATTTTTGTAGTTATGATTTTGTAGATATATTTAAGTGAGCCATGTGACTAGGCAACACACTATACATACTCTCCAAGTGTCATTTTAAGAATTCTTACGAATATAAGTGGGGTTATAGTTGTTTAAAATGTGTAGTTTATTAAATTAGAATGTTAAGTTACTAATTTAATTATATATTCTGATCTGAAAAGCCTAAATGTAAACAAAATTATCAATAGAACATTAACGAATTCTCCAGAATGCAGAATTTGACCTTTGTTGACGGTCGAACATTCTGGAAATAATGGTGATGTCTGTGGATCCAACATATATTTTTTTCGAGAACATCCATATAGAAGTAATAGAATTAAATAGAACATGATTTCTTACCAGATGGTTCTGGAACATCCGAAAAGATATAAATACCGTGATTTGGATTCAAGATGGCCAGTTTATTATGAAAGTTAGTAGACACATTTAGTTAGTGAAGTAAATTGTTCATAATTTTCAAGAAGTCAGTCAGAAAAATTTAGTAAGAAATATGAAAGTTAGTTGGAGTCAGTGAATCAGTTACAAATAGTCCAATTGTTTAATATAGTGAGTTAAATGAAGATTAAAAATTATGCATATATTTAATGCACATTTATAATTATACACAAATAATTATTGAAGATTATAAAAGTATATTAGAAGAATATTGGATGGACATTGGAAGGAATTAAAATTATATTATGATTGGAGATTAGTATAAATCAACTTATAATAATTGGATATTGGTATATTGAAAAGAAGAATAAATATAAATGGTGTTTGCTGGTTTGCTTGGTGGTGTATAAATGCTGGTGAAGAAAACTATATCTTAAATTGGTAGAAGCTGATAATTGGAAAAAGTAATTTCACAAAAACAAGGATAACCGAAGTACGAAGACATTCAGTGGTGATTAGAATCTATATAGTGGAAAACAGTTCATTTAGGCATTCAGTGAAAGAAAGGTACAAAATTTTGTTAATATAATTTAGTTAGTGTCATAACAGTTTCAATTTTGAAGATAGTTTGTTTAAATTTTACATTGTCTATAGAATTTAATTAGTTTTATAAGAATATCAATTTAAAGATAGTTTATTTTAAATTTACATTGGCTAGGTTAGATATATATGTGTGTTTCATAATAGTTATAATAAAGATAATTTAAAAAAGTACTTACAAACTAATTCTTTGAGAACCGCGATAAAAACCCTATATATTATATTATTAAAAATACTCATTGCTCATCATTCAAACAAACAACACATCATAACAATATATATATATATATATATATATATATATATATATATATATATATATATATATATATATATATATATATATATATATATATATATATATATATATATATATATATATATATTGAAATGATATTGGACGTAGGAGGAGGAAAAATAGTGTTTAAAAAATTAATTTATAAGTTACCTATATATTAGATAATATTAGATATAAAAAGTATTTGGTTATTTTAATAAGTTATATACTAGGGAATATTATAAAAATTATTTATGTGAGGGCATTTTTAAGAAATTAGCATATAATAAGTGTAAAAAGTTTTTTTTTAATAATTATAATATTGTAAATATATTTAAATGAGCCATGTGCATAGGCAACCAGATATACATACTCTGAAAGTGATATTTTAAGTGATGGTTGCGAATCTAGAAGTGGGGTTATATATTGGTTTGAAATGTTTAGTTTACATATAGTTATGGATTTGAAGTAGTGTAGTTTATTAATTTCGGTTGTTTAAATTATATATAAGTTTATATTCTGATCTGAAAAGCCTAAATGTCAATAAAATTCTCGATAGAATAGTAAAGAATTCTCTAGAATACATAATTTAACCTTTGTTTACGGTAGAACTTTCTCGAATATGGTTATGTCTGTGGATCGAAGATATACTTTTTCGAGAACATTCATATATAGAACAATTCGAATATGATTTCTTGCCAGATGGTTCTGGAACATTGAAAAGGTATAAATACTCGGTGATTTGGATTCAAAATGGTCAGTCGAGTCAGCCAGTCAGTAAGCAGTCAGACAATTAGTTATTAAGAAGACAGACACAGTTAGTTACAGTTAGTGAAGTCAATTGTTCAGTAAGTTCAAGATTAGTCAGTCAGAATTAGGAAGAAAGTATAAAGTATGCAATAATCAGTGATTTAGTCTTAAAATTTGATAGTATTCGAAAGTATATTAAAAGATATTATGATTGAAGATTGAAAATTATGTTATGTATAAATGGTGATTGGATAATGAAAGAAGGTATTAATTGAAAATTAAAATTATATAATATATTTGGTGATTGGATATTGATGTATTAAAAAGAAGAATAAATATAAATGCTATTAAGAAGAAAAATAATTTAAATTAGTGGAAGCTGATAATTGGAAAAAGTAATTTCACAAAAACAAGGATAACCGAAGCTGAGAACGAAGACATTGAGTGGTGATTAAAATCTTTATTTTGGAGAACAGTTTCATTTAGGCATTCAGTGACAGAAAGGTACAAAATTTTGTTAATATAATTTAATTAGTTTCATAAGAATTTCAATTTAAAGATAGTTTATTTGAAATTTACATTGGCTATGTTAAATATATATGTGTGTTTCATAATAGATATAATAAAGATAATTTAAAAAAGTGCTTACAAACTAATTCTTTGAGAACCGCGATAAAAACCCTATATATATATATATATATATATATATATATATATATATATATATATATATATATATATATATATATATATATGTATATATATATATATTATTAAAAACACTCATTGCTCATTAAAACATCATTCACAAATAATACATCATAACAATATATATATATATATATATATATATATATATATATATATATATATATATATATATATATATATATATATAATTATATATAGAAAAAAATACGACCTCTGATTAAATTTGGAATATATTTAATGGTTGAATAGCAGAGGTTTTATCGGTCAATAATTGGCAAATAAAATTATTTTGGCAAATATTTTTTTTTTTTTTTTGTTTCGCCTCTCGTTTAGTTTGTAATCTTTAATGTTAAGTTATCGTCGAGTTTTTATAACATCTATAAAAAAACCCTACAAATTGTTTTTGTAAGTATGAACCCTGTTGGTTTGTTTACTTATATTCTAAAATCTTTTTTATTTGTAGTGAACTGATGATGCTTTTAAAAATAAAAGCGAAACGTATTCAAATAAATCAATAAAGTAGTTGACGAGTTTTATTTGCCAATTATTGACCGATAAAACCTCTGCTATTCAACCATTGAATATATTCCAAATATAATTATATATATATATATATATATATATATATATATATATATATATGTATATATATAATTATATATATAAATACATATATAACTACATATACATATATATATATATATATATATATATATATATATATATATATATATATGTATATATATATATATATATATATATATATATATATATATATGTATATATATATATATATATATATATATATATATATATATATATATATAGTAAACTCTTAAATATTGGGGAAATCTGCAAGAAATACTCTAATGTGTATCAATTGTTTCGCCGAACGTTTTCGCCAAAGAGAATTAATTTGGCTTCTTCAGGGCTGAAAGAGAATAAATTATAATTAGCTACCATATATTATCTATTAAAACATTATTGATCTTACCGTAACTTAGAATTGTAGAGTTAGTATATTAAAAAACTTTGCTAGTAACATAGTGGTGTTTTTTGTTACTATGTGCAAAAAAAGTTTTTTATAAGAATTGAAATGTATGGTAGCTTCGAACTTGACACGTAAAGGCTTACCCAAGGTTAATCGAAAAACCCAATGCAACTACATTTAAAAGGAGGTAATTCTTTGAAATGTCGGCAATAACTAAATTTTTGATTTTAAATAGTTAAAAGTGAGGTTCTGTTTAAGCCAGAACGCAAGCGCTGACAACTTCATTATAATTGGTATGAATCTTTATGTCGTTAAGGTTCATTGGTAAAAAACGAATGAATTTAAATCCCAGTAAAGGGAAATATTATTTTGATTTTCTTAATTTAATTATATTATATTGTTCATGTATTATTGAATCTTATTGAGACGTATCTAAGAAAAGCAAGGGAATGTTATATATTTTTTGTTAATGAAAATTAATTATAAAGGTATGTTAGTTGTTAATGGATATATCAGTCAAGTTAGTAATCTGTGATATAGTATTGTTCTTGGTATCTGATTTAAGTAACAGGTGGTATATATCGCTTAGATTCTTGATGTCACTCTTAACATTAATGGAGAAATCGTTAAGAAAAATATAAGACATTTCAATGAACTCTCTTTTAGATTTATTGTTCTCACGGTGGAGAATTGTGGTGTTGGTATAGTCCATGAGATGACCAGTGGAATGGACATGTTTGGCTAATGCACAACGGTCAGGGTGAAGTGGAGAATCACTTTTGTGTAGTGTAATACGTGATTTTAATAATTGAGATGTTTGACCGATGTAAGAATTGTTGCAAGAGAGACATGGAATGTTGTAGACAATATTACTAAGCCTATCTATGGGAGTCTTATCTTTTATCTTAGAATAAAGATTATTAATTGTTAGGGCTGATCTACAAGCTACATTAAGTTTAATGTTGTTATTATTATTGCCAAAGCTATTTTCAACACTTTTCAGAATCCTTGTTAACCCCGGAGTGATATCTCTGAAATATGGTAATGAAAAAAATTTGTTTATAGGAGTATCAGAGACTGGGTTCCCACTTAAGACATCAGGATCAGCATTGTTAGTCGCGAAGGAAGGTGAAATATCTTCGTCATGGATAGTATTAAACAAAATCTTATTAACTAATGGTGTTGGATAAGCGTTTGAAATAAAAAGTTTTTGTAGGATTTGTAGGTTTTTTGTATGAAATGAAGGATCTGACAGTTTTGTAACTCTATTTTTCATCTGTTTGATTAAGTTGACTTTGGTAGAATTATTATGGTATGAGTTGTAGTTAAGGTATCTACCAGAATGGGTCGGTTTTTGATACCAATCTATTTTGATGTTGTTGGTTTCCCTGATCATCCTTATGTCGAGAAAGGGGACGGACCAATTACCATCTTCCCTCTCTATAGTGAACTGGATGTAGGGGTCATAACCATTAAAAGTGTCTAATAGTTCATCTACCTTGTCATTGGGTATAGCCAAAATGATATCATCAACATATTTTTTAATAAATGGAATATTAAAGGATAGTAAAGGAATGACTGAGTCTAATACATAATCCATAACGTAAGTTGCAATGATAGGAGAAATCTTAGCTCCCATAGGGGTACCGAAAGTTTGTTGATAGAATTTATCATTAAATGAGAAGTAAGTGTTGTTAAAGAGAAATTCGACAATGCTGATGAATCTGTCGTAAGACATGGAACAACAACCTCTAATACGGTCCCAGTTGATCTCTATTGATGTCAAACATATTCCTAGATGAACATTGCTGAATAAGGATACAACGTCAAGGCTAACGAGGACATAATTCGATGGAAGTATGTAGCCATTATATTTATTTACCATCTCAAAAGAATCTTTAATGTAATATTGACTTTCATAATTATATGCATTAGTAAGTATGTCTGTAACAAAAGCTGAGATATTTTCAGTGGGTGTTCCAATGGAAGCTACTATGGGACGAACCGATAGTGTTGGTTTGTGGATTTTTGGCAAAGCATAAAACTTTGCAATGTTCCCATTATATGTTGTTAGTTTTTTCTTTCTCGACATAAGGATGATCAGGGAAACCAACAACATCAAAATAGATTGGTATCAAAAACCGACCCATTCTGGTAGATACCTTAACTACAACTCATACCATAATAATTCTACCAAAGTCAACTTAATCAAACAGATGAAAAATAGAGTTACAAAACTGTCAGATCCTTCATTTCATACAAAAAACCTACAAATCCTACAAAAACTTTTTATTTCAAACGCTTATCCAACACCATTAGTTAATAAGATTTTGTTTAATACTATCCATGACGAAGATATTTCACCTTCCTTCGCGACTAACAATGCTGATCCTGATGTCTTAAGTGGGAACCCAGTCTCTGATACTCCTATAAACAAATTTTTTTCATTACCATATTTCAGAGATATCACTCCGGGGTTAACAAGGATTCTGAAAAGTGTTGAAAATAGCTTTGGCAATAATAATAACAACATTAAACTTAATGTAGCTTGTAGATCAGCCCTAACAATTAATAATCTTTATTCTAAGATAAAAGATAAGACTCCCATAGATAGGCTTAGTAATATTGTCTACAACATTCCATGTCTCTCTTGCAACAATTCTTACATCGGTCAAACATCTCAATTATTAAAATCACGTATTACACTACACAAAAGTGATTCTCGACTTCACCCTGACCGTTGTGCATTAGCCAAACATGTCCATTCCACTGGTCATCTCATGGACTATACCAACACCACAATTCTCCACCGTGAGAACAATAAATCTAAAAGAGAGTTCATTGAAATGTCTTATATTTTTCTTAACGATTTCTCCATTAATGTTAAGAGTGACATCAAGAATCTAAGCGATATATACCACCTGTTACTTAAATCAGATACCAAGAACAATACTATATCACAGATTACTAACTTGACTGATATATCCATTAACAACTAACATACCTTTATAATTAATTTTCATTAACAAAAAATATATAACATTCCCTTGCTTTTCTTAGATACGTCTCAATAAGATTCAATAATACATGAACAATATAATATAATTAAATTAAGAAAATCAAAATAATATTTCCCTTTACTGGGATTTAAATTCATTCGTTTTTTACCAATGAACCTTAACGACATAAAGATTCATACCAATTATAATGAAGTTGTCAGCGCTTGCGTTCTGGCTTAAACAGAACCTCACTTTTAACTATTTAAAATCAAAAATTTAGTTATTGCCGACATTTCAAAGAATTACCTCCTTTTAAATGTAGTTGCATTGGGTTTTTCGATTAACCTTGGGTAAGCCTTTACGTGTCAAGTTCGAAGCTACCATACATTTCAATTCTTATAAAAAACTTTTTTTGCACATAGTAACAAAAAACACCACTATGTTACTAGCAAAGTTTTTTAATATACTAACTCTACAATTCTAAGTTACGGTAAGATCAATAATGTTTTAATAGATAATATATGGTAGCTAATTATAATTTATTCTCTTTCAGCCCTGAAGAAGCCAAATTAATTCTCTTTGGCGAAAACGTTCGGCGAAACAATTGATACACATTAGAGTATTTCTTGCAGATTTCCCCAATATTTAAGAGTTTACTATTTAACTAATCTGCAAAGATTAAATTTCTTTTCTATATATATATATATATATATATATATATATATATATATGTATATATATATATATATATATATATATATATATGTATATATATATATATATATATATATATATATATATTACATTTCCTTCGATTGAACTAAAACTAAATTACAATTATATTTTCAGGAGCACCTACAATTGCTGAACCATTGTCATCCAAACCAGATATTTCAATAGATGCTCTAACGTTCCTCTCAGGCGCTTTACAAAGCTTATCGTCCATTGAAGGCGCGCCTGAATTTTTGAACAACATAGGATTCGTGACAGCTGTAAATAAATGTGTAGACACAAAAGTTTTAGCTAGTATAGTTGCTTCTATGACGGATGCATTCCAAAACGAAGAACGTGTTAATCAACAGCACGTTGTTCTTTTAACATCAAAATCAATTATAAAACTCCATAAGATGTTAATGTGCGTGCTTATTAAAATGTATAAAGATGGATCATTGGATAATTTCGTATCTCCTTTAAAATCAGGACTAGGTGTTTTGAGTCAAAGTTTTAACTTGGCCTCATTTGTAAATAGTTTCGATGTCAATGGTTTCAAAAACAATGTGGACGTTAAAGCACTTACTAACGGGAACGTGATAGATGCATTAAATAATGGTGCAGTGGATCTTAATGGTCTTACTAAGGACATTAATTTAGAGACTGTCGCAAAAGGCCTACAAGTATTTTTTTGAAAGTAATGTGTAAATGCTATATTAAATAATTTTATAATATATATATTTATATATATATATATATATATATATATATATATATACATATATATATATATATATATATATATATATATATATATATACATTTATATATATATATACATTTATATATATATATATATATATATATATATATATATATATATATATATATATATATATTTGTACATTAAATAACCTAAACTATATCGTTGGAGGATTTGTTTTAATTGTTTTTTTTTTTTATTATTTAAAATCCGTAAAACAAATTCTGACGGGAATATAATATTGGTGATATCGCGGTTTTTACTTAACATAGATAGTATTAAAAATAATTCTGAATTATGAACTGCAATATAAAACCAGACAAGGATTAAAAACCTTAAGTAGAATCTAATTCAACAAATTGAACGAGTTGAACAAGAACATGAAATAGTCGATTTAAAGAATCTTACCATGATCTACTCTTACTTTTTATGTCCTGGTTGTATTTTTCTAGGTTATTTCGTTATGGTAAAGCTTATTACTTGTTTCTTCTTTAAGGAAATTACCATCAGAAAGAAATTAACGAAGCAAATGGAACAAATCAAATATTCAAATATGGGAATCTAACTCACTTACATAGGGCAGCTGACAAACCATTAAACGAATTACTATAGTAATAGGGAAAAAGTCTATATTTAGAATGGGAATATAAATATATCTTTAAAAGACAGAGATATAATAACAACAGGAGTTAAACTCAGGCCTCTCCTATACAGATGTCGTCTTCCTCCTCAGACAAGTAACTGAAAAATCAATTGAGTACAATGTCATACATATTTACAATATAAAAATTTTGAATACACCAAGTCAAGTGGATATAGATGAGGCACTTAGTAAATCAATATTGACTGAGAATGGAATCCGCCAGGGGCACAATTTGAGACCCCATCTTGAATATTTGACTTGTTATAATAAAATAAAATAAATAAGAGTTGCATTTAATAAATTACGTATTATATCCTTATTAAAAATATAAATCAGCTACAGTCTTCAATTAGACTGACAATATTTCGAGCATCATCTTGAGAGTATAGATGATGAACTGCAAAGAATGTTACAATAACCACCACCAAATTTTGGTTTTGAACAATCATTTTTTGTAATATTGTATAGTAATATAGTAGTATTATTTTAGTTTAACTTTTTAGAGACTATATTTATTTTCGGCTTATTTAGATATCTTTAAAAGTGAGCATTAGCATATATTTTGAAAAATTAAAATAAATATTTATTTTTGTTAAATATTAATATTCTGGTGAATAAATTATAATAAATAGAATAATAATTTTCTGGAAACTATTTTTTATAAATAAATATTGGGTATAAATTTTTATTTTTGATAAAATGCTCATATATTAATAATTTATTTACCTAATAAAATATACAACTAGGTTAACGTAGTGACTAACTAATTTTAGGAAACTGTAAGGAGAAGTAAATAAAAGTAAGCAAAAACCACTAAAACTTAATAAATATAAAATCAATTGGAGATAAAATAATGAAATAAAACAAGTAGATGTCCTAAACAGTCGCTGTTTTACAATTCCAGCAATAATATTGTGCTGCTTACCTACATATCAAGAACTTCCGCATAGCTTGGAGCAGGATACCCTTTTTTGAGTTTTCTTAAAAGATGGTAAACCACTATCGACCACAGTAGATGTGAAACTCCTTCTTGATGTTAATCTTGTACTGCTCTTATAGTCAACGACTGATCTCCTAGGTAGGTATACATTTTTCTGTTACGTTTCTGTTACGGGTTAACATAGTGGCTAACTTATTTTAGAAATGTCCAAAAATCCTGGAATCACAACAAGCATGCCGCATTGGCTACTGATATACAAGGTTATTTACAATACATACATATATACAAACAACAAGAACGCAACTATGTCGGTGAAACTACATAAAAACACGGATCATATCCCAATCAGCAGAGGAGTCCAACAGGGTGATACCTTATCGCCTAAACTGTTTACTGCAGTACTAGAATATGCTTGTAAAAAACTTTACTGGGAAGAGAAAAGCCTAAACATTGATGGTAGAAGATTAACAAATTTGAAATTCGCAAACGACATAGTTTTGTTCCCGTACAAACTCAAGGAAATATGTACAATGTTGCATGAACTTCAGTTAGTGTGTGCCAGTGTGGGTCTTAAAATAAACATCCCCAAAACAAAATTCATAACAAACCTAGTACCTAGCGGAAATATCAATATTGGGGACAATGTTGGAGACAGTAGAGCTGGTGAAAAAAATAATATACTTTGGACACAAAATAAAGATTATAAGAGACAACCAAACATGTGAACTACGAAGAAGAATAAACCTAGCATGGGCAGCTTATGGAAAACTCAAAGACATCTTTAAAAGCGATATACCAATTTCTTTAAAACGTAAAACATTTTTTGACCAATGTCTCTTGCCTGTGATGACCTATGGCTCCGAAACTTTGACATTAACAGCTACAACTTCTAAAACGCTACAAATAGCTCAGAGGAAAATGGAAAGGTCAATGCTTTCCAATGAGTATATCTTTTCGTGACCGATTTAGAAATGAAGAGTTAAGAAAAGGAGTTACCGATTTAGTTTCCCGAATTACTACACTGAAATAGAACTGGGCCGGATTCAGTCTCCCAGGTCGCCCCAATCAGTGATGAAAGGTGGACGAAGAGATTGCTTGAGTGGAGGCGGAGGTTAGACAAAATAAGTAGAAAAATACCCTCTACTCGTTGGACTGACGATCTCAAAAAATGTCAAGAAATTGGATGAAAAGTGCTCAAGATAAAGCACAATGGACAAAAATGAGGGAGGCCTATATCCAGCAGTAAACGCAAAGGGCTGGGCGATGATTATGATGATGATGATGATACAATGCATATAGATCTTCGAGGCTTTTTTCGTAGTTCATTGCCTTACTTCCACCTAATACGTTCAGTTGGATGCTACAAAAAATGTAAGTCAGTGATTAATTCTCCGAGAAAATTATTAAAATGCATCGTACACATATATTTATATATTCAGAATGCATATTTATCTACAATAGAGTAGATTAATATAGGTAAGCATTTAGTATGCTCTTCCTCTCTAACCAAACCAAATCGTGTGAATTAAGAAAAGTCTGTCAATACGAACGATCTCTTTATGACTTTTAGCCAAATAATATCATGTCGTACAAGGCTGTATTTAACTTAACATATTATGACTTCTTCTTCTTTGAGTGCCTCTCCTATCGGAGATTGGATATCATTAGGGCGATTCTAATTTTATTTACTGCTGTTTTGAATAATTCGTTAGTAGTACAGCCAAACCACTCTCTTAAATTTCTTATCCATTACATTCTTCTACGGCCTGGATTTCTGCGTCCTTGGATTTTTCCTTGCATTATATTTTGTAGGAATGTGTACTTTTGTCCTCTCATCAGGTGGCCCCATTTTTTTTGTTTATTATGATATAAAACATTATTTTGAATATTTCTTTCTTTAAAAACTCTACTTCAAATTCACCAAACTTTACCTTTAAGTTTTTTTCTCTTTTTTGTGTACATAATCGTTTTGATTATTTGTAACGTTACAGTTTGCTTTATTTTTGTATCTTAAGTATCATCATGGAGTCTTAAGACTGCCTTCATATCATCGCCAGTTTAACCAAACACAGAATTTTTCTTTAAAAATTCCTCTATAAAAGATATAGTAATAAAAAATATCCTATTGGTCTAAAGTTCATTCGTTTAGCAAATTCCCATCTGTCAACAAACGCACGTGTTAATATTCGCCATCTCATTCGTCAAGAGGCTATTAAATATAATGTACCTATTGCAGATCCAAACTTGCCAGCATGTTTAAATTCAAATTGTATCGTGTTGATTTTTAAGTTAATATATTGTGTTATATTTATGTTATAGTTATTGTTAAGTTATTTACTGGTCGTGTTATTTTTTAGAGTTTAGTTTAATTGTGATTTAATAATTAAATTTCAAGAAATTAAAAATCATATGATACATATCAGTACGACCCTGTTTGGCTTTCACGTGCTTCTGGTGACAATTGAAAATATGTAAAATAAATGTAGTTTACATCACAGAACGTTTTCGGAATAATTATTCCATCATCAGTGCTATCCTAAAGTTTAACCAGCTAGTATAACCTCTTTAATTAGTTAAGTCGAGTTTCTCACTTCTATTCGTTAGCGTGCTACGTGTCGCTATTGTGATGGTTTTCTATAATTTTGTCAGTATTATTCATGTTTTTCGTTAGTAAGCATTGTTAGAAACATTGTTCGTGCCACGTATCGCTGTTGTAATAGTTTTTTTCAGTTTTGTCGGTATTATTCAAGTTGTTCGTTATTAAGCATTGTTGGAAACATTGTTCTAGCATGAAAAGTGACTTAGGTGATTGCGAGGATACGCCGATGGTGTTTTCTACAAAAAGAGGCCCAAACATGGAAGATTAACAGATATGAATAAAAAAATTAGGCTACAAAGTCATGAAATTGGCAGGGAATGTAACTGAAAACGTTTACAGTGCTCTAAAAAGATTCTAGCAGAGGGTTAGCAAAACATTATAAGAAGTTTTAAATCTGTTGGAGTCTACCGATAAACCAAACTCCTATTTATGTAGACTCATTAGTATTGTTCCAGTTAAGAATAGACGTCGTCGGCTGGACGAAGAAAATGCTCGTTTAAGAGATGTTGTAGCTCTTTATAAGATTAGATATTTACATAAAAACAAACTTAATTAAGTAGCAGTTTATCGAAATGAGTTTGTAGCTTTACACGGCATCACAAAATGTAGAATTGAGTATTTACTCACATCTTTAAAAAATACCGGCATGCCTCCAATCGACACAAGAGGAAAACACTTAAACAGACCCTTAAAACTGTGTGATGATACTCGTTATAAAATTAAAGAGCATATATCATCATCTAAAAACAGGAAGTCATTGCAGTACCAACGACTCTCAGAAGAAATATTTACCCGAAGAACTCAATGTTAAGAAAATGTGGAAAATGTTTAAAAAAATGCATTCCGACAGCGAAGTATCATACGAAATTTACAGATTTTAACAAAGCTTTTGGTTACCCACGCACAGACACGTGCAGCATATGTGATGAATACCTAGCTAAAATGAAATGTCTCAAGCAAGAAAAACAACCAGGTAATGAAAAACCTGTACACGTGTTTCTAAATGAAAACCAAAAAATTGATCAAACTAAGGAAGACATAACAACTAAAATTAAACAACTGAACACATTACATGATCTTCATTTAAGTAAATCAAAATCATTTTATTCAATGAAAAAGCAATAAAAGCTTTTAAGTCGTAAATCCAACGTAAAATAGTCAATCTGCATAGACTTTGGTAAAAATTTTCCAATTCCCAAAATTCCTACTAATGATGTATACTACAAGAGGCAGCTGTCCATTTATATGTTCAACGTACATGTTCTCTGACTCAAGAAGTATCTTTTATGTGTACCCAGAAACCATTGCTAAAAAAGGTAGTGATGATGTTGCTTTTCTACTGAATCATTTCGTATATACCTATTGTGATTCAAACATAAGGGAACTGGAATTGTTTTGTGACTCCTGCGGTGGGCAAAACAAGAATTACACCATTTTCCGCTATTTGCATAATCTTGTTCACCATCAAAAAAGGTTTGATTCTATAAGAGTAACTTTTCCTATTAGAGGTCATTCTTATATGAAAAATGATAAGAATATGGGAATCATTAATCAAAAAGCCAGAATTAAAACAGTGAAGGAATTATGCGATCTCGTTCAATCTTCCGGGAACAAACCTTCACCCTTTGTAGTGGAACATATTTCAGAAGACAATCAACATATTTTTCGAAAGTGGACCGAACATGTAAATAAACTTTACAAGAAAAAAGCTAACTTTCTAATTCAATCAATAAGCCAATTAAAAGTTTCAAAAAAACATCCTAGGTTAATCGAGTATAAAGACACATATAGTGGGGCATGGAACTGTGCAGTTGTAATCGATAGAAAACCTACCTTTATCAAAAATTTGGAGAGTAACAATCAATTTCTTCTTCATGAAATATCTTACTCAGGTAAAGTTGTATTCATAGACTGTTATTTAGTTTCACTATTATTTTTTTTGCTTCAGGTCAAATACCAATTTCGGCGCAAAAATTTGCTAACTTGCAAAGTTTAAAAAAGTTCTGTGGAAAAGAAGCTCAGGATTATTTTAACTCACTGGTGCACAATTAATTAAGAATATGGGGGACATTTTTTATTTTGTTCGGTGAAAAAACCTTTTAAAATAATCGAAACAATCTTGTTATTTTCTTATAATAATTCATTTAGTTTAACTATTTTTGAAGACGTAAAATTGTTTGTACAATAAAAATATACTTAAAAAAAAATTGTTAAACATTCAGGGAAAAAACGGGATAAGTCAGAACCAACTATCAATAACTTCTTGATTTTTATATCAAAAACATTTTTAATTGCTTTCAGTTTTTAACCTAAGGATCTCAGATAGTTTAGAGACATAATGGTAAAAAAAAACAAATTCTGAATTCAAAAACTTTAGTGTTTGTAGCGTTTTGAACTTTAAAATTGCTTTATCTTAAAATCATACAATGTGACTTAGCCTGTTTTTCCCCTGTACCCTTCATTTGGTCTAACTGCAAACGGTATTATGAAGTCTAATGGTTACTCCCTGTTGGGCATATAACTGAAACCTCACTATTAAGTATTTGGAAAGAAGCAGTTGAACAGACAAATTTTTTGTAAATATGTACTCAAAGACGATTAGCAATCTTATTACCAACAATAATGGATATGCTGTTTTTATTTCCAATGCAATAAATATTTTGGCTGAATTGAGGCGTTTTTTCAAGCACTCTTGAACACATAAATCGATACTTTTGCTCGAAATATTATAGAAGTTTCTCCGACGAATATTTATATCCTGGTGATAAAACTCTCTGAGTTTTATTCGTTTAATATAAAAGTTAATGTGATATAATCTATTGTGTTTTGTTTCAACTAACTTTCTTTATGATTAGTTTCAGTTTGAAATTTTTTTTTCTAGACGTAATGTCTGTAGATATCTTCACGGATTGAGTTGATATAACCCTCAAAACTTCTAGATACTTAGTCAGTTGCGTCAGGTATTAGATTCTGCGCCCTTTCTAGCATAAAATCATTTTCTAGATCGAACCTCTTTACACCTATATGTGTACAACTGCTTTTATTCGTTTTGCAATTGTATCATTGTATTTTCTGTATTGTTTAATTTCACCAAACAGAGCAGCGTAAGTAATTTTCTGTCAGATAACTGTTATATATGACTAATAGATCATTTTATGGTTCAAATTTCTTATTTTACGACAAAGCCTACGATACGTATAAAGAGCCCTCGTTACGTTAGTGGCGGTATTTCCAAGATTAGCATTCCGCTTAATATGTTCTTCAAGAATAAATTCGAGATACATAACCTCTTCTGAGAACGATTGTATTACTCCATCCATGGTCGGAAGTTAAACTGTAAATTTCCTCCTATTTATAAATAAAATAAGTGTCGTTATATTAGGATTTACCGAACGTCCTTTTTTTCGAACATCAAGTAGTTACTAGGATTAAAACAGCTTCCACGTAATCAAAAATAATACTGTCATGCTTACTGTTAACTGTTTAACTACATCGCCTGCATAGCAGGAGATACTTTCTTTTGAGCTTTACTAAAAGACCGTTAAACACTATTGACTACAGTGGGTGTAATAAGACTTCTTGAGAACAGCATTTTGCTATTCTTATAATGATCGGACGAATTACTTGATGATTAAAGGTATCTTACCGTTTTCTCTTACAGTGGTAGCGTTAACAGACTCCAGCGAGGTGTTATCAAACTTTGTATCTTTGAACGCACAAAACGCCACTTTTTTGACTAGATACTTTTCAAGATCTCTAACAACACAATGTAAGGCATATATGGTGGATTTGATTGGTTAGATGCAAAGTGTTATCTGTGAATAGATATATTTAATGAGTATCCACTTCTTAAGTGCGTGTTTATTATTCTTTTTTGTATGTGTTGTATTTAATATATAGTTTTTTTTTTTTAATTTTCTTAAACTTAATTTAATTACCTTTACAGCTAGATCGTCTGCATAGCCCAAAGAACGAATAAATTTCTTTTAAGCTTTGCTAAAAGATCGTTAATCACTATCAACTATAGTGAATATAATAAGACTTGTCCTGTAGGACAACCTTTTGCTACTCTTATAATGAGCGACAAATCATTTGATCATGAAAGGTGGTATACCTTTTTCTCTTGCAGTGTTAGCGTTAAGAGACATACATGAGGTGCTATCAAACTTTATATCTATAAACTCACATGACCCGACATTTTTAACGAGATTACCTTTTTAAAATCTTTAACAAGACAATGTAAGGCCCCTATTGTGAATTTGATTGGTTGAGATGCAAACACATCTTCGTGAAGAGATTTACTTGACCAGTATCCACTTTTTAAGTACGTGTTTATTATTCTTTTTATATGTGTTGTATCTAATATATAGTTTTTTTTATTGTCTTTAGCATTATTTAAGCACCAGAATTTTTTATATTACCTTTTCTATCCTGTGGCTTTTTTTCATACAAATTTTATATTTATTGTTTAAGATAATAATACCGTTGATTTTATCAACATAAAGTAATGTATTGCGACTGTTTTTGTCCAATTTTATATCCAATAAGTTCTTTCTTTTAAAGCGAAGTTTCTATACTAGCGTTGTATTACTCTATAGCGCCACGACACGTACGAATAAAATACGTGTAAAGCCAGCACGAATACATGTTGAGAAATAGTACGGTATTCGCGCTTGCGTGCACGTTATATAATATATTTATAAATATCACCTATACATTAGTGAATTATTTTAACGTCAATCTTGCATCCGAAGAAGCTGAAACACTGCTAAATTTTATAAAGGAAAAATTATTATTGCGCATGATCAATTTAAAAAAAAAAGGAAGGAACTACAAGGTATGGGACGACTCTCGATGCTGTATTTGTCAGAAATACACAAAATATCCAACCACAGTCATATTTTAGTTAAGACAAACCAATCATAACCAACATATATGATAATTTGAACGAATCAGTAATTTGGATATATTGTTAATTTTTGCAATTTACTATTTTTTTTTTAAATAAGCCACAATTTTATTTTAAAATAAGTTTATTTGAAGTTTCCATTTTCACTTCGAAATTCATTCTCAAAACAAAATAATAATAATAAATTCTAAATACACAGTTACTTATTTTTATTTCTTTTTACCTCTTTGAAATAGACTCACACAGGCAACATATTCAAGATTTTAATTTCAGGTTTTCTACTACCCCTACGGTTATTGCTACCGTCGGAGCACCTACTTCAAAATCACTGAACAATAGCTTAAACAACCCTTTAACTTATTGCGGTTGTGGTAAACCAGGTTTTATCAGAGCACTGTCCAGTTTGTAGCCATACGAAAGCATTCTCTTAAGGTTTTTCTGCCGTAGATACATTTATTTCACCTCAACCTAGACCCGTTTTACGCATCAACATATTATATTAGGTCATAAAGGACACGATTCAGAACAAATTTTTGTAAAATTTGCTAATAGCGTTAGTAAAAACAGTATTGACAACGGTAGTTAATGTACAATTAACAGATAAAATAGATCCTACTAAATTATTACTTGATATCATCAAGTTAATGTCGCATAAGCTGACTGCGTTTGTGTCACCGTTCAGGATTTATCTCTACTTACGGATGCCTTTTCGTAAAATGGACAGATCATAGATACCTGCTCACGCAATGAGTACTCTACCGCTACTTGTCAGAAGAAGACGAAGAAAAGGCTCATTTAGTAGTACCCACACATGAGCATAAAGCCATTATAAAGGAATATCATGATGCGCTAACTGCGGGCCATTATGGTATTGAACGTAATTTGTGTCGCTGATTATATTGATAAATATCCAGATTGTCTGAGACAAAGATATACGGCCTCTAACTAGAAACCAGTTGGACTGTTACAAACCCCTGTATATGCCTCTGACTTATTTGGAGTGTTACTTAAAGGATCAAAAGGTGAACTTTGAATTTTGATAGTCGAAGACAGGTCTAGTAAGTAAGTGGAGATATTTGCGCGATTTGGCCTATCCCGAAAAATTAATAGTGATAATGGCGTGCAGTTCGTGTAAGACGTAATGTAATAAGTTTGCCTTGTTTTACAGATAAACAGACTTTTACTCCACTCTATTACTGTTCTGCTAATATGATAGATCGCAAGAGTGGAGATCTAAAACCTAGACTTGCTATGCTTGTAGGAACTGAACATAACACTTGACCTGAGAAGATACCAATAGTTAGATTTTTCCATGAACTCAGTATGGAACGAGCCCATAGAACAAACCGCTGCCTACTTAACTTTCGGACATGAATTGCGAACTCTAGATTAAGTTAATCGAGATATTCGCCAAGTTGTGGAATCTGAAAATTTTATACCTCAGATAATTATATACCTCAGATAATTCCATACCTAAAAGCATGACTGAAACGTGGCATAAATCAAGGATGAAGCATGACAACGCCCAAAATAGACAAAAAAAATTTCTGAGAGACGTGTGGGCCAAAAAACGGCTCTTAGTAACAAGTCGAACGGGTCAAACAGCTAAATTCTACCCGAATAGAGATGAACCCTATAGAATAAAGCAAGTGGTATCTCCTCTGAGATACTAGTTTTATGGAGTGGGCACCTCTACTACTCTTGGTGTGTTCCACTTATCCACTCTTATATAAGCTAACCTCAATAATGTTGAAGCTCCCACTCCCGTAGTGCCAAGACGAAGACTAGGACACCCCAGGAAGAAACCTACATCTTCTGTTGGTCCTTCCTCTAACGAGTTCAATGCCAAGGGGGACACAATAACAACCCATAATTCCTACCATCACGCCTATGATGGAAGTATGAGGAATAGAATAGTCATGTGAATCTAGCAGATGTCAAGTGGTCTTATGTGTGTATGTGATACAAGGAGTGTTTGATATCTGATACACAAAACTTAGATAAAATATATACGGGATTAGTTGTTAGTTTAAGATAAGAGTCGTGTTATAACCATCAATCAAGAAACACATATATTTATCCATGTTTATAAATTTCTTGTAAAAAACCTAAAATCCCCTGAGAAAACTAAGTTAATACTATAATATCCGAATTTTAATTAACCTAATAAATACAATATTTAACTTTGGCCACAAGAAAATAGTTTCAGAACTTTTATTATCCTCACTTACAAAATATGATACCCATATATTTTTCTTCTCTAAATTCTTAAGCAGTCACCAAGGAAATCTTAGCAGACTTTTACAAGACTTTTATTTATTTTCGGAGTTTTTAGAGCCAAATATGTATATGTAATATTTTGTATAAATTTTAGATGAGCACTATTAACTGATTTAGATTTTAGAGATTTTTTTGAGCACATGAACTTCGTTTATGTGCTCAAAATGTGCCTTCTGTTCATCTACAGAACGCATCCGTGCCTTTAAGATCAGATCAAGAAATTTTGATGTAACCAGTTCACTATCTCCTTTGGAATTAGAGAAAGCTATGGATGCGTTGGTATTGGTATCACCAAAAGAAATTTTTGAAGCGGATATGATGACACTGGAAACTGGAAAACCCTGGAAGAAAAGTCTTCTTAATTTGAATCCTTTCATGGAGAAAGCAGGATGTCTCAGGGTGGGGGGTAGATTAAACTTGACAAACCTACCTTATTCACAAAAACACCCTCGATTATTACGTGCTAAACACAGGTTTACCATATTGTTATTTGAAATGGAATATAATAGGTTGCTGCATTGTGGCCCGCAGCAATTGTTAAGTACTATCAGAGAGAATTTTTGGGTACTGGGAGGACGAAACATAGCACGGAAAGTGTATCGCAATTGTGTGAGATGTTTCCGATGCAAACCTATTCCTTTGGAGCAAATTATGGAAGTTTTACCAAAAGAGAGAGTAGAAGTAAATCCTCCATTTTATGTAACGGGAATGGATTATGCAGGTCCTTTTCCAATGAAGACAAAACGTGGTCGTGGTTCACAAATAATTAAATGTTATATTTATCTTTTTGTGTGTGTTTTAACTAAAGCACTTTATTTAAGGTGGTATCAGACTTAACCAGCAAAGCCTGAAAAGCAAGGTTTGTCGCACGACTGGGCAAACCACTTAAAATTTATTCAGATAATGGGTCAAATTATATTGGGGCTAATACTAAATTAAAAGAATTACAACAATTTTTGGAAGAGGAATCACAAACAATGAGTAATACGTTAGGTAATGAGGGAATTCAATGGCAATTTATTCCGGCACGTGCTCCAAATTTTGGGGGTTTATGGAAAGCGGCCGTGAAATCATGTAAACATCATTTAAGGAGAATTTTGGTTAAATCTCTTCTTAAATACGAGAAATTTAGTACTCTTCTTGCACAGGTTGAAGCGGTTCTAAACTCCCGTCCTTTGGTCCTTCTTTCCTCTAGTCCTGACGATCTTGAGGTATTAACACCTTCCCATTTCTTTATTGAACGCAAACTCACTAAAGCTCCTGATCCAAGTCTTAAAGAGATACCAGTGAATCATCTGTCTCGTTGGCAACATGTACAGATGCTACATCAACATTTTTGGAGTAGATGGTCGAGTGAGTACCTTGCTGAATTGCAACAAAGGCAAAAATGGATGAAGAATTCCAATAACCTTCAAACTGGACAGTTGGTTATCATCAAGGAGGACAATCTGCCTCCATCCCAGTGGCGACTAGGAAGAGTGAAGAAACTGTTCTGTGGTCCAGACGGAAATGTGCGAGTGGTCTTGGTCAAAATTCAACTGGGAGAATACAAACGTTCTATTTTAAAACTGTGTCCTCTCCCAGAACAATCATAGTGATTAAGTGTTCATTTTATATATATATATATATATATATATATATATATATATATATATATATATATATGAACGTTGGTTATGTTACAATTTTCTATTTTTCAGTTATTACATGTTTAAGCTTTATGTTGAAATTGTTATTTCAATGTGGGGGGAATGTTTAGGACTTTTAATTTTGTATAACCAAGGGTTTTTAGATCAGTCTGGCAACAGTGTGTAGTTGCAACCTGTAAGACTAGGTTGCAACTACAAGGGGACAAGGGGAGTAAGGTGGTAAGAAAAGGGGTTAGAATGGCGGAATACATAGCATTGTAAATTTGGTTTAGTTTTAATAAAAAAGTTGGAAATATCAGTTGGTGATGTTAATGTTGGCAAAGAAAAACCCGTAAAGAAAAATTTAGAAATTCTTAACGGAAACAAAAATATTTAGTTAATTTAAACAAATTATCTAATTATTTAAGTACAATTTATGCAGTAGCAACATTTTTCAATTTTGCTTGTATAAGACCCACACAAAATTTTTTACATGTATGACAAATTTCAATGTTGCTGGATTATTTTTGTTGTAGTTCCCTGTTTGGCACTGCCTATGTTTATTATTTGTTTGCTTTGTTGTACCCCTTGGATTTGTATCCGTTGATGTTGTCCTGTCATATGATCTTGTCGCAATTCTTCTGCTAACTGAAGTAAGAAATTTTGCTTAGATATTTGACTGCCGGATACTTTCTTATATAGAATCCAAGCATTTATCCTGCCATAACTAAACTATTTAAAAAACTTGCAACGGTCATCTTCCTGAAGCTGATTTGGATGAATACTATCTGGCTATCTGATCTTCAACGTCTACTCTATATTTTGTGTGGTTGTAGTAGGTAAGGGTTTCCGGTTTCTTTTTTATGTGTGTCTATTTCAATAATATTTGAGTGTAGAGAATTTAGCATTAAAATATTTTTGTTCGTTTTTACTTGGTAAACCATAAGCATCAAATTTTTATGTTTAAACATTTTTGTTTTGTATAGGTCCATCTTTTCTTTTTTATTGCAGTACTAAGTAAAATTAAGTAAAGCTAGGACTTTGAGACTTGCTATAGTAGTAGAAAAAAAATTTTATATTCCTAAATAAACATTCTATTTACTACAAAGATACAGTTCAAATAAACCAATATAGGAAATATTTACAGATTATTTGTTGCCAAATAATTATTTCCAGTTTGTTTTATGATAAGGTCTAAACTGTTATTATTAATTAAAAAGTTTTGATTTGTACAAACATTAAAAAGTCAAGTATAGATTATTAAAACAAACTTATCGAAATATAACAGGAGTCATCTGATGAAAATGTACAAAAATTAAACCTCAGGTGAAAAATAAAGAAACAAATTTAGGTTATAATTGATTTTTGCCTTAGAACAACTTTCAAAGATTCAGCACAATATGCTGAATTTGTCCTACTTGATCTAAGGAAAAAATCAATAATAACCTAAATTACATTATAATAAAAACATAATTCTTCTAAGCATAAGCATACCTAATCATTGCTCTTTAATATATTCATAAATAAATAAAAAAAACCCAATAGTAAACCAAAATGTTTTTTTACAGCTTGTCCAAGAAAAAAGTATAACTATAATTGTGTATTAAAATTAGGAAATATTTTATAATTATAATAAAAATGAGCTCATCGCTCCTTAACCCTTTGGGATCCAGTGGGACAGCGACAGTTTCAATTTGCCTGATGTTCCAAATAAGTCCCGTTTTACATTATATTCTTCGATATCGAAGTTTATCGACTACACTGCACATGTTTCTCTACTAAAGTGATATTGGCAACGTTGGATGGCTCAGTTCGTTCGTAAGTACAACGCAGTCAACACGTGGTTCTTACTTTTCGACGTTTTTACAGTTAAAACAATTTGTTTTCGACACAATCGTAAGGTAAGTTTGTTGTTTAGTGTATGTAATTATTCTACACCTTAATCTGAGATTCGTTTACTTTTGTAAATTGGCAAACTTACATCAGCAATCACATGGAATTTATGTGTCCCACTGGGTTTGTTGGACGTGCCTTTTATATACCATTGGTTTTTTTTAGCATGTCAAGAAAAAGAAAGCTTACTCAAAAGGAATTGCAAGAACTGGCTGATAATATAAGCGACATATCTTCATGCGATGACATAGATGCAGAATCTAATATATCTTCAGAAGACGACGAAGAAGACCTATTCCACGACAGTGATCATTCTTCTGATGAGTCGTATATGGCATCAGATGATTGTCCTGACAATGAAGAAGATCACACTCGCTCATCAGATGGATCAAATACGTCTTCATTTGATTCTCCCGAAAAGGAAGAAGACGAGAATACTTGCTTGCCAGATGAGGAAGATTTAATTGAAGGTAAGAAAGCCATTATCAATGAAAAGAAAAGAGAACTCCCTATGGTATGGACATTAGTCGAAGCTGATCATAAACTCAGATTTGCTGTTCCTCCTAAAATACCTTGTTTAGTTGATTAATCAATTAATATGAATTCGTCACGTCTAGAAATTTTCTTGAAAGTATTCCCTCGAAGTTTGTTTATTTTTATTGCGGATTGTACCAACGAGAGAATTAAAATGTATAATCGCAAAGAAGGAAAGTCTGAACCGCTTACTGATGCTGGTGAAGTAATGATTACTATTGGTTGTATTTTAATAATGTGCTAGAACAGAGTGCCTAAACTGAGACATTACTGGGCTTCGCATCCATCTGTCGGAAATAAAACGATAAGTACTGCAATATCAAAAAACAGATGCTTATTCATTCTCTCCAAATTTTACTTCAATGGCCCAAAGAAACCCGAAGATTGCAGTAAGATATATTATGTAGAAGAACTGCTCTCCTGTTTCAAGTTCACATTTCAGATGTATCGAACCGACAGTACTAGACAATCAATCGACGAGAGTATGGTGAAGTTCAAAGGTCGGTCGTCCCTAAAACAATACGTACCTCTAAAACCAGTGAAAAGGGGTATAAAACTATGGTGCAGGTGTGATTCTAAGACAGGATACGCATATGATTTTAACGTTTACTCTGGAAAGGAAGCTGAACAAGCTGATGGAACTTTAGGTGAAAGTGTAGTAAAAACGCTATGTGAATCGATACCTATTGATAATGTTGTTGTGGCTTTTGACAGGTTTTTTTACCGCTGTACGTCTAGTGGACACTATTAAATTCGCCGTAGTTAATACAGCCATTACAAATAGACGGAACATCCCTCAGGAGTTTTCTATAAAAAGCAAAATGAATAATAGAGACGCACCCAATGAACAATGCGCCTACAGGACTGTATGTGCGGCGGCCTTGTGGACTATCACGGATTGTGTTCCTCTGCATGTGTTAGCAGTAGAAAAGAGACATCTCTATGAGAGAAGAGAGCATTTAACAACAGCTATAAAAAAAAAGAAGAAAGGGAAAGATCAATGGAAAGATGACAAGAAGAGTGGAACAACAAGAAAGCTTATACTACGAATATTCCGACATTGTTACTCACACAATGCTGGAGTGTAATAGATGTACCTGGCCTTTCGGCATACGACCGTTAGCGCCTTCAGTGCCCCTACGCGTCCGACACCAAAATGAAGGTGCCACGCCACGTACACAAGGCACGTTTCGTGGGGCTCCACCTTCCCCGTAGTACCTGTGTTGCAATTACCTCACCTACCCGTTATCCCCTCCCACAGGCGGATAGGTGACGCAGGCAGAGGAATTTCTACCTTGCACGTAGACAGGTCGCCGCCGAGGATCTCTCCTCTACCACTCTTAAATCTCCTGGCGGGTACGTGCTGGGACACCAACACCACGCTTGACGCAAGGCCAAGAGAGGTGTGTACGGGACCAGCTCGTTCAACCTCGCCTGGTTCTCTTGGAATAAGAGTAGAGTGGTCCCACGAGAGTCTTGTCTCGGATACTAGGAGTGTAGACCGGTGACCGTGACGCCTAAGCGTTCGCGTGCGTTTCTACAAACCCGACACCTCAAGTGACGGCTCTCCACCTCTCAATTCCTACCCATTAGACGCCTCTTACGACAGGCAGGGCCTTCTGACCTCGGCCGTATTCTTATCTCCGCGAGCCGAACGGGCCGTAATAGATGTACAGTGGAGAGAAACAGAATGTATAAAGAAATAGGTATGAACCCCGTGACTGTAAGAGAGATGATAGTGAAGATGACGGGAAGTACGGCGGGATGGAATAGTGTTCACAATTACATCAGAGCATTTATTAAAACGAAAGAAGAAGAAAAGAAACACCAACCGGGCCAACGACAGAGATAAGATATTACTATTATATAAGATATATATATAGATATATATTATATATATTATATAAGATAGATATTACTATTTTAATGGGAATAAGCCGCAATTTTTGATCTTTGATCTTGCACTGATAACTTGTTTATACTCCAACAATTGATAGAAAAAAGAATAGCGGTTGGTACCGAAGTACATTTAGCCTTCATCAACCTAGAAAAGGCGTATGATACAGTTCCAAGACTTAAACAGTTCCAAGACTTAAATTGTGGAAAGCTTTATACAACAACTCGACATTAGTCCATACCTTTAAGGAATAATCACAGAAGTATACAATAATAACACTACTTACCTAAAAATTGGAAATAGACTATCAGAGCCAATAAAAGTAACTAAAGGACTAAAACAAGGATGCAGTATGTCACCCTTACTATTTAATTTACATATTGAGGCAGCCCCTTCAAAATTGGAAAAACCACTGTCAGGGAATGGGAATCCCCATAGGAAATGACGTACTGTACTCCCTGAACTTTGCGGATGACCAAGTCGTCCCAGCCCAAGATTTTTATGATCTAGAATTTATGATGAAGCGTCTATACAGAGAATATGTTAAATGGGGGTTACAAGTCAGCATGAAGAAAACAGAATATTTAGTTATCAATTCAGATGCAATGCTTGAAGTGTTGATAGACGAGAACGTGGAAATCAAAAAAGTAAAAAAATTTAAATATTTAGGTGCACTCGTTGCTAAGAACGGCTTGGGAGAAACCGAAATTAAACACCAAATTAATCAGGAACGTAAAATGGTAGGATGTCTGAACTCCTTATGGCGGGATCGCAGCATTTCCAAAAGGAACAAAAAAAGAATAAGGCAAACCATGGTTGAATCAGTTCTTTGTTATGGCTTTGAAGTATGAACAATTAATGCAGACTTGAAGAGAAGATTGTTGGCACTTGAAATGGATTATTTGAGAAGAAGTGCTAGAACATCAAGGCAGGAAAGGAAGACCAACGAATCTATAAGAAATAACATGAATGCTACAGAAACGGTCATGGACAGAATAGAAAGAAGAGGTTCAAAATGGTTTGGACACATTGAGAATGCCTGACGAACGTTGGCCTCAAAAACTTCACAAATGGAAGCCCCCTGGAAGAAGAAAAAGAGGTAGACCTCGACGCTCATGGAATGAAGTGTTGTATTCGCAAGTTGGAATAATGTCAAACGTCAATAAACTTGTTTTAACCTTCAATTGTGGCTTATTCCCATTAAAATAGTAATAACTTTAAAATGCCACAAGAAAATAGCTTCAGAACAATAGATAAGATTTAGATAAGAGAAGGGAGTGTTCCAAAAATGTCGTCAGCCATACAGCGGCCACCCCACTTTCGGAGTACGGTACGTGCAACAGTCAACTGCGCACAAGTAAGAGAGGGTGGTTTTAGTTGGTAGGCAGGATAATAGATATCTGAATCTTTGGCACTGCTATCTTTAGTACTTTAAATTAAACTAAAACACAAATTTTAGGGACTCAAAATGCAGGTAGCCAAAAAAAATTCCAAAACCCCCTCTCAAACAAATTCTGGGTGCGCCACTGTCTTAATTCAGCATATAACTATTTAAAATTTCAAAACTATTACATACAACCGATTATTACTATATAAAAAAAAATAAAATAAATGACGAATATTATCACAACTTAAAAAATTAAATATTTTATTTTTAACTGTTAGACTTGTATAAAGCTTTTATAGCTGTATTATAAAGCAACTGACTTGCTTAGTATGTGTTAATAAATGATTGTTGCTCTCTTCTCAAGTTAAAGATCAGATCTAAGTCACATAAACGAATAATAGTATGTACCTATCTTTACCAGTTACAGGTTTAGGATGCCAGGTATACCAGACTAGACAAAATAACGGACTTTAACAACACACAAAGGTGATTCCAATCAATAACAGAAAAAGACACTTGTAATTTTGTCAATCACTTTAAAAAAACAGGACATCAGTTTAATTAATAAACCATTAATACTATTGAATATGTAAATTATTATGAAATATTAAGAAATAAAACACTAAAAACTTTTAAACACTTTCACAAATTTTATTATACTCGTAGTTATCACTACAGCTATTTCGGCAGAGTGCGCATCGCAAGTAAGCTATTTTTGTTATGCGTCTAACACTTTATAGTCTTTAACTGAAAAAATTTTAGGAAAGGAGAACTGTTTCTGTTACTGAAGGAGATATTTTTTAATTTGTTAATTTTCATAGATTATAATAATGATAGCTTAAGGCCTTTATTTTAAATGTGAAGAATTTGGAATTGGTGATTAAAAGAATTATTACGAGTATCGTTTGAACCTTCGTATAGTGAGGACCGGTGTAAGTGTGTCTCGTATTCAATCGAATTTATTTAGGTTTTAATTAGGTTTACGTTAATTTTAAGTTATTAGAATGTTATTAGTTTAGGATTTGTACTGTGGGTATTAATATTTCCTATATTTTTTTGATAAATACTTAACCCTGGGATGTCCCAGGGTAAAAATGGTGTTGGTGGCAAAAACCCACCTTACAGGATCAAGTTGATAAGGACATGTTAAGTAATATTCACATCGAAGATATTGTTTTTTCTGAGGTTAATAATTGTAATAATACTGCCAAATGTTTTAAATTCTGATGATTCTATTATTAATAATTCCAACATTAAATCTATTGTTAATGATGGCTATAAAAACTTGCCGTCTACAACTCAGCAATATAAACAATCAAGTCAGGTTTTAAATACTTCAAATCGATTTAGCGATACTGATACAGGGCCGTATTTTATTTTTGTTCAAAATACCGATTTAAATTTGGGTCGTCTTCATCCCATGAAAATAGGAGAAAAATTAAGTACTCTCGCGGATTACGATAAAAAAATAACTGAAATTTAGTGTTGGCAGGAATAGAATTAAAATCGAAGTAGATTCGGGACTTGTTCCAAATAGGCTGGTAGAAGAATCTTTTTTTGAAAAAAATAATTTAATTGCATTTATACCTAATTATTTGACAGAAAAAAGAGGTTTAGTTCGCGCTGTTGACACTACTATAAGTGAAAATAAACTCCTAAATACTCCAAAATCGAATGTAACGGTTAATAAAGTCCAAAGAATGACTAGATTAATACAAAAAGACGGTATATCGAAGAGACTCCCAAGACAGATGATTATTGTTACTTTTGCGGGCAAATTAATTCATCTATTTATCTACACTAATAAAGTTAGGTGCCCGGTCGAGGTGTTTGTCAGTCCGGTCATGCAATGTTACCAGTGTTTGCGTTATGGTCATTCGGCTACTCAATGTAAATAAAAAAAAAAAAGATGCAAAAAATATGGGAATGAAGAAAATAAAGATTGTCCTGATAAATGTAATACTTTTTGCGTGCATTGTCAAAATAGTGGTCACGAATCAATTTTCAGAGAATGTCCTGAATATCTTAAGCAGAGAAAAACGAAATAAACTATGGCTAACTTGAACATTTCGTTTAAGGAAGCGCAGAAAATATCTGATAATCCAGGTTATTCCAGCTTAGTTCAGAAGAATTCATTTGCACCGTTAATCAACTCTGACACGGAATTTCCTCCACTAAAATTTGATTCTACTTGTCAGTTCAATTCTACTACAGTTCATAAAAATAACAATATTCTCAAAGGTCATACAACCCTGGTAATTAGCCCTCCCAAAAAAAGAAAAAATAGAGACACTACTATTAATTTCCCTCCAATTCGTAGAGAGTTCCAGACTACTTTCTGTGCTGGTCCCGTATTCTAATTCGGACAACTTGAACCTGTAGATGAATTTAGTAAATTTATCACTCAGCTTAGTGTTACTCCTAAAAATTTTATTAAACAAAGCTTTCAAGATTTTGTTAATGCTTCTCCAAATATGGCTTCTAATCTTAACGTCAATGCCATTGAATTTGAGAACAAAGTTAAAGAAGTTGTTTATAACATTTTTACTTAGAATTCATGGCTATCAAAAGTATTAAAATTATTCAGTGGAATATTCGATCACTTAACGCTAACAAATATTCTTTACATCAGTTACTTCTTGAAGAACATTTTGATATAGCAGTTTTATCGGAAACTTGGTCCAAACCCTCAGATAATGTTTGTTTTAGTAATTTTAATATAGTAAGTAAAAGTAGAGCTAACGGATACGGTGGAGTAGCTATACTTATATCAAATAACATCAATTACGAACCTATTTCATTTGTTAATAATTTCAATCAAAACTTGGAAGTTTGTGGCGTAGACGTTAGTATTGAAAAGAAAAAGTATATGATTTTAAGTTTATACCGACCAGTAAAAGCAAAAGTATCAGTGCGAGATTATGTCAACTTTGTTCACAAATTAACAATGACTGTATTATTTCTGGGGATTTTAATTCGCACCACGGATTATGGAGATCAAATGCACGTTCTTCAGAGGGTAATATATTAGTGGAAGCCTTGGATTCTTTTTCTCATTTAATTATCGTAAACGATGGATCGGCTACTAGGTAGGGATGGCGGTTTTTGACAAAACACCGGTTTCCGGTTATACCGGTTTTTTTTGCTTACGGTTTAGCCGGGCGGTTATAAACGGCCAAAAAAACCAGTTTTTCCAAAAACCCGTTTATGTTTTTTTTTATTCCATTAGGTTACAAAGTTACATTTACAATGCACTTTAGTTTGCATCCCCAACCATTTCAAATTACCCACCCCAACCATTTCAACTTATAAAGAATTTCCCAGACTCGTTCAAATGGGCTTTAAAAAAAAAATCGGTTGCCTGTAAAGTCGGTTTTACGGGCGAATATTTTACGTGACAACGTCTTTTTCTCGGTAGAATATTTATTGATATAATTATTATTAAATTGCACAATAGGAACAAGGAATTGAATGAAAATAAGAATTGCACAAATTTTAACTATAGAAATATATTTTGTTTACTAAAACATTGTACATGTAAACTTAAACTTAACTAATTTCTATTTGAGTGATTTTGTTGAGGATAGGACGATGATAGGAGAAATATGAAATGAAAGGAAGTGTTTCTGCTGTAATGTGTCTTGAACGCCAAGAACGCTCAAGAAAGACAGAGACACAAGCACGGAAGCACGCACCGATTGAACGCGCCTAATTCTCTAGTGCTGGGCGCGCAGCGGACCGATCATGTTTGAGTGGGAGAGAGACGCAAGGCATTCGCCGGTCCGGCGGGCCTCTCTCTAGTTCGGTGACTCACTGTAACAGACGTGAGCGGGCGTTACACTTTTTCATGAATGACTCCGAGCCACAACCTAATTTAAGACGTTGTCACGTCAATAATATCAACATAAATATTTTATGTAACAATAAAACACTGAAAACTTTGTTTTCAAAACTTCCACAAAATTTATTTTAAACTCTTATCACTACACGCTGTTTCGGCTGATTGCCTTTCTCAAGTGATCTATTTTTGGCATGGGTTTACACTTTATAGTCTCTAATGAAATAGGTTGAGAAGGGGAGAACTGTTTGTCTCAAGTTGGTCATTCAGAATTATATCTGTGTTTTTTAATTTGTTGATTTCCATAGATTCTAACAAAGACAGTTTAAGGCCTTTATTTTGAATGTGAAGAATTTTAAATTTCACAATTTCAAAAAGGAATTTCAAACAAAAGGCCTTTCTACTATCTTTCAAACTATCTTTGTTTGAACCTCTGTCTAAACCCACGTTTAATGTCAAGAGTCAAGTGTGAAAAATAGATGATCTACCAGATCACTTATAAAAATATTATGATTACAAATACCTTTTCAACGAAATATTAGAATAAAACTTAATTGTTTCTGGCTGATGTGAGTTTGCACTTTCAGTTTGCTTCTGTATTTATAAAATAAAATAAAATTTGAATTATGGTTTTGTTTGGAATAATTACTTGAGTATAATGATTATGATTGGGATCCAAAATAATACGTAACCTAATCCTAATTACTGTAAAAACCTAATAACCGGTTTTTACTTTAAAAATAAAAAACCGGTTATAACCGGGACAAAAAAACAACCGATAAAACCGGTTATTGCAAAGTAAAAAAACCGGTTTTCGGTTAAAACCGGTAGGTTTTTCCCATCCCAACTACTAGGGCCACTCCTCCAGGTCATGCCAAATCAGTTGTAGATCTCACCATTTTATCTTCCAATTTATGATCAACTTTTGACTGGACTGTTATACAAGATACATATGGATCCCATCACTTTCCTATTCGAATGTCTACCAATAATATTAAAATAGAAAATACGAGGTTTATATCTACAGTTAAGTGGTCGATGGCTAATGCTAACTGGGCTAACATATTGAATTTTAATGAATATAAAAGAAAGAGGCTATGTGTAAACGTACTTTTCGCTTAAAAGCTAAATCTAGCTGGGTACAGTATTGCTCTTCTTTTAATAGGCAAACCCCTTCATCAGATATTTGGAAAAGGGTAAATAAAATTCAGTCTCAGAAAAAAAATTATCATTAACGATAAATCAGCAGTTAAACAACTTTTTTTTAAAATTGCTCCCGACTCTGTTCATCTACTAATAAATATACCAGAGGACCATATCGATGCCCACTTGTTACTCACTCCTATTACTCCGAGGGAACTTATAGCAAACGTTAAAATTTCAAAAAATACATCTCTAGGTATGGCCGGTATAAACTACCTCATGTTAATAAACCTTCCCGAAATTGCTATAGATTATCTATGCAAGATATTTAACAACATTTTACTAAAAGGAGATAATTGTGATTCGCTTAAGCAATGTCTGGTGATTCTTATACCTAAAATAAATGATCGTACTTCTTTAAGACCCATTTCTCTGATGTCATGTCTATTAAAAACACTTAAACGGATCCTTAAAACTAGATTGGAATCGTGGTGTGAAAATGAAGGCATATTCCCGGTAGCTCAGTTAGGCTTTCGGAGAAATAAAGGAACCATCGACTGTGTCACAATTAACTACTGATATCCAATTGTCTTAATCAAATAATAATTATTTAGCAGCACTTTATTTAGATATTTCGGGAGCATTATGATAATGTTATCTAAAACTTACTTTTCGAGAAACTAAGGCATATATTAGTCCCAACTAGATGTGCACAGGTATTTGTTAATAGACAAGTATTCATTCGGTGCAATAATAAATTGATTGGCCCAAGGTTAGTTTATCAGGGTTTGCCGCAGGGATCTGTGCTTAGTCCTGTCTTGTTTAATCTATATACTATGGATCTACATTGTATGGGTATTAATTGTAATATATTACAATACGACAATGATTTCTATCTTTAAACTTCTAAAAATTCTTATTAGGAATGTATTGATTCAATAAAACGAATTATGTACAGTGCAAGAGAATACTTTCTTAACCAAGGGTTGGAACTTACTATGAATAAATCCGCTGTGGTGTTGTTTACTCGTCATCATCGCTTACCAGATATATCCAGCGTTAGAATTGATAATCTAAGTATACCTGTCCAAAAGCACTATACTTATCTTGGCGTCACGCTTGATACTAAATTAACATGGGAAGAACATATTAATAATTGTTTAATTAAATGCGAAAAAAGCCTAAATGTTTTAAAAGTAGTTAACCGCCACCAATGGGGCGCTGATCCTAAGGTTAATCTAATGTTTTATAGGGCATATACCAGGTCAGTTCTTGACTATGGTTGCTTTTTATATGGGTCTGCTACAAATACTAGAGTTAAAAAATTAGACCAAATACAGTACAAAGCTCTACGTTTGGTTTTAAGTGCACTTAAATCTACACATACTGAAAATCTATTAGCCGAATGTATGGAACCTCCATTACATTTAAGACGTCTTTTTTTGTCTGAAAAGTTTATCCTTAAATGTCAAAGTAATAACCAAAGCTACCTATTTCAAGAAATATCCGACATATCTGTGTCTAACTTAGTTGACAAATTGTGGCATAACAAAAATTTGCCAACTTTAGCTATAGCATTTCCTAATGCTTCTTCCTATTTAGAAATCCCAGCTGAAACTAATTTTTTCCAATCTAATTTCAATATTCTTTATTCCCAAACCAAAGTTTATTTCCTTACTTTTGATGATAACAACGCCATTCAACTTCAGAAACAACTTGCCAAATTTGATAACCCGTATAGGATTTTCACAGATGGGTCAAAATCCATTTTTGGAGTTGGTTGTGCGGTATATATCCAAAACAATCAAGAACACATTATGTTTAAATTAAACCAACAATGTTCCATTTATTCCGCAGAACTGTTTGCAATATATCAAGCTCTGAAATGGACTATTGAGAAGAAAATGTCTGATCAACAAATAGTAATCCTGTCGGATTCAAAATCTGCGTTGTCTGCTTTAGATAAAAAAAAGAATGATTACAATCTAGAAGTTAAAGTGCGTAAGTAGAATCTGTTTTTCTATTATTAAAAGCCTTTTGTGTCCTGCTATCCGCTTGTTAAAGGTTCTACTCGTTTGACCGATGTAAGTTTTTGGGCAGTCGCCACATGTAAGTTTGTATACCCCACTATGTAAGAGCTTTTTATTTTGGCTTTTGTTGTTCTTAATATATTTGCTTAAGTTGTTGTTTGTTCTGAAAGCTGGCGTTATTCCTTTCTTTTTTATGTGTTTGGCTACTTTTGATGATATCTTTCCTGTATATGTAATCGAGCAAAAAGTAATGGTTTTTTTCTCTGTTGGCGAAAAGACTAATTTTAGCACTTTCTTGTGCAGTTTTGGTTTAAAATTTTGTTTATTGTCTGTTCGTTGTCTTAAATTCCAAATAAAGGCCTTAGAATCTATAGAAACCAACAAATTAAAAAATACAGATATAATTCTGAATAACAAACTTGAGACAGTTCTCCACTCCTTAACATATTCAGTTCAAGACTTTAAAGTGGTAGACACATAACAATATAGCTCACTTGAGACACGCACTCTGCCGCAACAGGTGTAGTGATAATTAATTACAATAAAATTTGAGGAAGTGTTGAAAACAAAAGTTTTCAGCGTTTTATTGTTTAATAAAATAAACTTCCATCAAGCAACGGTCGAATCTCGAATCCATTACATAATTATAAAATAAGTTGTTGTAATATGTTATAAAATCAAAAACAAAGAAGCAGTCGATTATTACCAAACTAATGCATTTTATATTCCCTTTGTAAAACGAAATTTTCGCTTCTCTGTGGAAATTGTACTTCAATCTCTTAAGAAAAAACATTAATGTGTTTTAAATTCCTGTTAAATATTATTAGTGTGTAACGTAGAACTGGTAAGGTGTTTAATTTGCTGTACGTCAACCATTCCGTCCTGTAAGTTTTATTGTTTTAAACTTTCTTTTATTTATATGTTTCTTAAATTATGAGTCTGTAACAAATTTCTAATAAAGCAAGTACAGAGTTTGTGAAATACTGAGTTTACCTATACAATCTCTTCCTTTTATTAAAAACATTGGGAGATTTAGATTGGGAGAAATGGATAAATACAGAGAAGATTTTTTTTTATTTTTTTATTATAACTAATAAATTAACAATCAAAATAAAACAATGTATTCTATAAGTTAATGTGATCAGTTCGAATTCGTTAGTCAAGGTGGGTGGACGTATTCGAGTTTTGTGAATTAGCTGGTGATTGTTTCTTGTAAAATATAAGAAGTGTAATTTAGTTGTTAGTTTTGGTATTGATAGTTACGGAGAGCATATTAGAGTTTTTTAAGGCGTAAGTGATGTCAGAAAAAACGGGCGGCGATAAGCCGCCCGATGAAAAAAACACTGATAGTGATAATAGCAGGTATGTTCAGCAAATAGATATGAATAACAGTTATAGACCAGGAGATAATGGCCCATTTTATGTGTTTGTGGAACATAAAAATAAAAATTTAGGGAGACTTTTTCCAATTAAAATAGGGCACTTTCTACTTAAAGATGAAATTTTAAAAAAAGATGTAATAGACATTAAACCGGTAGGAGTTAATAGGGTAAAGGTTATTTTTAATACCTTAGAAATAGCCAATAGTTTAGTTAACCACGAAGTTATATTAAAAAATGAGTTAATAGCATTTATACCTAAATTCTACACTCACAAAAAAGGAGTTGTCAGGATGGTAGATACTTTCTTTTCTGAAGAATATTTATTAACGGCTATCAAATCAAACAAACAGGTATCAAGTGTCAATCGTATGAAAAGGAAAATTATAGACTCTGATGGAAACGTAGTTTTGGTAAATAGACAAATGATAATAGTAGAATTTTTAGGAAATGAAATTCCAAAATGTATACAAATAAATTTATGCAATTTTCATGTTGAACCTTACATACAACCCGTTGTACAGTGTTTCAAATGTCTGAGATATGGCCACTCAGCTAGACAATGTAAATCAAAAAATGAGAGATGCCAAAAGTGTACAGATACAAGTCATACAAAAGAGGATTGTAAAGAAAATAATTTGTGTATTTATTGTAATAATAACGACCACCCCTCAATTTCACGTATTTGTCCTGTATATGCAAAGCAAAAGGGGATAAAACAAATTATGTCAGTTGAAAACATTTCTTTTAAAGAAGCCGAAAATATATACAATAATCCATCATATGCGAAGGTGGCTACGAATAACCGTTTCTCTATTTTAAACAACGATAACAATTTTCCAACTTTACCGAATACTTCTGGCGACAGTCCATCATCTATTAGTACTTTTAAAAAACCAAAACCAGCTTCTAAAGTGAATACTGTTAAAACAATTAAACGAACACACCCAACCTCTCCTACACCAGATACGATGCCTGTAAAAAAATCTTTTAAACCTAGTCAAAAACCTAAACCCATTATACCTAACCCCTACAGAGAAGAATTTATGGACTATAAAGAGAAAACTATAATGTTAATTACCTCCTTCATAAGTAAATTTCAAAAAAATTTTCAATTACCACCAAATACTCTCATGGAATCTAATATCCGGGACTTTGTAGAAAGTGCGTTTGTTCCAAGTGATCCAAATGATGCCATGGAAACATATAGTGAATCAGATTCAAGTGAAAAACTATTTTACTGATTAAACTTTAAAAATGGCTAATAAACAAACAATTAAAAACCAATTAGTAATTTTGCAGTGGAATAGTAGATCAATAACATCTAATAAAAATAATTTGTTAAATTACCTTAATAAAAACCATGTTGATATTATCATACTTTCTGAAACTTGGCTTAGGTTTAATAGTAATTTTAATATTAAGGGATATAACTTCATTAAAAGGTGTCGTGATGACGGATATGGCGGAGTTGGTATATTTATCTTACAAACAATTAATTATCAAGAAAGTGAAATAATTCAAAATTTTTCAAGGGGCATTGAAGTATGTGCAGTATTTATTCCAGATATAAATATTTCTTTCGTTTCAGTATACAAACCTTCAGACATAGCAGCCACAAAAAAAGATTGGTTAAACTTATTGGTACAGTTTGATATCTCTCGTACAATTTTTTGCGGCGATTTTAATGTACACCATTACAGGTGGGGCCCTATTCCGGAAGATCGCGGGGGAAAGGATTTAACAGAAGCTTTAGATTTTTTGGAACTAATTACTTTAAATGATGGATCGCCCACTAGAGTTAATCCCAATGGTAATCACTCTGCAGTTGATTTAACTGTTATCTCCCCTTTTTTGGCAGATTTGGTAAATTGGTCCGTATATCAAGACACTTTAGGTTCTGATCACTACCCTATTCAGATTCAGCTTCAAATTGCTCCCATATCTATCGAAATCAATCCGGCAACCAAGTGGAATGACGGTCGTGCCGATTGGTCAGCCTTTCAAGCATTTATTGAAAATGAAATCAGTTCAAATTTATCTCTAAATGATTCAGATAACTGTCAAATAACAAAAAAATTATTTGAAGTTATATCTTCAGCAGCATCTGCATCCATGCCCGTTAAAAAACCTTTCATTCCTTCTGTCCCAAGGCCCTATTGGTGGGACAAAGAATGTTCTGATATAGCTGAAAGTGGCTCCCACGCACTTAAATTGTTCAGAAGACAAGGAAATATTACAAATTATCTGAATTACCAAAATATCGCAGCAAAGGCTAAACTCATTTTCAAGTTAAAACAAAAAAATAGTTGGATAACCTTTCTTAATCAACTCAATAGATCTACACCCCTTTCAAACATTTGGAATTGTGTAAAAGCTATAAGAAACAAATATCATAAACAAAAGAAACCTCCATTGCACGAAGATTTAATTGAGGATGTTCTGAATCAGCTGGCCCCGCCGTCGGTCTCTAATGTCAATGTAGACAATCAAAAAAATTTTCATTTTTGTTCTACTTCAGATACTATGTCTAAAACTTTTACTTATTCAGAGTTAATTTTGGCATTAAACCAAACCAGAAGCACGGCTCCCGGTTTGGATGGTTTCACATATAAAATTTTACACAATCTTCCAGTTTCAGCTAAACAAATAATTTTAAAAATTTTTAACAACTGGTGGGTAAAACAAGATTATGCTGAGGATTTAAAAAATATTGTTATATGTTTAATTAAAAAACCATCTAAAGATCCAAAATTACCCTCATCATATCGACCTATATCGTTAATGTCTTGTCTGACCAAGACTTTTGAACGCATGATTAAGTTTCGCCTAGAACATTTTATTGAAAGCAATTCTCTCCTACCCACTACACAGTATGGATTTCGGAGAGGCCGTAGTACGATAGATGCATTGACCCATATGGTTACAGATGCACAAATATGCTTATCTGATAACAAATACATGTTATGCCTATTTGTGGATCTAAAAGGTGCATATGATGTGGTTGATTTGAGTATTTTAAAAACAAAATTGTGTAAAATGGGTATCAGCAAACAGGTATCAAATAACTTAATAAATTTGTTTCTAAACAGAAAAATTTATATTCGTGACCACAGAAATGTACTCCACGGGCCAAGAACAGTATATAACGGTTTGCCGCAGGGATCAATATTGAGTCCACTTTTATTTAATGTATACACAGCAGAGCTGCATAGTTTGAGGAATGACACTATAAAAGTTATACAGTACGCGGATGATATTTGTTTCTATACTATCCATAGTTCATATGAACGATGTATTACAGATTTAGAGTATATTTTTTGCTGCATGCGTGATTGGTTACATACTATGGGTTTTAGTGTTTCACAGCAAAAGACAGCGGTTATGTGTCTTACTAGGCACAGACTTAAAACACCCGATTTGTATACCATAGGTGATTTTACTATACCCGTAGTGAAAGAATATAAATATCTTGGCATCCATATAGATAATAAACTCCTAGGGACCAGCCATATAAAACACGTAAAGCAAAAATGTGAGAAAGGGCTCAATCTTCTGCGTGTAGTTTCTAAATATAAATGGGGTGCAGATGTTAAAATATCTCTTACTTTTTACAAGTCATACATCCGCTCAATAATAGATTATGAATGTACTATTTATGCCTCAACTAGCAAATCAAACTTATTAATCTTAGACAGAATTCAATATAAGGCAATTAAAATAAGTCTAGGAATTATGATGTCGTCACCGAATTGTGCAGTTCTCGCTGAAGCACAAGAACCGCCTTTGTGCCTTCGAAGAGAGTACTTAGCTAATAAACAGCTAATCAAGTATAGGACGTTTAGTACATTTATGGTCAAAAAAATATCAAATATAGTGGTCCAGAATCTTACAAACAAATATTGGAGAATTAAAACGTCTCCCCCCCTTGCTGATGCTTTTATTGACACTGAGAGACATAAAGAACTAATACATAGTCAAAAAAAATATCCTATTTACGAAATCAATTTTGCAGCCTTAATATTTAAACCAACCATTATAATTCCAAACTATCCAGATAATATATTTCTATCAAAATTAATTTTCAAATCTATACTCTGTAATTTAGGAGAGAATAAAATCATCATCTATACGGATGGATCAAAAAAAAGATTTAAAACAGGCTGTGCATTTTTAGTTTCTAATATTAACCATGTTGAGCAATATCAAGTCCCTTATTATTTATCGATTTTCAGTGCAGAGGCTATAGCTATTAGCAAAGCTTTAGATTGGTGCGAGATGAATTTACCTTTATCTGTGGTAATTGTAACAGACTCTCTCTCAGTTTTGAACGCCATTAAAAGCCCTCCTTTTAATAATTATAATAAAAATATTCTTCTATCTATAAAAAATAGTCTATATAAACTGCAGGAGTATGGTGTACGAGTTACACTAGTCTGGGTTAGAGGTCATTCAGGGATAACTGGGAATGAGGCAGTTGATATCGCAGCTAAAAAAGCACTTGACTCAGAATTGAAAGTAAACATGTGCAACCCATCAGATCTTATTAATTTATATAAGGCTGATGTAAGGGTTAGATGGGAAACTCAGTACAGTAAATTTTCAACTACATCAGAGAACCTCTATTTTAAACTTCAACCGGTTTTACCGACGAACATTCCTTACATCAACTCGTGGGATTATAATAGATATAAGTCATCAATTATATCACGTTTAAAACTTAATCATGGTCGCTTTCCAGCACATTTGTTTAGGATTGGTATCTTAGATTCTCCGTGTTGTCCGCACTGTCCAGAAAAACCTTTAGCCGATATAAATCACGTTTTCTTAGAGTGTCAAAAATATACTGCACATACAGATATGCTGTACCAAGAACTGAAAAAGTTTGTAAGTCTACCAACTAACATTCCTACTTTATTAGCACAACAAGAGAAAGAAATATACAACCTTTTAATCAAGTTTGTTTTAGAAGCAAAAATAGATATTTAGCTCATATATGGTTAAATATGTGTACATATATGTATATATGTGTATATAAATATGTGTTTACAAACATTATGTAATTAGAATCCAAACCTCTGTTTTACCCCATTTGTTAATACCTCCTGCCCGTGACCTAGTCTAGTTTGTCTTAATAAAAATGTCTTGATGGGTCCCTAGACAAGAAACGAGTGGCCATGTTTTTATCCCTATCCTATCCTTAATAATAATAATAAAAAAAAAATACAAATATTCTGTGGCAAATAGACAAGTTCTAATGCCATCCACTATCTACACACACACACACACACACACAAGTTAATGTGATGAGTTTAGGTCCTGTCCATTGGTTCTGGCCTGATGTGGTCCCCTCCAGTGAGAGAATCACGAGTCCGTGTTACTGGTCTGTTGGTCAACGTCGCTTTAGTCTTCTGATAACTCGATGTTGAGGTATTGCAGAAATTATTGGATTGGAGTGTGTGTTCACTTTTTGCATGTATTGTAATTTCTTTTGCTGGTATACTTCTTTCACTGTTGAGATATTGAGATCCTCATAGATTCTTTGGTTGGTTACGTACCAGAGTGCATCAACAATTGCTCTTAAGATTTTTGATTGACATCTTTCCATAATAGCAATATTAGATTTACTACTAAAGCCCCACAGCTCTATGCCATATGTCCATATTGGTTTGATAACTGTTTTATAAATTAGAATTTTATTATTTATGGATAGCTTGGAGTTTTTTTCAATTAATCAATTGATTTCTTTTTGTCTTAGTTGTATTTGTTTTCTTTTTTTGGTGATGTGTTCTTTCTAACACAGGGTTTGGTCCAGGTGTAGCCCTAGGTATTTGGTTGTTTTAGTCCTGGGTATTTCCTCATTGTTGATATATATTGGTGGTGGTGTTTCTCGTCGTAAAGTGAAAGTTACGTGGGTTGACTTGTTTTCAATTATTTTTATTTTCCATTGTTTTAGTCAGTTTTCAAGCTCATACAAATAGTCTTGGAGTTGTTGTGTAGCTATGTTAATGTGTTTGTGACTTGTAAGTGCTAGCGTGTCATCTGCAAATGTGCCAATTATTACGTTATGTGAAGTTGGTAGATCAGACGTATATAATATATATAATAAAGGTCCCAGGACGCTGCCCTGTGGAATTCCCGCCTTAATGGGATGCATTTTTGGATATTTCTCCATTTACTTTTGTTCTAAACTGTCGGTTTTTTAAGTATGATGTAAGTATTCGAAAGACTGGTGGTAATATTTGTTTAATTTTATAAAGAAGTCCTTTATGCCAAACCTTATCAAAAGCTTGACGTACATCTAGTGATACCATTGGGCAATATTCCTTTTCTTCTAATGGGGAATTGATTTTATGGGTTAATCGGTGGCATTGCTGGATAGTTGAGTATTCTCGTCGAAATCCAAACTGATAATTTGGTATCCAATCTGCACCTGTAAATTCTGAATCTATTTTTTTTATTAAAAGTTTTTCTAGTAATTTGGAGATTGTTGATAACAGACTGATAGGTCGATAGGATGAGACTTCACTTGGATCTTTTCCTGTGGTTTCGGGAATAAAAGTATTTCTGCAATTTTTAGATTGTTAGGCCAATAATTACATCTAAATATTGCGTTAAATATATATGTAAGGATTACTATCTTACCCTTTTTTGGTAATTCTTTTAGCATTTTTGGTGTTATTAGGTCAATTCCTGGTGACTTTTTGATATTTAGTCTTAAGATTTCTTCTTTAAGTTCTTTGGGTGTTGTTAATTTTATTGGATTTACTGATGGTTGTTTAAAGTTTAAATAATTAATAATTTTTTGATCTTCTTCATTGTTGTGTGGTTGGAATACTGTTGCTAAATGTTCAGCAAATAATTCTGATTTTTCTTTATCGCTTTTTGCCCATTGGTTCTGTGTGTCTGTGGTTTTTCTTACTGGTGGCGATATTTCTTGAGGTTTTAAGGATGATTTGATTGGTTTCCATATTGAATGGTCGTATCTATTAAGTTGTGTTACATATTTTTTGACTGACTTTTTTTTTGTAATTTTAAGTTGTGTTTTTAATTTATTCGTTAAGCGATTGTAAAACGTTTTATCCGCTGGGTTCCGATTTTGTTGCCATTTGGCTCTTGCTCTTCGTGTTTCAGCAATGAGCTTTTTAATTTCTAGTGGAATATTTATTCTATTCTCGATTTTATTTTTATCTGTATCGTTTGGTGTTACGTCTTTTGCAGCGTTTTGCAATAATGTCAGATGGTTGTTTGTAGCTGCTTCTATTTCTGAAGGGCTTCTTAGTCTTACATTTAGTTTAATGTTTTCATCCAGTATTTTTCGGTAAAGGCTTCAATCTGTTCTAGGTCCATGCAGTTTTGGAGTAGGTTGTTTGTTAATAACGCAGGTGCTAATTTTTGCAATAATTGTTAAATGATCTGAAGATAGATCATAACTTGGAACTATGTCTATAAAGGTGTTAGATATTTCTTTTATGATGCAAAAATCTAAGAGGTCTGGTCTTTTTTTGGGTCCGTTGGCTAGTACGTTGGTGTTCCTGTTGATAAATATGAATATTTATTTTCTTGCATTACGCTATAGAGCTCTCTCCTCTTTGTTATTATTAATCTTGATCCCCAGTAAGTGTGTTTACTATTAAAGTCACCAGCTGCGATAAATTTTGGACCTAGAGTATTGAAGAAGGATCCGATATCGGTTTTTTTAATATTGTGCTTTGGAGGGCAATCTACTGCTGCTATTGTTATTTCGTAAGGTAATGAGCACACTTTAATTACTGTAGCTTGGATACAGTCTGTTTAACTTTGTATCATGAAATGTTTAATTGATTGTTTGATCAAGATTGCTGTATCTCTTTGGGCTGTCTTGTCTGAGTGGTTAGTATGGTACGTTAGATAATGAGGTATTTTAAAATACGGTTTGTCTGTAAAATGTGTTTCACTTATTAATAATATATCTATAAAATTTTGTTGTAAAAAGAGAAGATTTTGAGAAAAAGAAGTGTCAAGTATGCATTCCTTTACGTTAGGCAGTAATTTATTGATCATTGCGTAGGCTGTGTTATGAAATATTTATATAAATACCTAATTAGAGCAAATAATGAATCAGTATAAACAGGATCTTACATTAATCAGTTTTATAAGTTAAAGTATGACAGTAAAAGCAGAATTTACGATTTTTATTGAGAGTTTAGATTTTCACTTCAGCAATCGTTCTTAAAATACAAAACAATAATAAATTAAACAAATTTTGGTTTTGTTGCTTGGTAAAAAATTATTCTTATAATTAAATTTTGTCTGAATCATTCATATTGAAAATTCAGCCACAATTATACATTTTAAAGTGGATGAGGTTAAAATGATATTGTGAATATTTTTGAGTTACGTTCCTGGGACGACTTCATTGAAATATAGTTCATTCGATTACATGAAATCCACTTTAACTTAAGAATACCTGTCAGAAAAATCACAGCATGTGATTCGTCTTTAAGAACACAACCACATGCAATGATGATAGGAGTAAAATTCTCCTGTTAGTGATCCCTTAGAAAAGCATGAAGAAAAACCAAAAAAAAATCTCATGATACTATTCCGACATGGTAAGTATTTGCTTATAAATTGAGTGTACTCTTAATACTAACATTAAACTCCATTTTATAAATATGTTGTTTCAAAACATAAATGATTTATCCCCCGTCTCATTTCTTCTAACTCATGCATGGGTCTTGCATATGCCTGTATGTAATAACTCTACCCCATTAAATCTGGTGTACCTCAGAGTAGTGTCCTCGGACCGGTCTTGTACGTGATATATAGGGCCGACTTACCAATAAGCAATATCCTAACGCTTGCAACATTTGCAGATGATACTGCTTTCCTAACATCTCATGTTAATACAGCAATGGCATTAGAAATACTGCAACTACATCTAAACAACACTCATAAATGGTTTAAACTCTGTAAAATTTAAGTAAATATCTTAAAATCTACACATATTACATTTACTCTAAGAGGATATATATGTCCACAAGTTAACCTCAAGGTCATCCTTTACTCCAAAAAGATGACGTAAAATATCTAGACATTTATCTATACAAACGATTAGCATGGACCAAACATATATGGACGAAAAGACTACAACTAGGAATTTTATACAGAAAACTTTACTGGATGCTGGGAAAAGAATCACACTTATTGATCGACAGCAAGCTGCTGATATATAAGGTAATAATAAAACCCATTTGGCATATGGTTTGCAGCTCTGGAGATCAGCTAGAAAATCAGCTAATGTTATGAAAATACAAAGAGTTTCATCTAAAACTCTGAGAACAATCACTAATTCCCCTTGGTATATTCGGAATGACGCCTTACATAGAGATCTGCAGGTACTAACAGTCGCTGAAGAGACTGAAATTCTGAACGATATAAAAACAGGTTGAGCGTACATCCCAACACCCTGGCATACAATCTTCTCAACAAATAACAAGCGAAAAGATTGAAGCGATATGATACCTTGGACCTACCAAACCGTTCCTGACAGTGCCTACAGTAGCTGAAGGTACGCCTTCAACAGCATCCAGTCATTGCAATATGTGGCGCTTTTAGTATTCGTGTTGGCGTATCTGTGTATGTGCGCATCATACCGGTAGATAATCCAATATTTGTGTTCTGATGCTTTGGTCACTGGACCTTACCCTCTGACATTTCTAAGACATACAATTTTCAGCACATTTTAGTTGCGTCTATCTGCCTTCTTTCCGTTTGTCGTAGGGTCAAAGATTCACATCCGTATGTCAGTATTGGAAATATTAAGCAGTTAATTAACATTATTTTTAGAGTTCGTAAAATTTGAGAGTAATTCCAGTTTTGGCCATCTTTCCTACGGCGACTTTTGCTAGAACACATATACGTTTTATTTATTCCTGTACCTGTATGACCCTGGGTTTGTAATCAATGATCAAAGATATAAATATGAGCTCACAACCTCAAACTGGTCAATAGTGGATACGTGTGGATGATTGTTATGTAGTTTATTCACTATCATAATCTTTGTCTTTGATATGTTTAACTGCAGATCAAATATTAGACTTTCCATATTTTAATTAATTTAGCTGTTGCGGTTCTGGGCATCGCTAGTTTACGCTTAATTTACTTGTTGGTTATCACGGAGCCTGTATTTATCTATTATCTATATAGTATTTATCTACTACTTCGAAATTTGGCACACATACTAGTGTATGTGCGGTAAATTATTATTTAGCCTGTCTACGATCATTATTTTTGTTTTTCCTGTGTTGATGGCAAGGCCAAACTCTTTGCTCATCCGGCTTAGCCGTTCGGTGATGGTAGTCATTTCGACTTCATTCTCTGTTAGTATGTGTATCCTATGCGTAGCTCAGGTTATTGATGTTTCTGCCTTTTATAGTTAGAACATTTCCCCATTCTATCCTCTCTTTAGAATCTATTCTACATCTGTTAACTTCGATTTATTTTTGGTGGCCTTCTAAGTTGTCCAGGTTCCTAAGTTTCAGTCTACCTACAGTACGTCGTCGCATTGGTCCCCTTCTTCTCTTCTGATTAAAAACTTAATCCATCTGAGGCGTGCTACAATAATATATTTTACAACTTTATTATAACTCAAAGTTGTAATGTTTACGCCACTAACCCTGCTCTTCTAGTCCTCCAGATATTTTCAGAATCATTTGCTCGAAACGCTTGAGCAGCACTTATTCATTCTATCTGAGTGACCATGTTTCAGCTCCTTATGTTAAAACTGGTCTTTTAACATAGGTTTATAAAAGTATAAAAGTGTTTTATACACGGTAAGTTAGTTTTTTTGAAAGTTTTAAGGTTATTTGTCTTTTCAATTCATAGTAACCCTTGTTCTCAAAAACTATTCTTCGTTTTATTTCTTTGGTGACGTTGTTGTTCTTAATCAGTAACGAAGCTATATATATATATATATATATATATATATATATGTTACGGTCAATGTGATAAGTCCGGTCTGTATTAATAATAACCGGTAAATATTAATAATAACCTTAGCAGTTGTTTAATGTGATTAATAATGCCTTTATAATTAGATTAACCGGTTATTATTAATACTATCCTAACAGTTCTGGTAAATGTAATAAAAACGCATTTTGGGCTTCGCTACTGTTTATTTATGAAACTTGGTAATAAAGTTACACACTTAAACAGATCTTATTAATCAAAAAACCTAACTAGACATGTAATAAGTAAAAACAGACTCGAATTTGGTAATAAAGTTAAACACCTAAACATAATTTATCAATCAAAAAAACCTAACTAGACTTGTATTTGGTAACAAACAAGTAAAAATAGACATGTATTTGGTTACAAAGTAAAAACACTTAAACAACATTTATCAACCAAAAAAACCTATTTAACAAGACATGTAATAAGTAAAAACAGTTAAAACACTTAAGGGGAAAGGCGCAAAATGTCTCCTGTCAAAATTTTCAATGTGTATTAATTTTTTTGGAAACCTGAGAAAACTAATAAGTATTTTAAAAAAATTTAAATGCATAATGAAAGATTACGTTATTACCGAGAGCCTCAAGTCCATTTTAATAAATAAAAAGTTTCTTTTGAATGAAATATTTGCAATTAAAAATAACTGTAACTTATTAAAATAAACATTATATAAGTTTTCAGGGACTCTCGGCCCTCGGTAATCATGTACTCTTTCATTTTGCCTTTAAATTTTTTAAAAATATTAGTTTTCTTAAGATTCGAAAAAAGTGAATACATTTAAAGCACATTGAACATTTTGTCAGGCGACATTTTGCGCCTATACCCTTAAACAAAATTATCAATCAAAAATCCTAACTAGATATGTAATAAGTATTAACAAACTCGTATTTTGGCAATACATTTAGACAGTTAAACAGAACTTATCAATCAAAAAACATAACTATACTAAATTTGCAATTAAGATGCAGTAGAAATTTACAATGTATAAACTTTGTAAATCATGATTTGGGATTTACAGTGTATATGGGTACATTGTAAATTATGATTCAGGAGTACTCCTAGTAGCATTTAAGGTGTCTTGGTTTGTTTATTTCTACTGCATCTTCATTGTAAATTTAGTATAGACATGTAATAAGTAAAAACAGACTAGTATTTGGTAATAAAATTAAAACACTTAAAATTTATCCATTAAAAATCCTAACTAGACATGTATTAAGTAAAAACAGATCCGTATTTTGGTAATAACTCTAATCACTTAAACAGAACTTGTCAATCAAAACACAGTAACAGCAAGGCATTTTTTAAAAAGTTAATGTTGTGGCAGAATAGCCAGCAACAGGTGAAGATTGATTCAACCTCCATCAGTCCAAGGTTCATACATTTGGAACTCAGAATAATATAGATTCTATGAATCTATTTTATTATAAAATTTTATTAAATGATTTGAACAGAAACAATTATTTAAATATGTAAAAGTAATATTGACAAAATAATCAATAAAATGTAAGTTGAATAAATCTAAGTAAGTAAAGTAAGAAACTATTTTATTTTATTTGAAATTATTTAATATGAAAATATGATAGAAACTACACCTTATGGGACAATTTTTAAAGTAAACAACATATTAAGCCTAATTCTGCAATATTAATGCATGATAAATTTGGCTCAAGTTACTAATGTCCGTTCTCTAATTTAGAGCGTTAGGGTGTTTAAGTATTGAACACATTTCCAAAAACTGTCTTTTCATTCAAGTCCACTTTGTGTTTAGAGTTATTAGCATGCTGGGCAAGAGCACAAGTATGCTTAGATAAGTTGATATCACTGCGGTGTGTCGTAAGACGCCCTCTCAGTGATCTCCCTGTCTACCTGATGTAGTATGAGTCACACTCAGCACAAGGTATGTGATAGATGACATTAACTTGTTCCAAAAGGGACAAGGGTGTTTTAGTTTTGGAAAACAAATTCCTGACAGTTTTAGCATTTTTAACCGCAATTTTAACCGGTACATTTTTCTGTTTGTACAGTTTGATAAGTTTTTGAGTAACTTGAAGAAAATAAGGTAGAGATGAGTAATGGGTGGTTGGAGTCCCAAGTACAGTATTAGGCAGAACAGTGTTATTAATTGAATTATTTGATATTATTCTGAGTTGGTCACCATTGGGCATGTCATTTAAAGAGGAACCATAACTCTGTGCATAAAGGTATTTATTAATGAGGGATGATGGATATGAATTCTCAATTAGAATATTTTTAAGTAATTGGAGGGATTCCCTTCGATAACCGGATGTGTCAGTCTATTTAGCCTACAGCTCAAAGCTTTAACTAGGTTTAATTTATATTTGTATGGATGACAAGAATGGTAGTTGAGAAACCTATTAGAGGCCATTGGTTTCCTATACCAACTTGTGGTTAAGGTGTTATCTCCCATTCTAATGACCCGCATGTCTAAGAAGGAAATACTATTTGTGGTAGGGTCCTCAAGTTCAGCAGTGAACTGTAAGTGAGGATCAAACTCGTTGAACAAAGACAAGGTAGCCTGTATCTTGTCTGGGGGTAAGGCTAATAATAGGTCATCAACATACCGCCTAATAAAAGGGATTTGGAAATCTAAAAGACCCAAACGGTCAGATACTAAATCATCCAATACAAAATTAACTAGGATGGGAGAGATTGAGGAACCCATAGGTGTCCCAAAAATTTGAAGATAATATTTGTCATCAAAGACCTAAAAATTAGTGTCAAATACTAATTGCAACAGTTCTGCAAATACATCCCAGGATACAGGACAGTTAGGTTGAATAGAATTCCAATGATTTCTTAAGGAAGTCGTGACACTAGAAAAAGGTAAATTAGTGAAAAGAGATACCACATCAAAACTCACTAAAATGTAAACTTGTGGAAGTTCAAAGTTATTAATAAATTCACTAAAGTGAAAAGAATCAACAATATTAAAGTTGTTATTATAATTATAATATTTTGATAGTATATCAGTTAAAAATTTTGAAATATTAATATTAGGTGAATTAATGGAGGAAACAATCGGCCTCATGCTCAATGTGGGCTTATGTATTTTCGGTAGACAATAAAATCTGGGAGCATATCCATCATAATTATGTAAAAATTTTGCACGTGGTTGATCTATGATCTTTAAATTTTTTAAATGAGTATGAGAATTTATTTATTTTATTAGTGAATTTAGAGCATGGATTGGTAGAGAGAGGTTGATAGTATCTATCTAACAACGATTGACTCAGACTGAGATATTGATCTATGTCGATGAGGACAGTGGCATTCCCTTTATCACTAGTAAGAATAAGAAGATTAAGGTGGGTTTTTAGAAACGATACCGTCTCCCTGTAAATCTTATTTAACTCCGATATGGGTTGTCTAGGGCGATTAGAGAAATTCAACAGAATATTGTTGGAAAGGGACCTAAGAGATAGAAGGTCAGTATTGTCAGCATGTGACAAAATATTTTCAACATCTGCTAAGATTCTACTAACAGAGTCATCTCTGAAAGATGGCTGTAAGCCAAATGTAGAGCCCAAGAATAACAACTTGAGAATGTCCTGAGGAACCTCAGTATTGGATAAATTTTTAATCCACTTGGGATTAAATTGATTTTTTTTTTAAATTGGGGGGTGTCTAAGTTATTAAGTTTCTAACGAAGGTGTGTCATGGATTTATGATATACAAAATTAAATTTCTTATGTAAAGATGACTCAAAAGTGTCCAACAAATTGTCAGGAAGGTGATTATCAAGAAAAGCAGTGACATTGTTGATTTGAGAAATAATAAACTTAATATCGGTGTGAACCTTAGAAATATGGAAATTAAGTAATCTTGCCCTCACCTGTCTGTTTAAACCTTGGCTTCTGCGGTATAATGTGTCATTAGTGGAACCTGATGTTGATAAAAGTATGTTGGAAGTGGTGCCTATGATAAATCTAGGGATCTTTTCAGTTCTCCTACACTCAAGAAGGAAGGTTCTTCTTGCTTCTGCTGTTGCCAGTTTCTCGGTTAGGTTAGTCCATCTCTTCAGCTTCTTCACTGCTGGTTCTCCATGGATGCGCCTGGTGGTGGCATAAAACCCCTCTGAAACAGAAAGCATCGAGAAAAGGAGTACGACCGTCAATCCAATATAAACTAAGGAACACTCGAAGAGTGGTGGGTTTTTCGGTCAAAGTGGAGAAATAAAAGACAAAAAAGGTGGCTACTTCATCTATTTATTGAAGACGTTTCGCTTTTTATTCAAGAAGAAGAAGAAGAATAATAATCAAGAAGAATAATATGAAAAACCAAACATCCATGGAAATGTTATTATAAGTGGGTTACCTTAAAAAGATATGTAGCAGTCAAAGATATAAAATGTGTAAAGAAGCTTATGATAATGGACATTAAATATTATGTTGTATAGACAATTAATTGAACTGAATACAGTTTACAAATTAACTCAACTTAGCACAGCAAAAGATATGTGGTAAGGGTACATGTATATAAAAAATATATGTGAAAAAACTTAAGTAAAAAACATTAATTTATAGAGAACCAAAAAGATCATATGATGCACTTCCAATAGTATATCATTATTTAAATTTGATTTTAACTTTAGGTAACATTATTAAAATTGAATTGTAGATATTTAAAAAATATATATAATGAAGTTACCACTCTTAAGCTTCTCGGTCGCTGTCGGTGAAATGCGACCAGAAATTTAGGTACCACGCCGAACGAGAAAAGACAGCGGCCTTGAGGTCAAAAATGTGGAAGTGCATCATATGATCTTTTTGGTTCTCTATAAATTAATGTTTTTTACTTAAGTTTTTTCACATATATTTTTTATATACATGTACCATTACCACATGTCTTTTGCTGTGCTAAGTTGAGTTAATTTGTAAACTGTATTCAGTTCAATTAATTGTCTATACAACATAATATTTAATGTCCATTATCATAAGCTTCTTTACACATTTTATATCTTTGACTGCTACATATCTTTTTAAGGTAACCCACTTATAATAACTTTTCCATGGATGTTTGGTTTTTCATATTGTTCTTTTTAGATGAACTGATGATGCTTCTTGATTAAAAAGCGAAACGTCTTCAATAAATAGATGAAGTAGCCACCTTCTTTGTCTTTTATTTCTCCACTTTGACCGAAAACCCCACCACTATATATATATATATATATATATATATATATATATATATATATACTTATATATATATAAACATATATATATATATATATATATATATATATCTTCTTCTTCTATATATATATATATATATATATATATATATATATATATATATATATATATATATATATATATATATATATATATATATATATATATATATATATATATTGTTATGCTATGTAAAATTGAAAATAATATTGGTTTGCTCGTATTATATAGCTCGAGCTAGTATATTTTTCCTTTTAAAGGTTCCTTGTATAGGTTTTCATTCATTCTTGGAAAATGTTTGCTTAGCGTTTGCACGTAGTTATGCCAAAGTTTAGGTTTTTAGAGCATCGGTGGTGTATTTTACGCCTTTTGTACCGTGACCTTTCTTAAAGTTGAATATACACAGGCTCTGAGTTTTGTTCTGATTGAGACGTGATCCCAGTTAATATTAGCTTTTCTGCATACCTCGTACATCTTTGCTACCATTATTTCTCACGATTCTGTGAGATTAATCAGGAGTAGGCTATTTTGCTTGCTGATCGTGTAGAGAGTATTGAGCTTGCCAGTAGTTTGACGGTAGATTGTTTCTTGGCCGACTTTGGAAGTGAAATCACCTTTAATAATCTTTATATTTCAATATAATTTCAGTAAAATATTAAATGCATGTAGTACTATTTATCAGCTTATTTTAACTAGTTTATATTTTTTTAATTTTCATTAAATTGTATTTCTTACAATATTAATGTATAATTCTAATATTTTATTTTAAAAAATAAGATCTAAGTTTAATTATTATTATTAAATAATTTGGTTATATATTGGTAATTTATGTGTGTGGGCAATAACCTTTTAAAACTATATTGAAATAAAAAAATCAGTAATCTCTTAAGATTTTAACCGTTGTACTCTTCTAATTTCCATCACTAAATGAAACAACAAAATAATTATTTGTCACCGCTATCCGTTAACACTAATTACCAAGAAGTTATCATTGACTGATTATTGAAAACAAATATTAATAAATAAAGAAATGTATTTAAAATAGTAGTTTGGGTAACCGCTTTCATTTCTTGTCATGAATTGATATTGCTTGATCTCCGTAACTATTTTTTTACATCTAATGTCTCCGGTGTTATCTACAATTTGTTATTGGTTTCAGTGTGTGTCGCTATTGTGTCTAGATCAGTATTTTATTTAAATAAAAATGGATAGTGGGGAAAATGAGATATTTTCTGGAACAAAAACTCAACTTTTGGCTGCACTATTTGGTAAGTTATGTTAATTAAATACAGAGTTTTTACACTTATTACCCATATTATTATGGCAGTCGATTTAGAGTATCAGATGTATCCTATTATAGTAATAATTTTATATTACACATATGTATCTCTAAATTTTATTATTCAATCTTATATTTTCATTCATTTTATATCCTCCTTTCGTCTTCTATCTTCTTCTTCTCAGCTTTCTCTAATTTTTTATTCCTTAGTGGCCTAGTTAGTAATTTTTTAAATTATTTGTGGTGATGGTATTCTCAAGATCCGTCCGACATATTCTATTCATATTGCTTCAATGAATTTTACTACGTTCTCTTATTTTTGTCATTCTTTTGCTCTCTCTAGTTATGATAAATATAAATATGTTTCCCATGATTTCTTTGTAGAATTCGATTTACTTCTTTGTTATTCGTTGTTGTTTCTATTATATATGCTATTATGACTCATTTAACGCTCGTGTAGGATTTATTTGTTGGGCTCTTACTAAGTTTTCTATTTTTTAGCAATGTCTTGTTCTCGCCGTGGGTCTGGTTTCTTCTCACGATTCTTTCTTTTACGCGTTCTTTTCTTGTTTTCTTTACTTTAGTTTTCTTGACAGCTACAGTAGCACTCAAGAGCATATATCGTTTAATCACTTTCTCCCCTAGTTGTGTTACGACTAATTTAATCACGTTGAAAATAACCATCTCGAAAATGTTAAATAATATGTAGTTTAACAAATGGGTTCAGTTCCCGCAGTCATCAGACAAAGAAGGAAAAAAATAATATGTTGGTGGCTTTTTTAATTTAAAATTATTGTGTCTCTATAGTGAAGACACGTCAGCAGAAATTCATTACAGTAATTATATATACATTCATTACATCCCAATAATATCTGAAGTAAATTCGGTTATACAATTTTAAAGACTTTATTAATTAATTGACTTGCAAAATGGCTTTGAGTGCTGTTCTAAACCTGTGTAATCAGGTGACTACACTTAGGGTGGTGAAGATATCCTGAAAGAACTTTTCGGAATTTTCTGTGTTCTTGTCTTGTATTGAATACCATGCCCCCTCCGGCGTGTGACAAAAAAATCGTATTAAGTAAAAAAATCAAATAAGCAGTTAACTTAGTTGGGAGTCATATAAATTTTACGGGATTTATATAATACTTTTACAGACAGGCATAGCCCATTTTGGTTTTTGACCGTATGAAAATTATGTTTGCCACTAGTAGGTCAAAGATTGTTTCTTGACCGAGTTAAGGATTAAAATCACCGATAATAATTTTTATATTCTTCTGACATTGTCTGAAAAAACTCTATAGTTTCTTATTGAATAGATCCTTTTCAGCATCTCCTTTATCTTTACTGAACTGAAGAATCTTATGCCAAAAATGTGATCAGTTTTAGACCGCTGTAATACTTCCACTCTCACTACCTATCTATCTGACTTCCTAAATAGCTATATCAGATCCATTTTCATGCATTGTTTTTAATAAGCTATTTAACTTCCCTGCACTGCAGAGTGTACAAATGTTCCATGTAAATATAGTAAATGTTATTGACCTTATTTCTTTTGCCTGGTCATTGCCAAAAGATCCGTACGGTTGAATAATCTGAAGTTTTCGTAACAACAAAATTTACAGGAGTGAGATGTTAACCCACTGCCCAACCCCTGACCTAGAGGATCAGGAACTCTTCTGTCAGGGTTACCTAGCCGCCTGCCTCGGACCGGTTAGGGCATTCCCTGATTCCTATAATTCAATCATACAGTTATAAAAAAAATTAAATAACCAAATAAAGTATTTAATGGGCCTTGTCTAACAATGGCAGGCTTACAAAATGGCTTCTAAACCTCAGTCCTCGTCAAGAGTTCGAATCAAATTTGATGCCACTAGACACATGGCAAAATCAAACCAGTTCAAAGAATCGTGGTGGTGGTGTTCTTAAGCGCCTTTATTCAATGTTGGTTAGGCCTATCGATTCATCTGTAGAACATATTTTTACACAGGTAATGTGTGGCACAAAAAAGTTAGTCATTGGTGCAGTGTACTTTCCTCCACGGTCATCTGGGTCAGTATATGAGGAGCATTCTACCTGTATGTTTGACTTAGCAGATAGATTCAGTGATTGTGAATTCTGTATTTGTGGTGACTACAACCTTCCTGAGGCATCCTGGAATAATCTTAGTAATGGTGTTACAGTTGAGTGTCCGCATCACTCTCCAGCAAATATTATTTGTACTTGCTACAATTTTCAAAATATGTCACAAGTAAATGCTTTGCCTAACCTTAATAATAAATTTTTAGATCTAGTTTTCTGTACTCACAGGGATGCAGTTGTGTCGATTTCAACTTCTATTAAATACTTCGCAACAACAATCAGCTTATACTATATTGTTACATGCAGCCAATTTAAATTTGTTTCTTAAATAGGATGTCTTTAAAAAATGTAATTATCAAGTTTTAAATGAATATGTAGCCTTAATTCCTTGAACAAGGTATTAGATGAATCCGATATAATTTGCTGCTTAGAAAATGTTTACCATATTTTATATGATGCCATCAATATGTTTGTTCCTGTCAAACGGTTTAAATCATTAAACTTTCCAGTTTGGTTTTTGCGAGAATTAATTGAGCTTGTAATACAGAAAAAAATAGCTCACAGGAATTTTAAAGCATTAGGCAACTCATATGAAGAATTTTCGGTGTTGAGGGAAAGATGTAAATCATTACATGCAGTATGTGATAAGAACTATTTAGAGAATATTCAAGCAAACCTTTCAAGTAATCCCCACTCTTTTTGAAAGTATGTCTAGTGCTTACCCTAATGTAATGTCTAATAAAGGTGAGGATGTAATAGTTCAGAATGGTGATGAAATAGTCAATATATTTGCCAGTTATTTTTCAGGTACATATAATGATAGTGAGTATAATGCACCTAATTTTAAATTGGACTATAGTGTGGATTTCCATATTCTGAAGTTTAGTCTGACTGATGTTTTCGAGGGGATTATGAGTTTAAAAACTAAATGTTCTTCAGGGCCTGATGGTATACCTGCAGCACTTATTAAGAACTGTATTTTTTCCCTTTGTAAACCTTTACAACAAATTGTCAATTTATCAGTGTCATCATCTCTATTTCCACAATGTTGGAAAAATAGTTTTCTTACACCTATCTATAAATCTGGCAATCCTGATTGTATTAACAATTATAGAGGTATAATTATTCAATTAGCAATCCCGAAACTTTTTGATAAATTGGTATCGATAAATCTCACCTGGTCTTGCAGAAACATAATTATTGATGAACAACATAAATTTTCTAACGGGAAGTCGACAGTAACAAACCTTGTTAATTACCAACAATCTTAGTGCATTTCAGAATAAAATTCAGGTCGACAGCCTTTACACTAATTTCTCAAAGGCCTTTGACTAGGTTAATCATAATCTTTTGGTCCACAAACTTCATGCATCTGGCTTTGGTGACCCCATTGTTAATTGGATTAAAAGTTTTCTGATGGAACGTACACAGCAAGTTTGTATTAACAATTATATTTCAAAAGAATTCCATTGTTATTCTGGTGTACAACAAGGGTCTCATTGTGGTCCCTTGTTTTTTACCTTGTTCATTAACGATATTGGTAAGGCTATCAAAAACTCACACTTCCTGCTATTTGCTGATGATCTTAAGTTATTTCGTTGTATACATGATAAATGGATAGAGATCTCCTGCAAAATGATGTAAATATTATATGTTTGTGTTTATGTTTATGTTAATAGATATGTTATTAATGATGTACTCTTGGATTTAGTTACAGAGATTAGAGATTTGGGTGTATTATTGGATTGGGCATTGACATTTAGAAGCCATTTCTTAAATATAAGAAAACATGATTTCGTAATCTTGGTTTAATTTATCGTAACAGTCATGATCTCTCACCTATTGTATTCAAATTATTGTATTGATCTCTGGTACGCTCAGATGTTGAATAATGCTCTGTTGTTTGGTCCCCATTTCATTAAGTATACATTGATGGATTGGAGAGCGTTCAGAGGAAGTTTCTAAGATCTTTAGCTTTTAAAGCACATATGAATATAAAAAATACTGAAAATTATTTTATAGATTATTCTATAATAATGTCTCAATTTAACATTGCTACATTAAAGAACCGCAGGTTGAGAGCTGATATGTTATTTTTGTTTACAATTCTAAACAACGTTATTAATTGTCCCTCGTTATTAGCCAATGTACACTTAAACACTATACATAGAACTCGACACACTGTACTATTTTATATTTCTTTTCATAGGACTGATTATGCTCGTCATTTTACCTTGTCGAGAATGCTCAGCTCTTGCAACGACCTCCTATTAGATCCTTTCTGTCCAAACATTAATGCTTTCAAAAGGCAACTTAAGAATCTAATTATTATTAATCTAGATATGTGATTTGTTTTTAACTTTTGCGATTTGTGATTCTGTTTTAATGTACAAATTTTAACTGTTTACTTGTTTCTTTGTTATTGTTTTGATGTTTATTGTACATGATCTTTAATTTTTACTATTTATTGTATTTTATTGTAAATGGTTCTACCGTTGAAATAAATAAATAAAATATTGGACTGAATACACAACCCCTAGTATAAATAAATCAAATAGGCAATAAACTCATTTAAGCTATATAAATCACGGAGCCGGCCGGGAATTATACAATACTTCTACAAAAAGGAAATGATCTTTTGTAAAAAAGATATATATGCTACTGCAAGCTAGCTTAGTACTGTAACTCATATTAAGAGAATGTATGCTTATATGGATAGCTTTGTTACCAAAACCACGCATATCATCATCTAGCCTTAAAAGTCCACTACTAAATATAGGCCTCTTCCTCGTTTCCTTGGTCTCCATTCCAATAACCTCTTTGTCCATCGCCCATCCGTCATTCTAGCTATGTGTCTGGCTATCCTTTTGATGACGTCAGTCACCTTGGTTCTACTCCCGACCTCTTCGTTTTTTATTTTGTTTCGCAGAGTTACTCCTAACATGGAACCCTCCATTCTTCTCTGTGTGACTCTTAGTTTGGTAGCCGAGGCTTTTGTTAGAGTAAGTGTTTCTGCTCCGTATGTTAACACTGGGAGGACACATTAATCAAATACTTTTCTCTTCAGGCATGTGAGCAGCTCTCTTTTAAAATTCCGATTCTTCTCTTCAGTTCATGGGTCTGATTATCCCTGCCAATCATAATTATGATTATTATGAAACCACACAAACTGAACAGGAAAATATAAGTTCTTAAGATCAATAAGTATAATGACTCTATAATATGATAATAAAGACTCTAGAAAAAATGCTTAATAGGGACTATTGGTTCAAAGTAAGACACGTCAGGAGCAATAAGCGCAATAAGCGTATTGAGCAGGATTCTTTACGGATATGGCACAGCATTATCTTGTTAAGAGAATGAAGTACTTTCTGAATGAATTAATCATAAGAGCGTTTAGACTAAAAAAATAAACTGAACAGGTATCGCTCTCTCTCTCTCTCCCTCTCTCTCCCTCTCTCTCTACTTCCCTCTACTTTCCCTCTACTTCTGACCCCCCGGAGGAATTGTAGTAGTCGTCATGATGTCGTGTATGGTATGTATCTAAAGATATCAGTTTCTAAACATTTGTTTTAATTCATGCATTGATCTTTTGCATATTCCTGTAATTTAGTCGATCCATCTTGTTGGGGATCTTTCTTGTCATCTTCGGTTTTCTACCATATATTGAAGATGGATTTTGCTACAGAATAATTTACTTACCTTTAGTACTCTTAAAATTGAATTATGAGGGCTATGGTCAGTCCACGGAATTTGTAACATTCTTCTTAAAAAGAACGTTTTGTGGGGTATATTTTTCTTATTAGCGATTGACTCGGTATCTACTAATCGCATTCGTATGTCAGTACTATGAATATTACGCAGTTATATTTCATTTATAACTATACTCACTTGAGTATAGAGTAATCTTCATATTAAATCTTATGTTTATGCTTATTTTCCTCGTGTTCTCATTTGGTATTTATTTAGTAAATTTTGGTTTAATGTACATAATTTATCCTTTTCGATGACGAAGATGTTATTTATATAAATAATAGATTTGTAAATATGTCACGTTTAAACCAACTGCATTATGAGCCCAGATTTTATCTCAAACTTTTTTATCGTTTATTTGGTACTAGCAAATAAGTGCTGGATTGTATTAATATTTAGGATTACTATTTTTGATCATAACTAAACCGTAAGCCATTTTGCAACTTTACAACATATGGTATTAACTTATACTTTCAATGCTGAAAATATTTTTTATCGCAGTGAAATATTCACTGTGAACACATTAATCATTGTGAATCCAAAATGTTTGTTTTCTTTACTAGACAAATCACAATAATGTGTTAGTGAAATCAATAAATATTTGTTTAAAATACAGCAATTGATAAAAGCTATATTTAAGTTTACAATAGTCCTTGTTAATTGCTAAGTTACACTGTCAAATTTATAATAGACATGATAAAAATTAAAGCATCAGAAGAAAAATAATATATTTTAATTTACACTTATAAATTCTTTTACGCATTGAAAGAAATAATTTCAATCGTTTTTGTTTTACAAATTATTACGCAACAAACGATCTTTTTATTAAATTTTTTTATTACTATCTTTTAAAGTGTTTTTCCACTCATTTCTCCTATATTTTTGTAAAAACATTAAAATAATAACAAATACACTTTTAAGAACATGCGACAAACCTTTTTTTAAAATGGTTTTAATATGTAATGCACTATTCTATAATTGAATTATTTATTATTGTCTAAAAATAAGTTTACTACCTACTATGTGAAGTGCTTTCCGACCTTTTTCTTCTCAAGCTAAACTTTTCTTCTAATTCTGATATGTAAGCCTAAAACCTTGAGGTAGATCAAAAGGAAAACTATACATGATTTGTGTGACCATTTTATAATTCTAGAAAAAATCTTCTAATATTAAATTCACTACATAATTCGCATGCATAATAATTTTAATTAAAAAGCAATAACATTTTTTTAACACTTCCATAGTTTTGTTTTGCTTGTGTCGAACAGCAAGTATAAATTAATGGAAGCTGTTATATTTATAAAGTAAAACAGCTTTATGACTTATTATAGAACTGCCTCTCAATAATCCCCATTCCTCTTAGCAATACTTTGCCCAAGTTTCTTCAAAAAGACTGCTATCATCATTTCAATTCAATATATTTTCTTTCATAGAAAATTATGTGAAAAGGATCTTATGCCTCTCTCTATAAAAATATATTTTACACGATAAATCAAAAGTGTTTAGTCTAAGTTTTACTAAGTTTTTGATTATTTTGAAATATTAAGTGCGTCAGAAACAAACTATGTTTTTTTTACTATCTGCACTAGTATTTCTGGTTTAATTGATGTATACGAGTAGACTATCTCCTCGTAAACAGAAGTTTATAGTGTTGGTACACACTATAGCAACAAGAATAGAACTGCTTTAGCGACAGAAAATTGAAGCACTCGCTAAATCAATTTTTAGCTATATTACTCTTTTCTTACGATCTTACAGTTTCCTGTATGCCGATAAATTCAAAGACAAAAGGAACACTTTGTCAAGTGCTACCACGCTTCCTAAGTATGTTTCTGACAACATAGTCCTAGCTTCCTAAACCCATGTTCTTCTTAATAATATCCATAAATTTGGTAAATCACCATAAGTTTCTTAAAAGCCATAAAGCAAAAATAACAATTTGACAATCGCTATCGTGCTTCGTAATATTCGAAAAGTCCGTTCCTGGCATAAAAGGCATTTATTTTTAAAGGAAAGGAAAGTCTTTCAACTGTGTTTACTCCTAGTGCAAACCATCCAGAATCATTAAAATTAGCATTATAAGAGTTTTAGCATCAATACTAAGAAAAATAGTTCCAAATGGAATTATTAAAGATGGAAATGGGATCATTAATGCTGCAGAAATGATAGAAAACATGACATGGAACTGGATAGACCTGCGACAAGAATTAATTATTGGGGAGGCTTACCAGCCGCATAGTGGACATCTTAAATTGTATACATACTAAGATTAGTTTATATCCTCTTTTATCTCAGTATGTATATAATTTGAGATGTACGTGGATTGAGATTAACTATATCTAGTTAACAAATGACATGAAAAGAGAATAAAACAAACTGGATGATGTTTCTATTAAGTTGTGGGCATGAAGATCTATTTAAAAAGTATAAATTGTGTAAAACGTCTAGGCTTTTATATCAATGGTATTATTATGAAAAATCTAAATTCAACCCATTGCTGTTTTTTTACTTGTACTTGTTATGTTTAAAAAATGTGTATAAGTATTAATACTAAAACTAGTATAACAAAAAACTGATAAACTATACATTTAGATAAAATAGCATTAGCTATAACGATTAAAAAGTTGAATAATTAAATATATTTTAAATATTCTAAAAACTTGAGGATCAGCACCCAATCAATTTTCTGTTTTGTAATATTCTATAAGTATACCAAAAATAATAATATTCAAAGATATACAACAGAGAATTTAATTGAAATAACTTGACTATGACTTGACAAAATTAAGTAGGTACTTTAATTTTATCTATAGAGCGTTCCACTTTAAGAAAATAACATTGTGCTTATTCAGATCAGTGTTGTCAAAACTCTCAGGCAAGTGTTGCTATTAGATTGTCCATATATGATTCATTCTAATCAGAGCCGTATTCAGCACTGTGTAGTTGTAGTTAATTAATTTCACTAAAAAAGGATATGTATAGTTGAATACAAAATAATGCATTATAAATATTTGTTTCTTTAATTGAAGGATATGGGTATGTAATTATTATAGGACTAATAAAAATAGTTAAATTTTACTATTGTTTAACATTACATATTTATAAACGCTTTGGATAAGATGTAACTAAAAAGCACAAGTGCAGCTTTAATTTTATTTTCATGAAATTAATAATAACAATTACATACATAAAAATTTTTCCTTGTATACAAGGTGAATCACCACTAACGGAACGGAAGATTATAGCGAAAGAGTAAAAAAATTTTAAAAATTTTAAATTATTAGTTTGTAAGTTGATAAAAGCTATATTTTAAAATTATTCTGAAATATACATGGTGTCCCAATAAATTTCGGTGTCTCAAAGTTATATTTTTTTATCTTCTTATTCTTCTTCCTCTTTATAAGCAACCATGCTTGTTCATTGGCGGATTGATACCTCTATGGAAGGTTGTCACTCTATCTTTTTGCGCGGTCGGCCGATATTTCTTCTACCGATTATTGATTTACCTCTTGCTATTGACCACACGTGTCTCCCCCATTCTGCTTATGTGGTTATTTCATTCTTTTTTCTATTTAGTGTCAATTCATATACACTGGGGTGCAAAATTAACCGGACACTCTGATGTTTCCTAAAAACTGGCGTTTAAAAAATGTTACCAATTGAGTATTTAATAAAAAACAAAATTTAAAAGTCAAAGTATTACAACTCAAGAATGTTACACAGAAATAACAATAAACAATTCAAAAAATTTGAAAATCTGCAAAAAAAAAACAAAAAGTATTTTTTTTTTATATAAACATTTTTTGGAAAACGATATTTAGTAGAGTGTATTACCTCCACGATCCACGAGCTCTAATTACAGATCTCATTCAATCATGCATACTTGGGATTAAGGCGGCAAAGTCTGAGTCTTGAGGGATTTGCTCCCTTTCATCACGAACTGCTTGCACCAAATCATTCATGGTTTCAAACTCACCATGGTTACGTCGAATACGTCATTCCAGAATATCCCATGCATGCTCTATTATATTTAAGTCTGCACTCCTTGGGGGGCCATGGTAATAAACGAATCCCAACTTTATCAAAATTCTCCGTGTTATTCTTACGATGTATGGACGAGAATTATCTTGCATCAGACGAAAGTTTTCTCCAACAAATGAGGCAAATGGCACTACATGATCTTCCAAACATTGCTAAATATACCGTTGGACGTTCAAATTGTCCCCTTGAATTGTAACAATTTCTGTATGAGCATCTAGGGAAATGTCTGCTTACACCATTATATCACCTCCGCCAAACTGAACTTTCGGAGTAAAACAACATTGCTGATAACGTCTACCAGGTCTTCTCCATATTCTAGACCGCCCATCTATGAGTTTCTGTTAAATCTTTACTCATCTGTGAAAGCACAGTACTCCAATCGCCATCACCCAAATTAAGATGTTCGCGAGCGAAGTGTAAACGTTGCCTCCAATGATCCGCTGTTAATAGAGGTCCTGTGACAGGTATTCTGGACCTTAATCCATATTCATTTAAGCGTCTTTGAACGGTATAAAAGGGAACTGTGTTTCTTTGGGCATGATTTAATCGTTGAATAAACACTGGTGTTGATAATGTACGTAACGTAATAATGTGCGGAACGCTTGTAACCTAAGAAAGCAATCTTCAACTTGACTTGTGGTTCATCGTCTACCTTGACCTGAACTCCTGGTGTATTGTCCTATTTCCTGAAATCTTTGTATTGCATCAAACAGTGTACTTCGAGATATTCTTAAGGCATTTGCGATGTAACGAATGCTCCGACCATCATCCTGTAAAGCAACAGCTGGTGCCACTTCTTCTGGTGTCATAATTTTTTTAGTGCAAATTTTAAACAGAAGACAATGCAAAAACCTACTGCCGAACTTATAATTAGGTACAGTATTACAATAAACTTAAAAATTAATACTAAGCCACTATTTAACATTAATAACAAAACGTATGTAAAAGTGTTTACAACACAGTTTATTAGGGCTGCAGTCAAAAAGTTTGACCGGGATGTTACAGAAACACTCTTTTGACTTTTGGTCTAGCTTTCGAAATTGTTTTTATTCCTTCTTCAAGACACTGTAATTAGAAGAATGTGTAAATATTTACAATATATCACAAATTTTCAGTGCACCTTACTAGTCGTCGGGATTATTTTCTATAAATCTATGACACTCAACATTAATAACACGCATATAAAATATAAAATATAAAATAATGAATAAAATACATTTTAAAATTTAGTGATTTACAGTAAAACTTCGTTGGTGACATCTTTTAATGGTGTGTTTTAACTGATCCATAGAGAACAGAAAGAAAAAACTAAAATAGTATGATTAAAATGTGTGTTCTTCATGTGTTATTAATGGAAGTAGTATATATATATATATATATATCTATATATATATATATATATATATATATATATATATATATATCAAAACATCAAAAATAAAATAAAGATTTACTTTTACATATACACACCATAATACACCTGCATGCAAAACATGTTGCATACCATCAAGACAGGTTTAATATACTATATATAGATATGTAATTTGTTGTAATGCGAATTATCCTGCATATATTTAAATTCGCTCTTTCTAGACTAATTTGATATTTTTTTGACCATTTGTACCCATTTCAAGACATATGTAAAATATTAGTGTATACCAACCTTATTACAAACATATTTCAAACCTCTAGATACTTCCACCTAAGATGGCTTCCTATGACACAAATTTCATAAGTTCATTTATAGCTCACCTTTCTTCTAATAAATAAGTAAATAACCGTTGTTCTTTAAATTGGTGGCCACTTACTCGTGTTTCCACAATAAGTTTATTTCTTATTTTGTTCCTTGTTTGTGTTACTTTACCAAGTAGCATACTCCTTACTTCTGTCAAAGATTGATGAGTATTTCACAATCCCATTATTTGAATACCGTATGATACACTGATTACCACACTGTATTTTCTTATTGAAAATAAAATTTACAAATTGTAGGGCACAGACTTAAGTAAGAGTCTGATTTTGGTTTCGAACAGTTTGAAATCTTCGGATTTTTACCGTTTGTTTTATTCTTAGATGTCGCCGTATTCACTCACACACACACACACGCACACACACACATACACACACACACACACACATACACACACAAAGTGATCAACCATGCCCCTAGGAACATGTGTATACCATTGTAAAGTGGGATCCACATGTCCGAAAATCAAACCGGTCACACTACGCTATTGAAGTAATACCTATCTGACCCCCAGGCTTTTCCTCCACCCCTCCTTAGCGTGTGACTTACGTAAGGAGGTTTATGATCTGAAAGTTTCTTTGGGTGCCCTGGGTAATAGAACACCCTCTATTTTTATTGATTGTGGTTAAGCCACCTAACTGTAGAGGTGTCACACATATCGGCTTTTTTCCCTATTTACTTTACTGACTATATTGAAGTTACTCTACTGTCTGTGTCAAGTTAAGAATTCATAAAGGAGCCTTATGGGAAGCGGTGATGCCAGAACTACCGATAGACTGAGATAGGCGAGAGTAGTGGAGTTGCAGCGAAAAAGCAGGGCCGAACTGCATGTTATATTGCACATTAGACGTTTTTTCACTTAGGTAACTTTAAATTTTTTTTGTTTTTTTGAAAAATAAAAATTAAAGACATGTCTTTTTCTCACAACAGTTATTTATTAAATTTCGGCTTAGGTCATCATCAGACTCTTAAAAATATTCTTAATTGTTTAATGAACAAATTGAGTGAGTATTGTGGTAGATATTATTAGTGTCAGTAAAAAACATAAAAAAACAATAAAAACTTCTGTATATTTTAAAAAAAATACAACAGAACCATAGAAATGTAACAAATTATTTGGTTTTTTAGTTTGACATTTATATATTTACAATATTACAATTATCAAAAACTATGTACATTCTTCGTCCATATCCAAATCGGAATTGTCACTACTATCATATAAATCTATAACTATGGGAGTTACGTCTTCCATTAGACCGTCCACTTCCCAAAATTTTTTCTCCAGAGTCATTACATGTTGAATATAGTTTTTCCAGTTATCAGACGTAACATTTGAAAACGCTTTTTTTATGAGGTCCTCCATATCCTTCGCTTTGAAGGTGCTGTTATTTACGGCCACATGCCTTTTTACTTGGCTCCATACCATTTCAATTGGATTTAATTCGCAATGGTATGGAGGCAAACGAAGCACTTTGACATTATTTTGTTGTTTACAAAGTTCTTCAATTTTGTAATTATCAAAATTTTGTTTAAATTGCGCGACTACCTCCAAAAGCTCGCACTTCAGATAATTTTCTTCAAAAAATATGTCTTTTTGTCTTAACCAGTCCATAATGTTATTCTTATTCCACGATTGGTTAGGCAACAACTCGGTTTTTACACTATGATATGGAGCATTGTCCATAACAATAACCGTTTTTCGAACTAAGTTGGGCAACAGTTTGTTTTCAAACCAGTTCTCAAAACACGGACCGTCCATTTCGTCGTGATAATCAGCGCTGTTTTTTTTTTGCAAGGAAAAACATTTCAGCACCGTTTACAAAACCATTTTCACTTCCGGCATGGACAAGGATGAAACGTGGTCCACGCTGAGTGGGATGCTTTAGTCCAGTACTTAGCCCTTTTATGAACGCATCTCTTGCCGAGGTGACGGTTTTGTCTTTCCATTCTCTGGAAACCGAGTGCCCCACATTGACCCATGACTCATCCAAATACACAATGTCATAGCCCTCAGCCCGATATTGTTTAATGGCCCTTAAATATCCATGCCTCCATGCAATTATATCAGGACGTTCTATTAGCACGGCACTTTTATCACGTTTTGCATAAACAAAGTTCATGTCTTTTAACAACCTGTACATTGTACTGCGGGTAAAATTTGGCAAGTTTTCGTCTTGGTTCACTTTTGGCAGAAGACGATTCAAAGTAGGAGGAATGTTTTCAAAAAAAAAACTATGCACTGTTCGACGAACGCCGATACGAACACCTTCATCGTAAGTATAGTCTCTGGAGTTGTTTCGGCAACGGGTTCTTTTTCTGTTTGTTTTTACCTCAGAAAGCTCACCTTCTTTGTCTTCCTGTACGATTTTTTGAATCGTACGAACTGACACTCCTGTCATCGCGGATACTTTGTCGAATACAATACGTTGACTTTCATCTCGAAGCAAATTAATGTGGTATCTCACTACGTTTAAGATCACTTTTTTAGCACTCAGATGTAAAATTTGACCACTTTTAAACGGCAAAACTGGATCCATTTTAACAATATAATTTTTTACACTTGAGATTTGAGTGCGCGATGGTTATGCCTTAACCCTTGTCCGGGCAGAAGAATTTAAAAACGTAATCGGGCAGTTTGGGCTTATGTATACAGACAAACATATAATCTCCACTTCACCTAATTACACTATTTTGAAAAACATACCGCTCATTTATCTATAACTCATAAATCTGTCTGCTTTCCAAATGTGCTTTCCAAATGACACTATTGTTTGGAATGACTAAGTACATAAAGAGAATTAGAAAACTATTAATAGTCAATTATAAAGTAATCAATATTGTTTACTGTTAGGGCCTGTTAGCCCGGCTTGCCCGATAATGGAAGTTTAAGCACAATATCTTAATTATTATTGCTTTCTATTTATTAACTATTGTGAAAGTAATATTTTATAAATAATTTTGAGAGTTGACACCTAAGCTGTCAGAATTACCTGTGCCATAATAATTAACCAATTGCGTAAAACCTAATATTTTAACCACTAATAAAGACATTTTTCTAATAATCTTTAAAATCACTTCCCTGAAAATGTAACCATATTTATAAGTAATTGTAGTCGTTAAGCTTATTAAATAGATACGTACCTATCTTTTTAAAATAAATTTGATTAACATTGGAAAATATAAATAAAAATTTGAATATAAATAAAGAATGGGTTATTTCGGCCGGCCCTGCATAGTCCCGTGAACTATTGGCAACATACGCCCGTAAGAAATGCACTGGCCTATCTGTTCAGTTGTGAATTCTTAACTTGAAACAGTCTGTAGCATGACTTTGGGACTTGAGTCCCTAAAAAAAGTGTGTGTTTCGACCAGAGAGCCACCAACCTGAGTAGGTGACTCTCTAACCGAAAAAGAGTGTGGGCTCGGCCACTCAGCCGCCGATTTGGCAAAATTAATTTTGTTCTCCTCGCTGGCCGAGCTACAGAGTGGAGTGTGGCTACCGAGCCCATGTAAATATGCCGCACATGACCTCAGTGCTCGGACTTCGTGAATAGATCTCCACTTGATATGCCTGAGGGGTCTAGTCCACTGTTGCGATATATAAAAGACCTGACGGGCCTTTTGTACTTGATTTTGATATTCTATTCCTTATCCGTTTTAGGATAGACTATACCTTTCGTTGCTAGATTTTTCAGCGCCCTGTTTGATATGTTACCAGGTCCTGGGGCTTCTTTTGCATTCGTCAACTTTATTAGTTGTTTGATATGTGTGCATTCGGGAGATGTGTGCATTATGCCTATTCTGCCCTTTCTTCTTTTTATTTTTCTAGCTGTTCTTTTTACCTCTTAGGTGAAGTCAAGATCTTCGTATGGGTGTTCGTTGTTGCTACAGGCCCTTTCCAATTCATCTCTCATGATTTCTGCTTTTTCTTCTTCCGTGTGGACAATGCCATTGGGGAATTGGTTTCTTGTCTTTTCGGAGTATTTTAGATAATTTCCAGAACGCGGATTTATTTGTGTTTAGCTCTTGGATATAGGAGTAACAACATTCATTTTTCTGTGGTTTTGAAGTTGTTTTTTTACTTCCCTGTTAAGCTCGTTTGCAATCCTTTTATCTTCTCTTGTTCTTGTGCGGTACGCTCTTTTTCTTTTCCTGTTCTTTTCCTTGAATAGGTTTTGGAGCTCTACGCTGATGTCCCTAAATCTTCCTCTCAGTGTGGTGATTGTTTCCGTTTTGGAGCTGACATCAATGACATTTGTTATGATTTGTTCTAATTTAATCACGTTCTCTTCGAGCTCTGTGATATTATTGATTGTTGGGATAATGCCGAAGTTATCGCTCACAATTATTTTGAAGTTTGGCCAACTTTTCTGTCCACCTGTTCTCTTTTTATTGTGGGGCTGCAAATAGTTTGTTTCTATTGCACCAAGCAATATGTGGTCATGAAGATTAAGTTGTGTGTCGAATCCCCTTCGTTTAATAAGTGTATTTCATATTATTGACCCACGTTGTGTAGGATTGAAATATCGAGGTGTGTTGGAAGTAATCCGTGAAAACATGTCGGATCTGTCGGTACGATTACGTAGGTTTTGGGTCTTTCTTCGAGATAGCCGCACAGTAGTCTTCCATTGCTATTGGTCGCCCTGTCAAACCAATTGGGAGTTCTCGCATTCAGGTCGCCTATAATTATAGTTGACTCTTCTGAGTTCAGTATTAGGCTCAAGTCTTCGTTGAATATCGGATCATTAGGTCTGACATATGCAGACACTATTTTTAGTGATTCGTTGTTGACCATTAGACGAATGATCGTGGCTTCCATTGTGACCAGGCCATCTGGTGTTGGAATATGTTCATGTTCGATTCTTTTTTTCACCAGGATGGCAGTTCCTTCTGAGTTGGCTCTGTGATCCGTTCTATAGATATCGTAGTCTGGAAATTTTGTCTTTTTCCTTTCGACTAATTTGGTTTCTTAAGGTACTACGATATTGAGCTCTAATCTGTTTATAATTTCATCTAGAAGGTTGATATTTTTGAATATTCCGCCGGAATTCCATGACCCTATGCGTAGATCTTCCGATTGGCGGGCTAACATTTGCGGACGGCCTCTCCGAATGCAGTCATCATTTTCGTCGCTTTGTCGACGTCATTCTCAATGACTCTGCAATGACTGCGAGAAGAGTCGTCGTGATGTAGTTTTTGCCGCACTTGACGCATCTGGAGCCGCAATGGCAAGCCTTAGAACGGTGATAATATCCCTGGCAGTTGTAATATTGCAGGATTTCCTTTGTTATTTTGATCTCATCTTCTATGTATATTCGCATATAACATAGGTCTGTTTTCGATTTAATTTTAGCATAGACTTCATCCCTGATGGTTACTATGAAGTGCGGCAGCACCTTCTTATCAGGTTTGTTTGAGATCATATTTATTACTCGTGTTGCGTCGACTCCTTTATTTATCAATTCGTTAAGAATTGTATTCTTGTTTGTATTTGCTGACAAGCCTTTGATGATAACCCTTCTCAGTTTATCATTATCGATTGGATAGGCGATGAATTCCACTTTGGGGGTGTGTTCCTCCAAGATGTGAACCATGCCTAACTATGTAATCTTCCCTGGTTTTAGTGTTGATTACGATGGATCTGCCACAAACGGTGTCTTACCCACCGAGAGCTGAAAAAATCTATGGCTTCACGAGTAGCTGCTCCTTCCAAAGTACGTCCGTACTGTTCGACCGTCGAGTCGGAACTGATACTACTCAGACTCTGATCATGTCGCCTTATTCGTCTTCAGAAAGTTATTTAAATATTATTTTTTATAATATATATAAACGAATTGTAGAAGCAGTATACGTTAAATCCAATTTTAACTCTCTTTTCTAAATCTTTATTTACTCGTATTTTGGGTATTAGTAGCGAGTTTATGATGCAATTTCAGATTCCCCATATCGGCCCATTCATCCTCTATTTGTTTTGAAAATTGTAGCAAGCACTAATTTAGGTAAGAATCTGAATTTGATTTCTAACAAGTAGAAAACTGTGGATTTTTTCCTATTATTTTATTCTTAGATGTCGCCGTATGCGTCTTTAGACAGTTATACGTTAAGCAGGGCATTCACGTTCCGATATTTAGTCCGACTTGTGGTCCAACCTGCAAAGTTAAATTTAATATAGGACCGTGAGTGGGCTTTCTGGATTATTGGAAACTTAGTTGTACGAGTCGGAATATTTAGAGGGACGATTCGAAGGTCCAAATTCCTACTGGGGACGGAGTGAGAGCGTGAATGTAGAAGTCGGAAGTCGGATCAAAACTTTCCTCAGTCAGCGTTTGACCTTGGGTACTAGTGCACGTCTTCTATAATTAACAGTAAAGGAATTTATGTGAATTTATTGATATCCCACAAAAATAGTCTCTGTTTGTGGGATACTAATAGTGCTCTATACGCGAACCGAAATGCGCGAAAAATAGCCCAAAAACATCTGCTGAATGTGATGTTGAAGTTTTATTTTATTTTATTTAGCTTATAGATTTTGACGGTATGATAAATACAAATATACAAATACAATAAAATATCTTATTTACACAGCCGTTCAATTTCTTCTGGGGAACATTCCACAAAGTCCTAGAGGTTTCCCATTACCCAAGTCCTATCTTGTCTCTGTATGATAGTAGATACTCTCAACTATCATACGACACCCACCCCTTACCCGTCATAGACGTCCTGATATCCAAACCTATACCCGAGGAGAAAACTTTCATGAATATAAAAACCAGTGGAGGAAACCACTGACAACAAACGGATATGTATAGGGCAGGCAGCTATGCATAACTATAATATACCGTCTCCCTGACCTCAAGGGAGCGCTAACCTCAAGGCTACAAGCGATGCCCAATGGAGATGGCGAACCTGAGCGGAAAATGGCCTTGGCGGGGTAAGAGCACACTGCCTCACTGGACCTATTAGCATGACCCAACTCGTGTGAAGAAAGATAGAAAAGAAAAATAGAAAAGACGGAAGAGGAAGGAATATCAAGATGGGGAGTGAAAGAAAGGGATGAAACTCAAGAGAAGAAAAGCTGGAGGAGGGAAGTGCAAGAAATTGGAGCAAGAAAACGTGCAAGCACAAGCAGCAGGAAGGATAAAGAAGGAAGAGAGAAACAGCAAACCAAGAGAAGCAAGAAATAAAGGGAGGAGAAAAAGAGAAAGGGGAGGAGAAAAAGAGAAAGGGGAGGAGAAAACAGACAGCAGGACCGAAAAAAAATGAATGAGGAGATTTTAAGGCAAGAAAACGTAAGAAAGGAAAAAGAGGAAGCGAACAGCTCGGATAGTGGAAGCAGCTCTGATGATGAATAGAAAAGCGGAGATCAAGAAAAAGAAAACCAAGCAACAGGGTAGCAACGACCAGTTCGAAGGAAGAGGGACAGCCACTGAACTATAAAGCTAGATGAAAGTTGTAGCATCTCCAGGACAGCGTAGCGGAACTCGAGAAACTCATGAGGAAGGTGCCAAATACAAGGGTATCCATAAAGAGGTAGGTCGACATCGTGAGAAATCGGATGCTTGGTTATATCGAGGAGGTAGAGGAAACAAAAGGAAGAAGAGGAACCAAGGAAGTTTGTGTGCATGACATCTAGAGGCGTGCAGATAAACATAGAAAGTTAAGAAGATAGCGACAATGGGGGCTTAAGTTCACCTAGAGAACCCAGAAGCCATTAAAAGAAGAGTAGACGCTATCGCGGACAAAATGGCAACATGCTAAGACGAGAAGGAAACAATAGAGTTAATAAATGAAGACTGGCCGGAGGAAGTCTTCACGAGGACCATAGTAAAAGTAGGAAAAATCTTAGAAATAACAGGAGACGTGGCAGTCTTTGCCACCAAGAACGACGTGAACAATAATGCCATGGAAAAGAAAAAAGCGGTGTTTCCATAGCTACCAGGTGTTCCAGCGGAGGTGGAAGAGGAGAAGGCCCGATAACTATAAGAGTCACGATGTCTACTCGTAAAGATGGAACAAGGATCCACAAGGAGAAGTATGGATTCAAACTTATTCCAAACAAAAAGGAAGAACCTGTGCCGGTGAAGTTCCTGGAAACGTGCAGTAAACTGGTACAGAAGATGGAGAAGCTGGAAAGAGAAAACAGGCAGCGCTGAGAGACATCTAGGAGAATTATGGAATGATATGCAAGAGAAAGGGATGTGACAATCACGCTCCTAAGTAAAAAAGCAACAAGAAGGTCAACATCAACACCAAGCCCAAAGAACAAAATTTTAGTCGTAATCTTTAACAAAACCAAAGAAAAATGTTTTGTGGATCTAATGACAGAAGTAAAAACAAACTGACAGGCAGAAAAGACATTGACATAAAAAGGATCAGACAGACTAGAGACCAAGAAATACCACTGGAGTTGAGCGGAGGACGGAAAATGGCGGAGGAAGTGAAGAAACTCTTCTCTGATAATATATGCATGTCGAGAGCGGTGGAAAATGGGGGTATAGTGAATAGAAGAATCTTGGTACAGAAAATCCCACCCAATACAACGGGGAAGAAGATCCAAAAGGCCACAGAGGAGGCAGCTGGCAAAGAGCGGGCCTAAAATCATAAAAATTTGGACCGAGACACGAAGTAAAAGGGATAATGAGTGTCATGATGGATGAGAATGAAGACGCGAGAATGGAATTTTTAAAAAATTTTAAAAATGAAACGAATAAAGGTATACTGCAAATATTGTCGAGTAATAGAATGAAGGGTAGAAATACCAAGATCTCTGAGATGTCTCGCATTTAGACACAAACAATGGCACTCTAAGAGGCAGAACAGAAGAGAATGTTGCTTTCGATGTGGCAAGGAGGGTCACATAGCGCTGGAATGCAAGGAAAAAACAACCAAATGCCTCAACTGCAACGTGAATTCATGTGGCACTGGGCATGTGGCGAATTCAAGGATATGCACAAAGTTTAACCGACTGGTTAAAAATAGGAATCACTGAGTACTGCTCCCAAGAAGAGTACGCGAGTGGAAACAGTACGAAAGAGAGCGCGAAAGAAGTCCAAAGCTTAGAAATGAAGAACACAGGAAACAAGACTCGAAAGCTGAGGGTTCTCCAAACTAACGTGGGAACAGCAAGATTAGCACATTACCTTGCCGAGGCTAGCGTAGTAGAAAATAACATCCATGTGCTGGTGACGGTAGAGCCAAATCCAACAGCGGTGAGAAGAAGAGGATGGTTTGTAGATCTGACCGGGAGGGTTGCTGTACGAATCTACAAAGGAAAACTGCTGTGTGCGAAAGTGAGTATATGAAATTAAGCCAACAGAAGGATTGTGATTGTTCGGATATAGGGGTACAGCTGGTGTGCTGTTATATTTCTACAAAGAGATGGTGGGCGAGTACGAGATGAGGATGGACGAAATCATACAGGAAGTGGAAAACACGGAGAAGAATGTGTGGTGCTGAGAGATTTTAACGCAAAAGCAGCGGAGTGGGGACCTCCCATCATCGATACTCGCAGCAGGATAGTGACCGACTGAGTGGGTACTCTGTATCTGGTGGTACTGAAGACAAGTCTGGAGACTACGTTTATTAGGAGAGGTACAGGTACGTATATCGCCGTGTCCATGCCGATACAAGCAATATCGGCGAAAGCTAGAGGCTGAAAGGTTTTGCCAGACTACACCGGAACGGAACATTGGTACATCGGATTCTCGATAATCGGAACAGGGACCACTAACGTGGTCCGTTCGTCTGGAACATCTGGGGGCGGATGCGTCGATGGGAATGACTGTAAAGTATACGAGGAGCCGATTAAATGGAGAATAAGCATGATGCAGGGTCAATCAATGACGGTGGAAAACCATTAAAGGAAGTCATTAAAGAAGCGATGGAAGGAAGCAAGATAGGGCGCCGAGATGTCAACAGGATGCCATACTGGTGGAATGCGGACATGGATGGAAGGCACTGAGGAACGAATGTATAGCAATGACAAGAAAGTTAACGAGAGCAAGGGGCAGAGCAGGGATCAACCCCGAGGTCATCAAGGAGATCAAGGAAAAGTAGCGCGCAAGGAAGAGGGAACTTTACAGGAAAATCCGTACAGAAAAAAGAAGGCACTGGAAGGAGCTGTGTAAAAAGCTAGATGAGAAAATCTGGGGTCAGGGATACAGGATCGCCATGAAGAAGTTCCATGCGTATCCTTCTTACGAAATACCTATGGACAAAAAGCTTGAGATAACACAAGAGCTCTTTCCGAACGGCAGATGGCATAGAGTATGGAGAGATGAGGGATCTAAGCGGACCGTACCCTTTACCATGGATGAACTTGTCGAGGCACTGGGTTTACTCAAGACGCGCAGGTTTCCCGGACGGGATCAGATACCACCTGAGGCGGTGAAGGCTCTAAAACGGGCTGAGCCTGCGTGGCTTCTGAAACACATGAATGTACTGCTGGAAATACAGACCTTTCCTGGGCCTTGGAGGACATCGAGGTTAGTACTGCTCCTCAAGGCTAGGAAAAAAATCACCCCATCTGTCTCCTTCCATGCATGTTATGAATACATTCAATAGGATGCAGTGGAACAAAGTAATGAAGGCAATAGAGGAGAGAGAATGTTCTGGTTACCTGATGAATGTGGTGGCGGAGTATCTGTCCGAGAGAAAGATTATGGTGGAGAAGGGCACGATCGTCGACGTGACGGCCAGGATCCCCCAGGGATCTGTCTTGTGCCGGACGCTATCTAACCTGGCATATGACGGGGTTATGAACCGTGAATACGGAGAGAATACAACACCATTCACATTTGCGGATGACCTTGCTGTACTGGTAGTGGCCCGGGATGATTCAGATCTTAAATACCTGGTTCGGAACGCAGGCGGCATCGTAAAGAACTGGATGACACACATTCTAAAACTTGCAGCAGAGAAAACCAAATCCATTATTCTAAAGGGGAGAAGGAACAGGCAAAGTGTGGAACTACAATGTGCGGGGGCAGTACTAACACTCAAGAAACACGTTAAGTACCCAGAACTGACGTTGCACCAAAATAGAAAATGGGAGAAGCACGTGCCGAAAGTGTCCTGAAAGGCTGCGAATAGTGCGGCTGCGTTGGGGAGGGTAATGCCCAATATTGGAGTACCCAAATCCAAAAGAAGGAGGGCCTTACACGGTGTTGTGCAGTAGATCGTTGGACCATTGGAATTTCTCTGTTTGAACTTTAATTAATTATTACGTAACACTTGTGTCTGAATGTGGTGTCGCATTGCCACGCATGAGAACAAAGTCGTTTTCTACAAAGTATGAATATGACACAACGTGGTTGGGTGAAATCATTCCATTGATAATCCAGTCTATACCATTAATAGTCCCTATCAATTACTAAGGGACTAAGAAAATTACAATTTATAATTTTTTATAACTTTATCATAATAATAAAACATCAAATAAAGTGAAGCACTCTTATAGCAAACTTAATTATTGTTACATATTACAAAATAATATACCTAGTACTCAAAAAATGAAATTGTAACGTTATAAACGTCACATCTCTATTAATTTATATTTAAATAATTATTTCATTTTAATTTGTTTATTAATTTATTAATTTCTTTATCTTCAGTTTAATTTTTACTATTTTTCACAAAATAGTTGGCGCCCACAAAATGTTTTTTCTTTTCTTCCTCTGTCTTTATTTTCTCTCTTTCTGTCCCATAGAATAAATATTTGCCCTCTCACTTTTGTTCGACAGACTATTCTGTTCCGTGTTGACTGACAAGCTAGTTTCATGATATCTATAGCAACATTCTATGACATCTGTGCTAACTTCATTCAGTCTCCCACTTTCTGTCAAAACAACTTTTCTGTAGTGGGATTATTTTTTGCCTCTTTTTGAAATTTATAAAAGAAGGCAAAAATTATTCTAAGACTCATTTTTATGGTCTACAAATTCTCTTGGGTTTATTGGTTTATTGAACATATCAAAACCTTATTGGTTTATTGGACATTTTATTGGATTCATTGAATTTATTGGAAATATTGGTTTATCAACAACTGAATTGACCAGATTGAATTGATTGGCCACATTCAATTTTACTAATCAGGACATACAGCCACGTGTGACTACAGCTCTCTCTTCAGAAGCCACAACTTCTAATTGGAGGACCCAACAGCTAGAACACACAAGCAGCCCATCGAAGCAATAAGTAACACTTATTAACTGTTAAGCTTTGGCAGGGTTAATTATTGTTTTTTTATTCATTTAACCCTTAAATGCCCAATCGGGGTCACTATGGGACCCCAGACATACATTTTTGGCTATAATATCTTTATTTGAAACATTTGGCAACCGCGCAATCAGGTATTTGTGTGGACGTGTCTCCTACGTTTTCTGTTAGTATACCACGAACATTCGTGAGGTGCAGTGGTCTGTAAGAGAGATTTAGATAAGTGATCTCGCTGTGACCCCGATTGGGCATTTAGAGGCACCAGAATATTTTTATTATTTTTAACATTTTTCGTCAGTTTACATTGAAAAATGGACCGTAAGAGAATGAAAATGACAATAAGCGACCAAGAACATGAAAAAATTATCCGAAATATAGAAGAAGGGATATCAGACTCCGATTTCGACTATGAGATTACCGACGAATCAGATAGCGAAGAGCAAGATGTTTTTGAGGAAAATGTTTCGGAAACTGAGGACAATTTAGAAGTCAACAGTGACGAGGAATCAGATGCAGAACCTACCGAAGTGGACGATAATATTAGTGAGGTTAGTGGTCCAACATATACATCCAAATCTGGAATGCAGTGGAATAGCCTACCTTTCGTGAGATCCAAGAGGCAACAAAAAAATATTATAAATGTACATCCAGGCTTAACAAACTATAGTAAAAATTCCAACACGTTTTTAGACTATTTCAATTTATTTTTGACCGAAGAGATGAAGAATGTCATATGCCTTCATACTAATGAAGAAGCTGTTAGGCGTTATCAAGAGTGGAACGAAAAACATCCGAATAACAAAAAAGAGTGGACGGTACTTACCAACAATGAACTGGATAGCTTTTTAGGAACACTTATCAAAGCTGGTGCTTTAAGGTGTGGGAAAGAATCGACACGAGAGATATGGTCTACAGACACCTCAATACGCCGGTCATTTTTTACAGCCGCATTCGCTAGGAACCGATTTGAAGAATTATTGAGTTTCTTGAGGTTTGATGACAAAGTGACCAGGGTGGAGCGGAAGGAACAGGATAAGTTAGCGGCGATACGAGTAATTTGGGACATGTTCGTCTGTAACTGTGACAAAGCCTTTGAACCACACGAACATATAACCGTTGACGAACAGTTAGTGAGTTTTAGAGGAAAGTGTCCTTTTAGACAATATATAAAATCAAAACCTTGCCGCTATGGGATAAAAATTTGGGCTGCCGCGGATGTTAAAACATGTTATTTATCAAAACTTCAGGTGTACCTTGGAAAACTACCAGGTGGTAGAATAGAGAAAAATCAGGGATTTCGTGTTGTGAAAGATCTGGTGGAACCATATCATGGCAGTTGGAGAGGAATTACAACTGACAACTTTTTTACCAGTGTTCCTCTTGCTCAATATCTTTTATCTAAAAACCTTACTTTACTTGGGACCGTCCGCAAAAATAAACCTGATACACCACCACAACTAAGTTTGACAAAAAGACCTGCGAAGTCGTCAATATTTGCTTTTACTAAAGAATTAGCTATGGTTTCGTACATACCTAAAATACACAGGATGGTACATCTTCTTTCAAGTCAACACGATAGTGATATAATTTGTCAAGACTCTCAAAACAAACCCTTGATGATTTTAGACTATAATAATACCAAGGGTGGTGTTGATAATGCCGACAAACTGATTAGGGAATATTCCTGTAAAAGAAGAACTGCTCGTTGGCCATTCAGGCTCTTTATGAATATTATAGACATATGTGCACTAAATGCCTATATTTTATACATTGAAAAAAATCCTGATTGGAAGAAAAATAATTTTTCACAAAGACGTATTTTCCTGTTACAATTAGGGGCTGAGCTTGCTCGAAACAACATGGAAAAAAGAGCGAAATATATAAAACATAAAGCCTATGTAAAATCTGCTCTAAAAGATTGTGGCATACCAATGGTAAACCCAACTACCGAAGTTGCAACTCAATCCGTCCATTCAGCTAAGAAACGTGCTCGTTGTTACCAGTGTCCGCGAAACTGTGACAGAAAAGTGAATACCGTTTGCTCTTTTTGCAAAAAATTTATATGCCAGGTGCACAGAAAAGAAGAAAAAACTATTGTATGTAAAAATTGCAACTAAAAGTTATATGCTTATATTATTATTTAATTTTAATTTTGTTCCAATTGAAAATAATTTGTTTCTAGAAAAGCCGTTAATTTTGTATGAAAAATAAATAAAAATTATTCAAATATGCTTAAAATTATTTTTAACCGTGTTTTCCTTTTAGTCAGTGCTAAATGACGTTACTAAATTGAAAATTTTAGTGGGGTCCCTAGGAGACCCCACATGGGCATTTATGGTTATTTTCATATCACGGGCATTTAAGGGTTAAATAAATATGTTTGGTTAAAATTTGTCTTATTTGCTATCAACTGAGAACTCAGGTTCAATCGCTAGTTTAAGACAAGACGAACGCACTCTTGAGATACTGAGCTAGGCAAGGTATAGACGATAAGCTCCCATGGTTGATTGAGGTATTATTTTTACAATAGTATTTCAATTCTCTTTGATAGTCTCATCGTTACAAAATGCTTTATAATTTAATAGTTTACAACTTTGAAACGAATTCAGATTTCAAAATATGGGAAAAATTAATATAAAGCGAACGAATCATGCATGGATACACAATAATTTTAAATGACATCCGTACGTCGTCACAAGATATCTTAAGCTTATATTATAATTTTTTTCTCATATCATATGCATACATTTGGACGTGTATAATTATATCTTTGAATTTGGAATATGTATAAATTTGACTCAAAAAAATTTAATTTCCCATTCTTATTCCTTATTGATATTATGTATTTTTTTTTCAACTCATTGTTCGCAATGTTAAGGTAGGGAATTTATGGTCCGTGTTTTAATAGAGATAATACAATTGCGACGGTAATATGATAATTTATTCTGGTCATAATACCAGACTAGAGACATCAAACATATAATAAAGTGTATGCAAGATCATATTTTACGTGATAAATTGATATACTTAAATTGTGTATACGTGTAAATTAATAGGAATTTTAAAAATTAAAACAAATACAAAACATTCCAAAACAGCAAAAACAAATAATAATTATTGATTTATGGCATGGAAGTAAATTTAATCTCCATTCATATTTAAATTACTAAGCTAATATTTTTTTGTCAGAATTTGTCAGAACATTTGTGAGATCGTAAACTCGAAATTTTAATATGCATTATTTTTGTAATATTTTGGATTAGTTTTAAGTTTTGTCATCCTTTAATAGAGTAAATCTAACTACAACTGATATAATGATAACAAAAGTCATAACCATTAATTTAGGAATTATACATATATATGCTCTAAAACTACACTTCTCAAAATACCCTAATTTCAAAAACTAAATAGTTTCGTAGATCAATTATAAAGACCCGTTTATGTTCATTTAAAAAAGTTAATAATGGTGTTAAAGATATTGTTATATATTTGCCACGATAATCCTAATGTATTTTTTAAAAAGGGATGAAAATAGATTTTATTGAGTAATTGGACCAAGGTCTACGTCTTTGAAAATAAATTCTTCTTTCAAATACATATATAGAGGATACCCATATCTTTCAATTCCATGGCAGTACTTTTGTCAAATCATGATTTTTTAGAATTGTAATTCTTATCTATAGTTAACTTCGCACTAAATCTGTTTTCACCTCTTCTAGTCTCGTATCATTGTCCTCGTGTAAAGGCGGGCCACTCAAGTAGAATACCATCATGGCTTCTTCTGCTTGTCGTAAAAGACGACTAAATAAAGCAGCTCTCCGCTATCCACTACCCAAATTCCTAATCGGTCCCTATGTGATAGCAAAAGCTCCCAACCATCATACGACACCCACCCCTACCCATCATACACGTCCTGATACCCAAACCTATATCCGGGGAGAAAACCTCCACTAATACAAAAACCAGTGGAAAAAACCACTGAGAACAAATGGATATGCATAGGATATGCGACTATGCATCATTCTAATATATCGCCACCCCAACCTCAAGGTGTAACACCATCGTGGAAAGAAAAATGGAAGAATATTAAATAAAAAAGAAAGTAAGTTTAGCGGAGGAGAGTCTATGGAGGATATAGGCTAAGAGAGGCTAGCGGGAATACCGGAAGAGAAAGAAAGAGACAGTCGGGAGAAGAAAAATGACGAACCAAAGGAGAAGAACGCATGGGAAAACGAGGACATAGGTGAAACAGTGAAGGATAATGACATTAGAAAAGAAACGGGGGATAGTAATGACGAGAGTGAATGTACGACCAACATTAACAGAGAAAAGAAAAGGAAATCGCACTGAGAAAAAGACATAGGAGCTGGTGGAAATAAGAATGAAAGTAAAATCAATTTAAAAAGAAGTGAAACAGAGAAAGGAATGTCAAAAATGAAGGAATGCATCGACAAGCTAGTGAACCTACAAAGGCGGTTGCAAATACGAAGAATGAGATCAAGTAGGGAGTCGCACAGGTACGGCAGATTTGGTGTGAAATGGAAAGAAACACTAGAGAGTTAATGTATAGTGCTACAGAACGCAAACAAAAATAACTGTAGCAACAACTACGAGGTGCGTAGGGACACAGGTAAAAGTAAATTTTGAAGAGGACCCAGAATTACAAAAAAAAAAAGGATTAAGGAACTACATAAAAAATGGAGACGGCAGAAAACACCGAGGAAATAAGTGAAGTATTAGATCAAGAATGGAGTAGATTTATGTTAAAGTCTGTGAAAAAGGAATTTTGGAGGCACCGGACGATGTGGCAATCTTGGTAACAGGGGATGCTGCTGACGCAAGAGTGAAAGGGGATTTTAGTGCAAGGTACCCAGACCTCCCCGGTTTATACGTGGAATAAGATAAAAATTGAGGAATTGGGACTATGTGTCAAATAACATGAATAGTAGAGGAAAATGGGAGAGAGAGGACATCAAAACAATTTGTCCACAAAAGCTAAAACAAAGGAGACAGGGAAAACCAATGGCTGTTAAATTTCTGGCAGCAGCCAGGAAGCTATTCGACCGTATGGAAAAAATGGATAGAGAAAAGATAGGGATAGCAGCACCAGTAGCACTACGAGTGGAAAAATCAAGAAAAGTGTTAGAGGGGGCAGCAAGAGAAAAGAAGATAACGGCAACGATATACGGCAAAACGTTTAAGAAAAGGCAAATAGTAGCCACAGAAAAGAAAGGGATGGTAATCATCACAAAACCGAAGGACAAGCCCTATGCTGAACTTGTAAAAGAGTTAAGAGAAGAGCTAGGAGAAAGAAAGGATGTCGTCATAAACAAGAATAGACAAACCAGACAAGAAGGTGTGGTCCTGAAATTAGATGGAGGCAGAAAAATGGCGGAACAAGTCAGGGACATGGATGGCCTAATCACAGAAAAAGACATCGTCGAATCGGTAGAAAAATTTGCAGGTAGGGAGGAAGCATGTGAAGTAGTTGAAAAAATAAGGACAAACAGGGGAGAAACTAGAATTTGTTATGTCGAGGTGAATGAGGACATAGCAAAAGATTTTTAGTGGCAGAAAGAATAAAGATCGAACATGAAAATGCATGAGCTAGAACTGGCTGCGGGTAAGAGCGAGGCTATAGTTCTCAAGGGACCAAGGAAAAGGGGCGGGATAACATTCGAATGTACAGGAAAGAGAGTGGTTCCAAAGAAATGCATAAGGTATTTAGGGATGACTCTTAGTCAAAACTGAAAGTGGAAGGAGCACGTAAAGGTAGTGACTCAAAGAGCTGCGGTGAGATCCACCGCGTTGGAGGGATCATGCCCAACATCGGAGGGCCCAAAATTGAGAAAAGGAAGGCCCTTCATTTTGTTGTGCAATCGATCGTCCTCTACGCTGTGCCTGTCTGGAGTACTGCAGTTTTAACAAAGGCGTACAGAATGCAGCTTACCCGAGCAGATAGAAAGAGTCTATTGCGGGTGACGTGCGCATACAGAACAGTCCTTGCCAAGGCGTTGGAAGTTATCACCGGATGTATTCCGATGCATGTGCTAGTAAAGGAAAGAGGAAGAATATACGAGAAAAGAAATGAAGACATAGCAACAGAACGTTTAAAAAAAGAAGAAAGAAAGAGGTCCATAATGGTGTGGCAAGAGGAATGGCACGAGATGAGGAGGGTGGCACAGTGGACGAAGTCGTTGATTCCTACTCTCAGAAGATGGATGGATTGCGAGTACCAGCGTTTGGATTACTTCCTGACGCAGATGCTCAAAGGACATGGTTGCTTCAAGGCATACCTTTACAGATTTGGAAAAGCAGAAATATCGAAATATATATATATAGTATTGTGAAATATTGGACATTGTCTCACACACTCTATTGGTATGCGATAGATGGATAGGTGATTGCTTGAGAGAGAGAGTTAGTAAGTAGGGTGCAATCAGTCACGGAACTGGTGGAGGAGATGCTTAGGTCGTCAGAGCGGTGGAGAGAAGTTCATAGATATGTGAGGAGAACATTGGAGAGAAAGAAATAAAAAGAAAGGCAACCCGAAGGAAGGCAGGGTACCCAGGAGCAAGCTAGAAGATAAGGCAGAATGAGAAGGGGTGAAATTGAACATGAACAGGGAGGAACAGAGGGAGATAGTGAGTAGATAGAATGCGTAAAAATTGTGCGTGAATGAGAGATCGGGTGAATGTCGTGCCGATGTTGAGTCCCAATCAGGGCGATCCTACACTTAAACAACAACGTAAAAATCAAAAAGGGAATTGTAAAATCACTATATATGGTTCTGAAGCTATTTTGTTGTGGCACCTTAATGCAATTCGCTATTTTTGATGGGAATAAGGTAGAATTATTTTACTTTAAGATTAAGTTTATTCACAGATTATTAATTATGGACGGAAAATCCACTCTGGAAATCGTTCTCAAAATACGTTTTGTTTTGTATTTTGTTCGTAATTGTTCGTTTTGTAATTCGTTTGTTTTGTATTTTGCGAACAATTTTCCTTGTGGAGTTTAAATAAAACTTTTGATAAATATTACTTAGGTGATAAAGAATCAGGACCAGTTATGCTGGAAATAAATAAAAAAAATAGTGACTTACTTTTAAAACGTTTGATCTCTAATTCCAAGAGATAACATCACAAAAATAGTCTGTAAATCAATGATCGTTTCGTCATACGGAGCAATGCTCCTACATTTTAAAACTTTTCTCCAAAAAGTTTCTCAATCAATGTACGGTTCACTTTGCGCCATATATGTTTATATACTGAACTTGAGTCGAAAAAAAAAAAAACTAAACTGGTGAATCGATATATGGATTCCAATGCGATAAAGGGTTAATATTGGTTCCAGAAATAGTTTTTTTCTTTTGTCTATAAATATCCTATTGCCTCTCTTTTTTATGGTCATATAATATTGTCTATTTTAATATTTATTAATAAATGTTCGGATAAATTCCCACGGTCAGATAAATGATAATCACTAAGTTCTCGGGAAGAAATGCTTTGAGAATTTATTGCTCGACGTTTCGGCACCCATTTTGGAGCCATTTTCAAGATGGATACGGTTCCGTTCGAGTTTGGGGTCTCAATCTGCCTACTCCTCTCACTCGTGACATACCAGTATCGTGTTCTATATAAATACAAGAAGCGTCAAACGGCACTGAGGTCTCAATCTGCCTACTCCCTAGTGTCGAGTGACGACTGGTTTAGTCTTAGCTTTAGATTTAATTGTACTAACCGCGGAAATCTTTCGAAATATATATATATATATATATATATATATATATATATATATATATATATATATATATATATATACATATATATATATATACATATATATATATATATATATATATATATATATATATATATATATATATATATATATATATATATATAGTAAACTCTTAAATATTGGGGAAATCTGCAAGAAAGACTCTAATGAGGATGAATTGTTTCGCCGAACGTTTTCGCCAAAGAGAATTAATTTGGCTTCTTCAGGGCAATAATAATTAATTTTCATTAACTAAAAAAGATAACATTCCCTTGCTTTTCTTAGATACATCTTAATAAGATATTATTACAATAATACATGAACAATATAATATAATTTAAAAAGAAAATCTAAAATAATATTTCCCTATACTGGGATTTAACTTCATTCGGTTTTACCAATGAACCTTAACGACATAAAGATTCAAAAGAACTACTTGAATTGTCATCTCAATAAGCGTCGTTGAGAGACTCGAGATATCAAGAACCTTGATCAGCGTTTGCACTGGAAGCGTTACTAGGAGACTTGGTACAACTGGGTGCACAGAAAAATATAAAGGAAATAATAATAATGAGAAATGATAAGGAATATACCAATTCCTAATGAAACACAAAAGGATCCAAAATGTTTTAAAGAAAAAGCTATAAAAGTTTGCGTAGTAAAAGACAAACAAAATATAGCAGATTGAAAATTAAGAAGAGTTATAATTAACTTAGACAAGGTTGTATACTTTCACCTATATTATTTAATCTATATTCAGAGGAAATATTTAGTGAAGCCTTGGAAAAATGCGAACATGGAATACTTCTAAATGGAGAACGTCTAAACAACATCCGTTATGCAGACGACACCGTTATTTTTGCAGACAGTTTGAACAGTTTACAGCAACTAATAAACAAAGTAAATGAAGTAAGTGAAAGATTTGGACTTCAAGTAAATATAACAAAAACTAAATTTATGATCATCAGCAAAAATAAAGTTAGAGACGCTCAACTACTTATCAATAATAGACCAGTGGACCGAGTAAAACAGTATAACTATCTTGGAACAACAGTAAATGAACAATGGGATCACTCACAGGAAATAAAATGTAGAATAGAGAAGGCTAGGAGTGCATTCAATAACATGGCCAAACTCTTTAAAAGCCACAATCTTAATCTGGAGATAAAAGTAAGGCTCCTACGATGTTATATCTTCTCAATATTGTATTACGGAGTTGAATCCTGGACACTAACTGAAGCAATGGAGAAAAAACTTGAAGCCTTCGAGATGTGGCTGTACAGGCGAATTCTAAGGATATCATGGACAGACAAGATAACCAACGAGACCGTATTACGAAGAGTGGGCAAAGAAAGAGAGGTGATGTATACCATTAAAAGGAGAAAGTTGGAATATCTCGGACATATAATGAGAAACAGCACTAAATACAGATTACTGAAGGTAATCCTACAGGGTAAAGTATTCGGAAAGCGAGGAATTGGGAGAAGGAGAATATCATGGTTAAAGAACCTGAGGAAATGGTTCTCCACAACAACAACGAATCTATTTAAAGCATCAGTCAATAAAATAATTATAGCCAGAATGATTGCCAATATTCGGAACGAATAGGCACTGAAAGAAGAAGAATAATTAACTCACTAAGGTGAATGACAATGGGACCAGATATAAATTGACATTAAAACGCGAATTAAGCAATTATATAAAGGGATACGTAATACAAAATAAAGAAGCTAAAACAATAGCCAAATCATTGGGAGCCAATTTCATTTTGAGGTATGGAGTACCCAGAAAAATAGTAACAGACTTAGACACAAAGTTTATGGCAAGAATATTTAAAGAAAAATACGCATTGCTTCAAATAGTCACTTATCTCTACAGCGTATCACCATGAGACAATTGGAGCTTTAGAGAATACTTATAATAATTACTTATAATAAGAGCACCCACAGTCATCAATCTCCCATTCAATTTTAACCCAAAGACTCAGACCCTCATTATACGAGAGCTTTTGTTTCTTACATCAAAGGCGTTACTGACAAAATCGCAAAAATTCTTAAATCAAGAGGAAAAAAGTCAATATCCAATGTCCAATCCAGGTCAAAGCCTTCAACAAAAATTTTCATCTCTTGTCCGATCAATCAAAAACAACATTCCAAATGAACATACGGGGTTTATGAATATATAGTATTTATTAAAATTCCATTTCTGTTCGCAATTCAGATTCAATTTCAGCTGTATCACATATGTATTATTTGAAATACATATTGGACCACAATGTTCGCAATGAGTCATGAAATATGTAATGTCTATTATTTTGTGTAACAAATATGCAGAATACATCATCAAAACAACACTGCAGAACAGAAAAATGAGTTCTAATAAAATTAATAGATTAATCATACTGAATAATATCCGTTACGATGATGACACCGTAATCCTGGAAGAAAGCGTAAAACACCTATAGGGGCATTGCAATCAACACGTCAAGAATTCAAAATTATTTATCTTGTACCTAATAATATGATCATAATAATAATAAGCACTAATAATATGATCATAACAGAAAATATTTACATAAACGGAACAGCTTTGGCCAATGTGAGCAGTTACATATACTGATAAATATTATTAATTTGCTTATTCAAACAACAATGATTATTAAAAATAAATCAAGTTTTATAAGACACCTTGAGCCTCGCTATCTATGTCATTTAAACTATAAGTGTCGCTGAACTCGAATGATATAAAAATATAATTTATAAAAATGTATACGACAATCCATTTAACAAAAATCATCCAACCGCTGCTGCTAGAAATGAATAATTTAAATGTTTGTTTAAAGGACATAATTTATAGACAAGAGTTAACCATAACGAGCTTTTTAATAAGTTTTAAAATAATGTCAAAAATAATTTTATTTCATAAAAATATATATAAGTACACTGGAAATTATTAATTAGTTGATACATTCTCTGTCGATATTTGTTGTAAATTGATGGTTTATTATTTTTATTTTACGTTGTTTTCCAGTTGTGTTAGTCTTTTTAGATCTTGTTATCATCATCGACATATTGATTTTGCTTTCAATCTTTCTTTATCTTCTTCTTCTTCAACTTTTTCTTTTTCAGCTCTCTTTCCCTCAACTTCTAACAGCTCCATCCTTCGTCCCACATAGTTCTCATCTCTACATTTGACGTGAACAAACCATTACACTCTTTGTTCCTAAACCTTTTTTGAGACTTTAAACTTAGAAAATATATATATCTATTTATAAGCAATTAATACAATAATATATATACTATATATATAATACAATATTTTTTATCGCTAAATATAATATATATATATATATATATAAATATATATATATATATATATATATATATATATATATATATATATATATATATATATATGTCTTCTTCATATTTATAAGAAATTATGCTCATTCATTGGCAGATTAATACTTCTATGAAAGGTTGTCACTCCATCTTTTGCGAGGTCTTGCGAGACCGCACGTGTCTCCTCTATTCTGCTTATGTGTTATTACATTTTCTTCCAATGTCTTCACTATTCTTTCGATCTCTGAATGTATTTTTGTAATTATTCTCAGTACTCTCTCTCTGCCGTTTCCAGTAGCGTTTGTGTTGTAGCTATGTCGGGTTTTGTTTCTGAGGTATATATTATTATTGGTCTTACACTGGCTTTATAAATTCTTTACCTGATCGCAGTGTTAATATGTCTGTTTCGTCATATAATGATATTGAGGTATCCTGTCAGTCTATTTGCTTTTTGTACTTGATCTCTCACTTCTTTGTCCAGGTCTCCATAGCTGGACAGTGTAATTTCAAGATTATTTCCATTACTTGTTCAATACTGATGCCATTAGTTTCTATTTTACATCTGATTTGTTCTTTGCTGATTACTATTGTTTTAGTTCTTTGAGATGAAAGTATCATATTAAATTCTTTTACTCTTATGTTAACTCTGTGGACCAGAATTTTAATATATATGTAATATATATATATATATATATATATATATATATATATATATATATATATGAAATTGAAAATATTATTCAAGTAATTAGTTTTTATATTTTCACGTGATTTTGCTAGCCATGAACAAATGGACAGAAATATAGTTAAAACACGATAACTATATACACTACTTGTTTACATTCTCAAAGGAATGACGCTTGTTGACATTGTATTTCCTAAATATAAAAATTTTATTACTGATTAAATAAATTAAATAAATATTTTACAACGAGAAAATAAATATCCGAAAAAATATTATTGTAATAAGATAATTCATAAATAGATTATCCTTTTGTCCAATTAAATTTAAAAATTGTTGAGTATGCCTAACGTAGCAAGAACATCAGGATTATATATTGTACATGAATTACAAGGTAGACGAACTAATTGCAATCTCTTTTCTTTTCTAATGCTGCAGTATAAAATCCAAAAGCAAAACGCGGTTTTAAATTAAAAATCGCGACGGAATAACATATACGTATATACGGCTGCCTTCTCTCTTATACATAAATTTTTTGTATATTTTATTTCTTTGTTGCGGGATAAACTGATATCTTCTACCTTTATTACCTGGCATTAACCTTGTTCTTGTTGTTTAAAACGTTCTAAACCTTTGCCATTCCTTTCCTCAGGTAGCTTAGCTTCCTCCGTGGATGTGTTAGTTGTTCCTCTGGAAACCTCAGAGTCGTGTTGACGTATATACAGTATACCTCCTGCCTTCCATCTTATACACATATTTTATTATATTTTATTTCTCTGTTGCGAACTATGCCGATACCTTCTAGCTTTATTTTACTAAAAACTCGCATTAACCTCTTTCTATTATATATATTATATATTATTATTATTATTCTATTATATATATATATATATATATATATATATATATATATATATATATATATATATATATATATATATATATATTGTTGTACTATAATTTTAGATACTATTTAATGATAACTAAATCTTTGTATTTTTAGGTACTCTCTTTGCAATTTCCGATGGAATGTGTTATGGGTGGACTGCTCCTATTATTCCATATCTCATAAGTCCTGACAGTCATATTAAAACTACAAAATTTGAAGCAGAATGGTTAGAAACCTGTTTGATGGTCGGCTCTTTCCTAGGATTGCCAATTACCATTTATCTAGTTGATAAAATAGGAAGAAAAAAATCTTTATTACTAGCTGCAAGTTTGTCACTTCTTTCATGGATATTAATAGCTTTGGCCCGAAATATGGCACTTTTATTCGTAGCTCGATTTATTTTTGGTGTGACGGCGAATACATCTTTTGTAGCAGCTCCAATATATGTAGCAGAAATCGCTGATCACAAGATACGAGGATTTTTGTCAAGTATTATTTATTTAAATATGCTTTTCGGACTTATATTAGTTTATAGTGTTGGTCCGTATCTACCCTTTTTTGTTGCACCCTTAATAGGTGTCACCGTTTTATTTATCGAATTATTGGTTTTTCCTTTTATGCCAGAGACACCATATTATTTGTTATATACAAATAAAAAAGATGAAGGTAAAAAATCTTTGGAATTCTTTAGGCCCGGTAAGAACATAGAACAGGAGCTGGCAGACATAACTAAAGCTGTTGCACGTCAAAAAACAGAAAAAGGAAGACTACTTGACCTATTTTTAGTAAAAGCAAATAGAAAAGCAATAACGATTATGGCCATTTTAGATGCGGGACAACACTTGTGTGCTATAAGTGTTATTTTAATGAACTTACATGTGATTTTAGAAGCTGCTGGGTCTATTTATATAAATTCATCTACAGCAGCTATAATTTTTGCTTTTTTTATGTTTTTGGCTGCATACGTATCCTCACTACAAGTTGACAAATACGGAAGAAGATGTCTTTTAATTGTATCTCTATTAACAACAGCGCTTTGTTTAGGTGCTCTAGCTATCTACTTTCATTTAAAGATGTTGGGATATGATGTCACAGCTGCCAGTTGGCTTCCTATTGTAGCTGTAATGTTATATGCTGCATGTTTTAAAGTGGGAATGGGAATTGTGCCAATTGTATTGACCGCTGAGATATTCTCTACAAGAATGAAAGCTATGGGAATGGCCATTTCTGATTTAATGTATGTAACAGGATCTATCGTCAGTCTTCAGCTTTACCAGTGGTTAACTCACTCATATGGGTTACACGTACCGTTTTACTTATTTACTTGTTGTAGTATTGTTATATGTATATTTACTTATGTATATATTCCTGAGACAAAAGGCAAGACTTTAGAAGAAATTCAGTATTTGTTAAAAGATGAACCAATGCCTCCTCAAAAAACTGACTCGTTGGTGAATTTAATTTCTAATGGTTCCAAATCATACAGCACATTTTAAAACATTGATGTAATTTTCGGTAAATGAACCATGACAGTTTATAGATCATTGTGATATATTGATAAATAATCTATATCTACGTAATATATTATGTTGCTTGTGTTTGTTATTGTGTTATAAAATTTTGCATTTAGTTTACATTTTTGGGTGAGAATTATTGTTGTATCATTATTTTATTATTTCATTAAACTTTCATTAAATATCCTAATTGAAAATTGTTTATGTGTATAATTTGTAATATATTTTTTATTTATACTCAAATTTTACCTGTCTTTTTCTTTACATTTGCTCTATGTTTCAGTCATCTTTATATTTCAGTTATTACAGTTTTTACAATTAACCACAAATTATTGTGATTGCAATGTATTTGTCACTTTTTTTTTCAGGTTGAAAAGTTATTTTAAAATACAAATTATTATGTCAAAATATTGGTTTATCTGTCATTGATGATTTTTTAGTAACATATAAAATTTTAATTTAAAGTCGTCAGTTCTGTACACTTCTACACTTCACTACAATTTTATCAAAATTTAAAGTTTTAACATACCCAAATGGAATGTATTTAATGATGATGGTGTTAAGTTGTTAGAAGAGACAGAGACATCAAAAATTAAAATGATAAAACCAAAAATCACGTTGTTCCCAAACGCCTCTTAGCGAAAAAAGCTTGAAAAAGGTCACCGAAGAATCAGGTTACAAATTGTGTTAAGAAATTGAGTAATAATAACGGTTATAGGTATATCCTTGTTTCACGATAAAGTAAGACTCAATATTTTTAGTCCAGAAACAGTAACACTACTTTTTGACTTTGCAACTTATAGATATTATACTTTTTTTGCTCACTGGAAACCTAAAAATATATTTATATGCTTTGTGTATCCCCACAAATGAAAATGACATTCTTTAGTCTACCAGCTGTTACTGAGGAAATTGGGATTAGGTATCATAATTGCAAAGCAATAACTAAGCAAGTAAAAATATTCAAGTCATATTGCATAGTCATGCACTGTTGGAGAGTGATTAACGTATGGACATTTATTATTTGTCTTGGATTTTGTTTTCACACGAAAATTATATTTTAATATTTGTTTGAAAAATATTACTATTCTTTAGAATAACAAATTTTAACATTTTTATTTAACTGTTGAAATCAATTCACTATTTTTTATAAATATGGATGAATTTATTCAAAAATATGAAGTAGTTGATAAAAAATCGTGCATAATAGAGTCAATCACAAACTTTAATGGCTTAATTAATAATTTAATACAACCTTTTAATATTATGCACATGAATATAAGAAGCTGTCAAAAAATGTTGATATCTTTATAATTTTTTTATCTGAATGTAAATGAGATTTCGATTTTGTAATTTTAACGGAAACTTTTAAACAAAAGAATTTGGATTTATTTCAAATTCAGGAATATATTATAACAAAAAGGATGGTGTAATGATTTATGTAAAAAAGTATATTAACCATAAATATAAAATAATAGGTATAACAGTAACAAAACTAATTGAACTAGAAATTTTATTTAACAAAAAGAAGATTATTTTAACAGCTCTGTATAGATCATCCAGTACTTGTCCAATAACATTTAATAATAATTGAATGTATTATTTAAATAATATTAATAGATGTTCATATTTTGTAGGTGATATAAACATTAATCTTTTAGACTGTAATGAAGAATTCGTGGAGGAGTATACAAGCATAATGAGTGAATATGGATTTATACCATATATAAACGAATATACACGTCCAGTAAGTAGAACTTATCTGGATCATTTATTTGTCAAATGTTCTTCAAACTTTAAGAATAATATTACATCTTATATCTTTAGATATAATATTACTGATCATTCACCCATAGCACTCAGCATTAATAATTTCAATAACATAAATATAATTGACACGTAATCCAAAATGTTTGAGTATTTTATCAATTACACAAAACTAAAGTCAGATTTAAAACGAGAAAATTGGTTTTTGGTTTACTCTGAAAAAGATTTTAATAAAAACATGGAATGGTTCATTGCAAAACTAAAAAATTACATAAACTTAAATACTAACAAAATAAAAATAAACAAAAAGGAAAATATAAAAAACCATGGATAACACCACTGTTACTTAAATCGTTAAATGAAAAAAATAATTTATTCAGATCGTTAAAAACTCATCCCGATGATAATAATTTACCGAACAGATACAAAATAAATAAAAATAATGTAGCAAAATGTATTCAACAAGCTAAAAAAGCTTATGCAGAAGGGGTAATAAATGCTAACAAAATATGTCAAAAAACTTATGGAGATGTGTAACTGTGTTCTGTGGAGAAACAACTTCAAAAACAAACGTAAAACTTATAAAAACACAAAATGATGAAATACTACCTAATAAAAGAGATATATCAAATCCATTTGTAAACTATTATAACGATTTGGGAAAACGACATGCAGAAACGATTACGGTGCGAACTGAATTTCGAGAAAATATATTGGAAATAAATAATACTATGTACCTATTTCCAACGACTGAAAATGAGGTTGAAGAAATAATAAAATCTTTAAAAAATAAAAAGTCACCAGGACATGATAATATTAGATCTGAAACTTTAAAAGAAATAACAAAACAGATTTCAAAACACTTAACATACATAATAAATACATGTTTTAATTTAGGCATTTTTCCAGATATTTTAAAAACTGGAATTATTAAACCACTATTCAAATCTGGCAAAGAAATATATTGTCCCGCAGGGAACAGTCTTAGGACCAATTCTGTTCAATACCTATATCAATGATCTATTCAGTCTAAATATTAGAGGATAATAAACTTTGCACATGGCACAGCTATTTTCTATGATGCAAATACATGGGTAATTTAAAACAAAAAACCAAAGCAGACTTTGTTACCATTCAGAATTGATTTCAGTTCAATAAGCTTACCTTAAATATAGTTAAAACAAAATATATGCAATTTACACGCGAAGTAGGAAAAAAAGGCGTGCTAAGGCGTTTAACCGATTTTAGATGGTTAAATGTCGGAGCAGGCTCACCAAAAAAATCTACACTACAGTCGGTTCACAATTTGTTGATAGCTCACTACAAGTTTAACACTAATTAGAAAACTGAAATACAGAGAGGATAGGAAATTCAATGCTAAAACTGACGGTTTAAGACGTTTTCGACTAACCCACCTTATATCTGAAGGAATACAATATCTTATAATCCTATTACGGGGGTATTTTGAATGGTTAGAGATGAACGACCAGTGTCGTAGAGTATATGATTGAAACATTTATTTGAACTAAATAAATATATTTTTTAAATTGTACTTATGTAAATTGTATTTTTTAATAAAACTTATTTATTTTATTCAAAAATAAAAAGTTTCTTGCCATTTGTAAAAGATACATTTATTTAATTAAGGAAAAAGGCACCAAATGTCGCCTGGCAAAATTTCCAATGTGTTTTAAATGTATCCATTATTTTCGAATCCGGAGAAAACTAATAAATATTTTTGAAAAATTTAAATGCAGAATGAAAGATTACATTATTACTCAGGGCAGAAAGTCCCTGAAAACTTCTACAATGTTTATTTTAATATGTTATGTAACAGGGGTGAAAATAAAAGAGAAAATATAGTATAATTTTTAATTGAAAATATTGCATGCAAAAGAAACTTTTTATTTATTCTAAAAAATATTTCATTCTGCCTTTAAATTTTTCAAAAATGCTGTTTAGTTTTCTCAGGATTTGAAAAAAAAATGGATACATTTAAAACACATTGAACATTTTGACAGGCGACATTTTGCGCCTTTCCCCTTTAATACCTTACGATTACAACTATTATTACTTACCTTATATATAGTTACGATTAGAAAACTATTCAAATTCAAAATAAATAGGATCAACTTCGGAATCCGAGTCATCTTGAGGGTTAATAATTAGCGGTTGGACACACCGACGAGCCGTAAATTACATGCGATCAAAAACGCGCACGTACTAAACAAAAAAATTGTTTTCGTTCGTAATAAATTCACCCTTTTAAGTTAAGTTTCGAATATAAACTGAACAAACGAGGCACGTGGCCAAAGCACACCCATTATATTATTAAAAATCTGGGGAATTCCATCCTAATTATCTTGCAACGAATAGTACCTTCGGATATGAATTCCAGGTTTTCTAGTAAAGTGATTAAACGCGAAGATTAGTATTGAAAAATATCCAAAGAGATAAGGTATTCTTATTTACAAAATTGTTAATGGTAAAATTCTTATTTTTATTAATATAATATAATTACATAACATTAGCCGTGAAAGTTTTAATTGTTTTTTTGCTAAATATATTAGTATTAAAATATTATTAATATTATCCAGATTTAGCCATACGGCTCACACTCCCTCTAAGGGGAAAATTCACTCATCCCAGATACCTACGGTATCAAAAGGATTGAGCTCTGGTGGGACTCTTTCCATGTTATCGAGTCCTAGGTGACTTGGTATGTCGGTGTATCTCCCAAAAATTTTCGTACGCATCTGGACGTCGAAAGTAACACAGCTTTCTGCATAATCTTATATAGATGTTCATTTAGACCCAGCTTTTTTATGTTTTCTAGGAGGCTCTTCGGGATGACTCCAGTGGTAGAAAGAATAATAGGTATCGTCTGGGTACTTTCCATTCTCCATTGTCTCCTGATTTGTATTTCTAGATCTCTGTACTTGGCGATCTTTTCGTTGTATTTAACACGTAAATTATTGGTGTTAGGTATCGCCACATCAATAAGTGTTGTTTGCCTAGTAATTTTATTAACTAGTATGAGATCGGGTCTATTATGGGCCACTGGTTGGTCTGTAAGCACAGTGCGGTCCCAGTATAGCTTGTAGTTGTCATTTTCAAGCATTCTATCAGGGACGTATTGATAATAAGGAAGATGGTCGGTTTGGAGAAGTCCCAGTTTGTTAGCTAGTTCTTGGTGGATAATCTTTCCTACTGAGTCACGACGTTCTTTATAATCAGTACCGACAAATGCCTGGCAGCCACCGGTAAGATGTTGGATGGTTTCTTAGGCTTGACATCCATATCGGCATTTGTCATTTTGGACTTGAGGATCTTTAACAATATATTTCAGGTAATTTTTAGTTGGAATAATTGGAATAACCTGATCCTGAATGGCAAGTAGGAAACCCTCAGTCTCGGGAAACATCTTTCTTATTCTACATCTTTAATATTATATATATATATATATATATATATATATATATATATATATATATATAACAGTATTAAAAAATATTATATTATTATTTAATGAATAAACACCTCAGGAACGCCTATCGTTTACGACCGTTTTATGAGTTTGAGGCACATTTCGTGCTCTCAACAATTTACGATCGGAGAATAGATCTTAGTTAATTAAATCTACTACCGCGATAATTTCTATTTATTAAGAAGGTACTGATCAGGCTCAAACCCACACTCACATATATATATATATATATATATATATATATATATATATATATATATATATATATATATATATATATATATATATATATATATATATATATATATATATATATATATATATATCGATATAAAAGGCTCGTCAGGCACTTTTATACAAACACTTATTCTACTTGGCCCTTAAGGCAGGTCGATTGGGCGGCCTACTCGCGAAAGCTGAGCCATGTGCAAAAGTCATTTTGCCAAATCGGCAGCTGAGTGTCGGAACACACACAATTCCCGGACAGAGAGACTCCAACCCAGGTTGGTGGATCTCTGCTCGGGACACACACTTTAGAGAACTCAGTCCAGAAGTCATGACTTCAACAAAGTAAATTCAGTAAAGTAAATGGGGAGAAAAGCTGCAAAGCTACCCCTAGAGCAAGGTGGCATCACCACCTAAAACGGAGGGTATTTCTTTTCCAAAATCGCCCAACGTAATAGTTCATAGCCTCCCCTGAGTATGTCAAATGTAAGGTAGGGGTGGTGGCAAAAACCTGGGGGTCAGATAGGTACCGAGCCAAAATGACATGCTCATTTGAAACGAGACTGGTTTGATCTTCGGACATAGGGGTCCCGCTGTATAGCAGTGGTACACTCATGTTCCTAGGGGTTGGCATGAACTCGTGTGTCTGCGTGTGTATATGCCATTTACATTTTATGTAAATAACCTCCCTAATTTGGGCTCATTAAAAATCAATGCAAAAAATGTAATTCCATATACATACGAGATTAAATATCTAGGCTTAATAATTAATAAACATTTACGATGGAATTTTCAAGCAAATAATTCTTCTTCTTCTTAACGTGTCCCATCCCTAAGGACATTGGCGATTATCATAGCCCATTTGACTCTATCTGCAGCCGTTCTGAAAAGTTATATTGACGTTGACGTTTTCCCACTCCATTGCCTCAGATTCTTCAGCCAGGACGTGTGTCTTCTCCCCGGTCTTCTTTTGCCTTTCAGCTTCCCTTGTATGATCAGCCGCATCAATTGGTATTTCTCGTTTCTTAGTATGTGACCAAAGTAGCTCATTTTTCTTTTCTTTATAGTGTTGAGTAGTTTTTTATCTTTTTTCATTCTTCGTAGCGTTTCCGTATTTGTTGTGTTTTGCCCAAGATATTTTCCACATTCTTCGATAACACCACATTTCAAAGTTAATGAGTTTTTTCTCTGTCGCCTCTGTAATTGTCCAGGCCTCAACTCCGTACAACAGGACAGAAAACACGTAGCATTTCAGTACTCTAGTTCTAATTTCGATGTTGAGTTTTCCATTGCATAATATTGCTGTCATCTAATTAAATACACTTCTAGCTATCTCAATATGCCGTTTTATTTCCGTACTTCTATCCCATTCTTCATTTAGTTCGCAACCTAAGTATTGATATCTGTGCACCCTGCCTAAAAGTTTTCCTTTAGCATAAACACTGTCTTCCTCAATCTTTTTTTTTCTTACCACCATGATTTTTGTTTTATTTGTATTAGAAAGCACTAAAAGAGGAAAGCACACATCCTTATCTTACTCCACGATTTATAGGTATTTCATTCGATTTTTGTTGGTCTATTCGTATTTTGGCTTTCTGATATCGGTATAGATTGGCAATGATTCTCACGTCTTTGTCATCTAATTCTGTGTTCTGCAGTAGTTTTGCTATTCTTCGTTGTTTTACTTTGTCGAAAGCTTTTTCGAAGTCGACCTAGACATATGAATACGTCGCAATTGACATCTCGACATCGTTCGATTAGTGTTTGTACAGTAAATATTGCTTCTCTAGTGCCAAAGCCTTTTTTTAATCCCAATTGGTTTTCAGCTATTTTATCATCTAGCTTTTAATAGATACGTTCGTGTATCACTCGTAAGAACATTTTTAGGATATGGTTCATCAAGCTAATTGTCGTGTGCTCTTCACACTTCATTGCATTTGATTTTTTAGGTATTGGAATGAATATTGATATTAACCATTCTTTCGGAATCTCTCCCGAACAATAAATGTTATTAAATAATTCTATTTGTGTGCCTATATGATTTTTTGTTAATATTCTTAAGATTTCTGTAGGTATTTCATCTGGTCCCATGGCCTTCTCATTTTTTATACGTTTTAGCGCTTTCTCAATTTCGTCTTTGGTGATTGGTAGTCCATTTCTTCCTCTTGGTTCAATGACCTCAATTTTTTTATGTATTCTTCCCATCTGTTTATTTTATATGTACATTCCGTTATTATCTTGTTATTTTTATCCATGATATTTCCGATAACCTTCCTTTTGTATATGCCAGCTGTCTCTTTTGATTTTCCGGTGTATGTTAAAACTGTCGTTGTTGTTTATCTAACCTTTCTATTTCTTCACACTTTTCTGATAGCCACAGTTCCTTAGCTTCTTTGATTTTCTGATTATTTTATTAATTTTTTGTACTGTTGTTTATTTTTATTCTTGGGTGCCCTTCTTTCCGTCATCAGTTCTTTTATCTCTTGCGTGATCCATTGTTTATTTTTAGATGATGTGTCTTCTTGAAGATTTTGTTTTGTGATATTTCTCAAGATCTCCTCTACTTTTCTTCCATTTATCTGTTGTTGTCAATTGCTTTTGCCTTTCTACTTCCTGAACTTCTTTGTGCACTTGTTCTTTGATTTGTTGGTATATATCAGTTTCTTTTAGTTTTCTCAGATTAATTCTCGGTGTTTTGGCAGTTGTTTTTAACTTTTTTAACTTGAGTTTCATGTTTGGTAGAACTAGATTGTGGTCACTTTGTTATAATATCTGCTCCTGGGTACGCTTTAGCCGAGATTATGCTATTTCGGACTCTTTGATTTATTATTAGGTAATCTATTTGGTTTCTTATTATAATTTCACCATCATCTCTAGGTGCTTTCCATGTATATATTCTTCGATTTGGGAGTTTATACCAAATAATATAGTAGTTAAATTAAGAGGGCTACTATCAAGATTCAAACTTTTAAAACATTTTTTAGGAATAACTCATTCAAGAATTCTTTATTATACACTTATACAATCTCAACTTACCTATGGCCTTTTGGGATAGGGTAGAATACGGAATAATTACTTGCATTCTATAAAATTCAGAAATGGGTAATTAGAATTACTTATGGGAAAAATTTAAGATATTCTAGCGAGCTGTTATATAATGAAAGTCAATTTAGACTACTAACTAACCCATCTAACTAGATATTCAAGAAATAACTCAATTTTACCTAAATGTAATAAATCCATACTCCAGAGATATGTTGGTTACATAGGGCCCAAATTATACAATTGTCTACCAGAGAATCTAAAACAAACTAAAAATTATAAAAAACATAGACATAAATATGAAATTAAATAAAGGATTGAAAACAAAACAACAAAATTTTATGAAGAATTGATTAATGGACAATATTAATAAATAATAAATATATAAATAGACTTTGATTAGAAATTACAACATTTCTTGAATTTACTGCAATTAATATCATGTACTTACATTTGTGTACTCACAGTTGTGTCACATGCTATATTAAAAATAAACAATATTATTATTATTAATATTAAATAAATGTTAAGATCTCGGTTATTAAATATCAGTCGGAAACAGAATTCGTTTTTCTGAAGACTTTATTTTGATCTAAATAGACAAAATATGAAAATCATTTCGTTATTATAATATAAATTCTACATGTATATGTTCTGCTTTCGTGAACCTTAGAAGAATAGTGTGATTATATTCGATCAGTGACTCATAAGTGGACGATTGGGAGAATTATTCAGAAGTCACATTAATTTCTCAGCGCGAAATGAATGTCTACGGGAGAAAATGTCTGAACACATCAGACCCCAAAGAAAGTTCGATTTCGGTTCCACTCACATTCACTTCGGTTCCACTCACAATCGACAGAATAGAACACGTTCAACGCATCTGTTCCGGTAAGTAATAGTTTGGCAGCTATTCTTCGTTCAGTATACAAAGAATGCCTCGAAAGTACTCTAAATGATGAGATATTATCTTCAAATCCCAAGTCGTTAAAAAAATTTTGGAACAAATTTTTGCTCAGCCCTCCTTTTTACAACTTATACAACCTAATAAATAATTATACTCCTAATTTACAACTATAAAGAAAAAAAACGACTTTCTGAAAATTAAACTTAAACTGCATCAGTCAAAAATGTTTCTTATGCACTAACACTGTCACTATTTTGTGTAACGTATCCGAATTGTCCTGGTGGGAGATATTCTTAGCCATTATGATCCTTTCCCTTTTAAGTTGAGTGGTAGCAGCGACTGTAGTGGTATCGGTACTTTAAATGTTTATTTTGGCTCGGTTTTGGAGTTGTGGGCCTTGTGATATCCCCATCTCTGGATCCTCGCTTGTTGCAGGCCCGAACTGATCATCGAATTTTTTTAAGGCGGCTATGATGCTTTCGCAGTTTGAGCTTGGAGTGAGTGGCAGTGTTCTGTCAGGTAGCTCTTTGAGATCTTTAGGATATCTTTCATTTGGATTTATGTTGAGGTTTCTATAATACACAAGTGTCGTTTTATAACTTGTGGGAAAAATAGAGGTGTTGTTGAGGTTGGTAAAAGGTAGTAATGTCGTCTAGATGGGATTATGTATTATCGTCGTAAGCCGGTTTTATATCTTTAATGTGAACTTTGTTAATTGTTTTTCCAATTGCCTCTTTTAACTGAAAAATTACTTTTGATAATACTTTGTGGATTTTCTATGGACTGGAGAACTGGGAAACTAATTTGACGTTTAATTGTTTGGTGGCACTAGTCATTTTGCAATCTTTTCTCATGACCTTGTCTCCGATTTTCGGTGCCCACTCTCTGCCGCGTAGATTAAAGTAGTGTATTTGTGATGTAGTTGTTTTGGTTAGACTGATTACTACTAATTTGAATGTTTTCCTTGCTTTATTTCACTTGTATGTTGATGAAATTCTGTCGGTAGGATTAGGAACCTCTATAATCTTACTGGGTATGTCAAGTTCATGTTCAAAATTAAAAAATGCTGGGAAGAATCAGATGGAGTCATGTTTTGCTAAGTTAATTGCGAAACTCAGTTCTGGGATGTATGTGTCCCATTTCTTATGGTTGTTGTCGTAAGAATTGGGCTATCATTGTCTTGATTACTTTGTTTCTTTTTTCTACTGCTAATGATATATGCCAATAACCTATTTTTAGATCTAATGTAAAGTGTATTTTGCGACCTTTGGTTTGTCCAGTATGTGATTGACGTATGGGAGTGGCTAGGTGTCTTTTTCAGAAATTTCGTTTATACGTCTGATATCTATGCAAAATCGGTAATCTTTGTTTTTCTTTTTTACTAATACGGTTGGTGAGCTGTAGGAGCTGTTTAATTTTTCTATTGCTCCCTGTTTCAGCATAATATCTGTTTCGTCGTTGATGATCTTTTGCGTGGCGGGATTTCTCGGTATGTATTTTTGTTTTGTCTGCGTTTTATCAGGGTATAAGTTTAAATGTGTGTTTGATGAACGGAGATACTCCTTTGATGTTGTCGAATCGGAGCAGTTCGGTTTGTAACAAATAATGTTTGAATTCATTTTGTTGTATTACAGAGTAATAGAGAGGTCAATGGAGATCCATGTAGTAAAATCAGACGTAAGGATAAAGTGGAATGAAGCGAGTGTTTTGTTGTGTGACAGAAAAATTCCAATGCAACAAAAGCGGAAATTTTATAAAACAATTATAAGACCAGCTATCACGTACGGAACTAAATGTTAAGCAGTAAAAAAAGAAGAACTAACATTGCATCTGGCGGAAATGAGAATGCTTAGATGGGTGCGTAAAGTGACAAGAAATGATTAAGAATGAATATATTAGGGAAAGTCTTGGGGTGGTACCGACTAATGGCAAGATGAGAAAACATAGGTTAAGATGGTTTGGACATGTTCAACGTCAATACGTTAATAACTTAATACGAAGAATTGCAGATCTCCGGGTTCTTATGAGTAGAAGAGAAAGACCAAAGAAGACCTGGGGAGATGGGAAATGCTTAGGCAGGCCATGCCGGTAAAGGGAATTGATATTAGTATGATCCAAGAAGAAACTTATGAAGAAATGTAATTAGGGAAGCCTCTATATATATATATATATATATATATATATATATATATATATATATATATATATATATATATATTGTGACAATTAAGGTTTATAGAAAATAATTTATAAGTTATATACTACATAATATTAGATATAAAAAAGTATTTGATTATTTTAAATAAGTTATATACTAGAGAAATTTATAAAAATATATTTATGTGAGGGCATTTTTAATAAATTAGCATATAATAATTGTAAAAAGTTGTATTTTAGTAGTTATGATTTTGTAGATATTTTTAAGTGAGCCATGTGACTAGGCAACACACTATACCCTCCATTCCTAAGTGTCATTTTAAGAATTTTACGAATATAAGTGGGGTTATATTGTTTGAAATGTGTATTTTGTTAAATTAGAGTGTTAGTTACTAATTTAAATGTTTATTCTGATCTGAAAAGCCTAAATGTCAACAAAATTATCAATGGAACATTAACGAATTATCCAGAGTGTAGAGTGTGACCATTGTTTACAGTCGAACATTCTCGAAATAATGATTATGGCGGTGGATCGAACAGATATTTTTTTCGAGAACATCTATATGAAAGTAATGGAACAAATTAGAACATGATTTCTTACCAGATGGTTCTGGAATATCAAAAAAAGATATAAATACCCGTGATTTGGATTCAAGATGGCAGTTTTAAGTTTTTAGTCTGAAGTCAAGCAGTCAGAGAGTTTTTAGTCAGAAGTCAGGCCAGTTTTATTATGAAAGTTAGTAGTGAAGTAAATTGTTCAGAATTTCAAGAAGTCAGTCAGAAAAGTTTAGTAAGAAATATGAAAGTTAGTTGGAGTCAGTGAATCAGGTACAAATAGTCAAATTGTTTAATATAGTGAGTTAAATGAAGATTAAAAATTATGCATATAATTTAATGCACATTTATAATTATACACAAATAATTATTGAAGATTAAAAAAAGTATATTGGAAGAAATTAAATTATATTATGGTTGGAGATTAGTATAAATCAACTTATAATAATTGGATATTGGAATATTGAAAAGAAGAATAAATATAAATGCTGTTTGCTGGTTTGGTTGGTGGTGTATAAATGCTGGTGAAGAAAACTATATCTTAAATTGGTAGAAGCTGATAATTGGAAAAAGTAATTTCACAAAACAAGGATAACCAAAGTACGAAGACATTCAGTGGTGATTAGAATATATATAGTGGAAAACAGTTCATTTAGGCATTCAGTGAAAGAAAGGTACAAAATTTTGTTAATATAATTTAGTTAGTGTTATAACAATTTCAATTTTGAAGATAGTTTGTTTAAATTTAACATTGTCTATAGAATTTAATTAGTTTTATAAGAACATCAATTTAAAGATAGTTTATTTTAAATTTACATTGGCTAGGTTAGATATATATGTGTGTTTCATAATAGTTATAATAAAGATAATTTAAAAAGTACTTACAAGCTAATTCTTTGAGAACCGCGATAAAAACCCTATATATTATTAAAAATACTCATTGCTCATCATTCAAACAAAAAACACATCATAACAATTTGGCGCCCAACGTGGGGCTCTCTATTTAAAAGAATTATTTTGGGAAGATAAGTGCTCTCATATAATTAAATTAATTATCAGTAGAAAGAAAAAATTATAGATTTTAATTTTAATTATATTTGAACAAGTAAAGTCTCAAAATGTCTCAAGGAAAGAAAGGTACAAGAAGCAAAAAGAATGAAGAAGATGTGGAAGTAGAAACACAACCTATACAAGAGGAGAGTTTAGTTTAAGCTCCACAAGATACTGCAGAAATGAATCCAGAAAGAGAGGAAAATGTCAATATGGCAGCTTTGATGTCATTAATAATGCAGATGAACAAGACAATGGAAGAGAATACGAAAAAAATAGAACAAAAAATGGAAGAGAATTCAAAAGAAATCAAAGAAGACATAAAAAAATTGGAAAAAAATTCAAAAGAAGTCAAAGAAGACATGAAAAAAATGGAACAGAAATTGGAAGAGAATTATAGAAAATTAGAAAAGAAAATAGAAGATAATAATAATAAAATTGTAAAACAAATGGATAAAAAATTTGAAGCTGCAGAGAAAAAAGTAGCAAATGAAATAAAAATTATACGGAATGACTACAAGAAAAGGATAGAAAATGAGAGGACAGAAGTAAAGAGGATTATTCAAGATAATAAGATAGATATAGAACAGAAAATAGAGTTACAGAAATGTAACTTAGAAGTAAAAATTAACGAAGACAGGAGAAACACAGAAGAAAAATTAGACGATATACAACAAAATATCCACATAAATAGTAATCAAATAAGAAATGTGGAACAGAGAATAGATGATATTTCACAAATGAGAGACATAGGGAGACCTTACTTAAATTTAACAAATGAGACTGGGATTAAATTCACTGGTAATATAAAAAATTTGCATCCTAGAGTATACATAAACAGTTTAAAACATAAATTAAGATAAGTGAATAATATTAATGATATTAAAGATTATATTAGAGTGACATTAAATGACAATGCAGCAACTTGGTTTGCTAGTATTGAAAATGATTTAGATAATTTTCAAACATTTGAAAATAAATTTTTAAATTATTATTGGGGTGAACTAGAGCAAGCCAAGTTTAGAGAAATTCTATATTTTGGAAAGTATAATCACAATTTAAAATCAAATATGGTAGATTATGCATTAAAACTGATAACAGTTTCAAAATATTTAGAACCACCACTTAGAGAGGATGAAACAGTCTTAAATGTATCTAGACATTTTGATGCTGATGTGGTGCAAACAGTAACTGTACAAAATATTCAAACAATAGATAGTTTTATTAATTTTATTCAAAGAATACAAAGAGGTAATATGACAAGTAATAATAACAACAGAAAAATCAATAATACCTTTTAATATAATAAAAATGATAATCAACAATATAGACAATCCTATAACAATAATACTAGGTATGGTGATAGTTTACAAAATTTTAATAATAATAACAATAATCAAAATAGACAGAATCTTAATAACAATACTAGTTATAATAGACAAAATTTTAATACCAATACTAATTATAATAGACAAGATTTTAACAATAGAAGAAATACAGAACGACCTAATTACAACAGACAGGTAAATTGTGTTCGAAGGAATAGGAGCTGCGAAGACAGGGAACGAAATCGTACAAGGCAAGAAAATGTGAGTAGAAGTCATAGTAGGGAAAGACATAGGACATCAGATCCAAGTGGTCAGATACAATCTGACAATTCTAATAATCAAAATTTTGTTCAGTAAACTTTCTGAATTACAAGTTAGGCCATTGCTATTATGAAAAACCTTCTGAATTTATTTCTTTAGATGAAGATAAAATTATTGAATCTATTAATTTAATTTATATAAATGCTTTGGCCAAAAATAAAATGATTAAGATTATGATAGATACTGGTTCAGAAAGTACTTTAGTCTCGGAGAATTTTATTTTTAATACATTAAAACTATCAGATATAATAAAGATTCCAAAAATTAAAATTGTTGGTGCAAATAATAAGAAGTTGGGTGAAATTGATAAACTAGCCGATTTTAAAATTAATATTCTTAATAAAGAAATTAATATGCAAGGATTTATTGTCAAGGATTTATGTGTTGATATATTAATGGGAAATGATGAATTGGAAAAGAAGAAAGTAAAGATAGATTTTGAAGAAAAAATGGTAATTTTGGAAGGGCAAATAATTAAATTTATGCAGAAAGATGAGGTGGAAGAAGGAATAAAAGTTGATAGGATATTATTAAAAGAAAATAATGATGTTTATGAAGAAGAAATGTATTTTGATGATAGGGAAATGTCCCAAAAGAATGTAAAGAATAATTATTGTAGTGAATATTTAAGGAATGGAAATTTTAAGCAGATGGATGCCTACGAGGTGGAGTGCGTAAAATTGGAAGCAAGGAATAATGAGTACATAATGAAGAATAATTTTATTTGTAAAGAAGAAGATATGATAAAAGTTTTAAATTGCCCTGAAGAATATAAATCAATAGTCGTTTCCATATTGCAGCAACACAAGGGACTTGTCAATAAAGAAAATAGAATGGCACAAAATTATATCCATAGTATAAAAGTTAAAGAAGAAAAAGATTTTAAAACAAAATCATACCCAATACCATATAAATACAGAGAAGAAGTAAATAGAACAATTAATAATATGTTAGAAGATGGAATCATTGAGAAGGCAGATACACGTTTTATCAACCCTATAGTAGTAGTACGTAAAAGATCAGGTGAAATCAGGTTATGTTTGGATGCAAGGAATATTAACAAGATTACCGAAAAGCAATTTGAAGCACCAATGTGTATAGATGGAATACTAGGAAGAATTACAGGAATGTCATTTTTCACTAAAATCGATTTACAGCATAGTTTCTGGTTAATACCTCTAGAAAGAAAAAGTAGACAGTATACAGGATTTCAGATAGATGGAGTAGTATATCAATTCAAAGTAGTACCATTTGGACTTCAATCATGTTGCAGTGCTCTATGTAGATGTCTTCATGATATTTTGGATCAATATGAACATTTTGTAATTCACTACATTGATGATATCTTAATTTTTTCTAAAACGGCTGAAGATCATGAGAAACACCTAAAAATTATAATAAATAGATTAGACAAAGTTGGACTAAAAATAAATCAAGAAAAATGTACATTTTTTCAAAAAGAAGTAATATATCTAGGTTATAAACTTAATACTAAGGGAATAGAAATGGATCCAGAACGGACACAGGTCATTCAGGAATATAAAACACCACACAATTTAAGAACTTTAAGAGGATTTATTGGAATAATTAAGTATTATAAAAGGATGATACCAGATCTAAGTATAAAAGAAATTCCATTACTTGAACTACTGAGAAAAGGTGTAAAATGGAGATGGGATCAGAGAAGAGAACTAGCATTCCAAGAAATTAAAAACATTTTTCTGTCAAATTTAAAAATATACTATCCTGACTACATACAGCCATTCATATTAAGAACAGATGCATCCATAGAGAGATTTTCAGGGGTATTATTACAAATACATGATGGGGTCGAATACCCAATACAATTCATTTCAAGAATTACAAAGCCACATGAAAAGGGTTACTCAGTTTCAGAATTAGAACTAGCAAGTATTATACACTGTGTCACAAAATTAAGATTTTATTTGTTGGGTAATGAATTTACAATAGAAACAGATCACCAAGCTTTAACGTCTATATTAAATAACAAATATGGAAACAGTAGAATACATCGGTGGAGTCTAATATTGAGTGAATACTCATTTGAAATCAAATACATTTCTGGAAAATCCAATATAGTGGCAGATGCTTTATCAAGGTTAGAAAATACATCACAAAAAGGGCAGCGAACAATAAAAATTGGATTAAATCAGTTAGTAGAAAGCACTGGATTATATTCTAAAGAAGAAATCATAAGAGATCAGATCAATTTGAGTGAAAAACAAAAAGTCCTTAAGAAAGATGGAGTTTATTATAAAATAATAAATGGCATAGAAGTATATGTAATAACTAGAACTTTAGCAAGGAAAATATTGAAAAATTTACATAATAATTACATGCATATTGGTTCTAGAAAGCTATGGATGCTATTTAGGGACAATTATTTTGCAAAGAATGACATAAGTATAGCAAAGGAAATTACTACCCAATGCCAAATATGTCAAATAAACAAAGAAAAGAATTTCAAAAACCAGAACACATATAGATCTAATGTTGTATATGAAAAACTAAATACAGTGTCCATGGATTTTATCTCAAATTTAGTTACAAGTCCAACAGGAAAAAAGCATATACTAGTGATAGTTGATTTATATACAAAATTTATTAAACTATATCCCTGCTCAAGAACAAATGTTAAAACATTGAAATTATATATTAATCAATTTTTCGAAGAAATAGGACCATTTAGAAATTGCATAATAGATAATGCTACATATTTTAACAACCAAAAATTTCGAGCATTTTGTGAGAAAAAGGGAATCAACATTCATTTTACAAGTATCAGACATCCTCAGGCAAGTCCTGCAGAAAGATATATTAAAGAAGTTATAAAATATTTAAGAATAGTGTGCCAGAATCAACATGAAACGTGGCAGCAACATATACCACAGGTAGAATATTTTTTAAATAATACACATAATTTAAATACAGAGGAAGTACCAGAATATTTAATGTTTGGCCATATAGGAAACAGAAAATGGATTAGTGAATATAATCAGGATATATTAGAACAAGTAATGCAGAAAGTGAATAACCGAATTAGGAGGAAAGCTGAAAAACATATCAGAAGACAAAATCGAAAAATAAAAAAACCAATCACATTTCAAAAGGGAGATAAAGTGTTAATTCGTTCACTTAGAAAAAGTAATGTTAAAGAAAACCGTTGTAAGAAATTACAACCAATGTTTGAAGGTCCATACAGAATTGAAAATCAGAATGGACTAAATAGTTATGTGTTAATAGATGCAGAGAATAGAATAAGAGGCATGTTTCATATCAACGACATCTTTAAATATTATGAAGAGATTGAATAATGTTTTCTATACTTTTAACACTAATATAAAAACACTAACAGTTCACTAATATATCCATTTTATTCAATAGACTTGATTTGTTAAATAGATGGTAGATTTCATTATTGTGAATCAATTTGACATCAGACTTGATGTCTTGTACATATGGAAATTATTTTGTACCCTAAAAATCATAATTTGGGGTTAGATACAAAATTGAATTTATAAATCTCTTTCTAATATACCTAATAAAGTGTAAAACTTACCAATTCATATGGATGAAAGCCTGTTGAATGGAAATAATTCCTAGATTTTGTCTATAACTAAACATAACACAATAATAGATGATTAGATTATATGTTTATTTTCTCATATAGCCTCCAATTGCTCTATTTGATATGACCGTTTGACATAGACAGCGAACAGGGATGTATTTAAAAAAATTGAATTATTAATTTACTAAGGTATGAGAAAATTAATATTTAAAAAAATAATAAGTAAATTATTTATTTTAAATTTAATTTTGAGGTATTGATATGATTGGTGTTTATAGAAATTAATTTATAAGTTACACATTAGATAATATTAGATATTAAATTTGGTTATTTTAATAAGTTATATACTAGAGAATTTTATAAAAATATATTTATGTGAGCGTAAAATCCTAGAACAAGCCAGGACCCAGAAAGGGTTGTCGAGCTACTGATGATGATAATATTTATGTGAGGGCATTTTTAAGAAATTAGCATATAAAAAGTATTTTTTTATATAATTATAATGTTGTAAATATATTTAAGTGAGCCATGTGACTAGGCAACCAGATATACATACTCTGAAGTGACATTTAAGGAATGGTTGTGAATATAAAGTGGGGTTATAATAATAAAATGTGTAGTTTATTAAATTAGAATGTTAAGTTAATGATTTAAGTGTATATTCTGATCTGAAAAGCCTAAATGTCAACAAAATTATCAATAGAAAATTAACGAATTCTCCAGAATTCAGAATTTGACCTTTGTTTACGGTCGAATATTCGGGAATAATGGTTATGTCTGTGGATTGAACATATTGTGTTTCCAGAAAATTCAGACATATGTTTAATGGAATAAATCGAACATGATTTCTTACCAGATGGTTCTGGAAGATTGAAAAGATATAAATACCCGTGATTTGGATTCAAGATGGCAGTTTAGTAAGAAAGTCCATTCAGTTAGTCAGTCAGAAACTTTAGTAAGAAAGTCCATTCAGTTAGTCAATCAGTTATGAGTTTTTTAGTATGAAAATTAGTTAGAGGCAGTTAATCAGTTACAATTGTTCAATATAGTGAGTTAAATCAATATTAAGAAACAGTATAAAGAAAATAATATTGAAGATTAAAAATTAGGTTATGTATAAATGATAATTGGATAATGGAAGAAGTATTAATTGAATATTAAAATTAAATAATATATTTGTTGATTGGATATTGGTATATAGAAAAGAAAAATAAATATAAATGCTGTTTGCTGGTTTGCTTGGTGGTTTATAAATGCTGTGAAGAAAAATATCTTAAATTGGTGGAAGCTGATAATTGGAAAAAGTAATTTCATAAAAACAAGGATAACCGAAGCTGAGAAGAAGACATTTGAGTGGTGATTATAATCTATATAGTGGAAAACAGTTCATTTAGGCATTCAGTGACAGAAAGGTACAAAATTTTGTTAATATAATTTAGTTAGTGTCATAACAATTTCAATTTTGAAGATAGTTTGTTTAAATTTTACATTGTCTATAGAATTTAATTAGTTTCATAAGAATTTCAATTTAAAGATAGTTTATTTTAAATTTACATTGGCTAGGTTAGATATATATGTGTGTTTCATAATAGATATAATAAAGATAATTTAAAAAAAGTACTTCTTTGAGAACCGCGATAAAAACCCTATATATTATATTATTAAAAATACTCATTGTTCATCATTCACAAACAATACATCATAACAATATATATATATATATATATATATATATATATATATATATATATATATATATATATATATATATACAGATTTTGTATTATCATTGTATGTTTTATATTTTGCAAAAATTTTGTTTTTTTTTAACGTCTAGATGTTCAGAAAAATTAATTTTCATCGTGACATCAAAACAAATATCCTACCCATCTCTTAAAACCCAAAATATCAACAACAAGTACATCTTGCACAATATAAAAAATTGGAAATTACCTATTACAGTACATCAATTATTACAGTATAAAATTTAGCATGTAAAAATATCAGTAGATAATAAAAATATTTAGTACAAAATATTACAGAAGCGAGTGTAGAAGACAAACAACAAGGTTTTTAAAAAGTCAATTCTACTAACGACAACGTAACATTGAACCAAAATAATGATTTTATGCATAAAATATATATAAAAAAAATAAAAATCATATAGATACTTCTGTACAGAATTATTTACAAATTACAGTATCGGATAAACCAGACGATGAAAAGCTAGTTATAAATCGTTCAAGACTTATATTCTAATCATACAAAAAAAAAATTTCCCACAAAACTACAACAGAACAGTAGCTAATTATAACAAATGAAAAAATATTTATAAGAAAAGTAATAAAATAATGAATATTGATATTGTTCTTATTGTAAAAATCATTCGTATTTCGATAAACTGACGTTGTATTTAAAATTAAATAATTTCAATTAATTCCAATAAAGATCAATCAGTTATTCATAACCAAGTGTTAAATAAATTTGTTTGTACTAAGCATCTACTACTGACAATCAAGTTAATAAACACTGTAGCAGATATCATTAAGACACTGGGGACAAGGTTTGTTCACATAGGCGTAAGTCTAGAAAATTGTAAACTCCTTTAAGGAATAATAATAAGATAATTAAATATTCTAGACAAAAATATATAAAATGTAGAAAAGTATACGAGTGATCGTAAAATGTCTTATTTTCTATGTTCCTGCAGATTTTTTTTTTAAATCCAGTATAAATATGGCCACCTTAATTGTAAAATGAGTACAATTCATACTGACGAAGCAGGTTAACTTAAGAGATATCGACCACATTATTTTGTTATTTATCTAGTTGTAGCTAAAAACAATAAACACAGTTATCCAAGCTACTTATTACTGCAAATAAATCATTTTATGTCATACTAGCTCATTATCGTGTTTTTATTGCTTAGTTACCAACTACATAATAGTATACTATATGCCCGTGCGGGCATAAAGTGCACTTTATGGCCCGCACAGGCATAAAAACAAAAAAAAACTATTGAAAACTTCTTAATAACATTTATTATTGAAGTTACAAAACATGGAATAAAATTATTCTAACTACTTATCACTATTTAGTAAAATTCACATAAAATTGGCAATTCTGGGAAGATCCGGTGTTAGATAGATCTGACATTTTCACTTTTTAGGTTTGACAGACGACGGTAATTACTGTAATAACGACGGTATTGCTCATTCTTCTATGATAAATTTTCTGAATTTTTAAAAATATTTAGATTAGGAATATCGCTCTCCCTGGGACTGTATTTTTACCTCGACGACGGTGGGAGAGCCGAGTAACGGGTCGTGGTCCCTAAAATTGTGAGGGGAGCACGACCAGTGAAACCAAGAACAGTCCCAGCGTCCAGCGACTGTGCACCGGGTTGGCGCCGGAACCGAGGCGAGCAGTTGAGAGGCCTTCTGCCTTCAGCAACACAACTACCTACCAACTCTCTTACGGCTACTCAATCCCAATTTCCTATCTCGTCCACACCAAAAAAAAAAAATTTCTCTCAACCCCCCAACAGATCTCATAAGAGTAGTCGACATGTTTACCCCAACTGTCACCTTTACCGTCACACGTCCTGTTCCAATTCCCACGTAACAGGGGAGGCAGCAGTTACGTGGAAACTTCAAGCAGCCTGCTCATACAGATTGCCACTGCGTCCGGAGAAAGACATCGTGCCAAAGATATGGGAGATGCGAGGGTTAGAGCATCACAAACGATCCCTTCGGGATACCTGGCGACTTCCTGAAGTAACTTAGCCTTAGCAAGTTACTTCAGCGGCAAGGGAGCACTGCCGCGCCGGACATATAGCACGTTCCCACTCGTGGGAACTGCATGGACTTTACACACAAAAAGAAGGACGGAAACGACGATGACGAACATAAGCAAACGAACAAGGAAGAAATGAAGATGAATGAAAACAAAAATGGGGTAGAACAGCCGCAAGACGGCAGATTGAGCGAAGCGGAAGAACAAAAGAAATTCGAAGAAGAGATGCTAAACTGGCACAAGAGTCAGCCGAAGATGAACAGATCAAGTCCTCCCAAACATTCAACGTTGGTGGAAGATGACATTTTAAGAGCAATAAACAAAAAGACAAACGGAAAAAGAAAATTCAGGGGAGGAGGAATCATCAATAGAAATCACAGATGTGGTGGACATAGAGGAAGAAGAAAAAAATGAAGAGCAAGGAATCACAAACTGGCAGAACATGGAGGAAAGTATCCTGACAGCCTCGCTGTTCGACGATGACGACCAAGAAGAGATAAAAGAAAAGAAAAAGAGGAAAAAAAACAGTTTTGAGATAAACAAAAAACTCAAGAAAGAAAAGAAAGAAGAAAGAGAAAGCCAGAGATACCAAGAGGAGACAAAATGTAAAAGAATACAGAGGAAACTAAAAGAAGTAATGGATATCCTAAATGGAAAAGGACTCATCGAGGGGGAACAAAAAGCCAAAGCAAGCAAACTAATAAGGGAAATTAACACAATTTAGATTAAGACCAGCCAAAGTAAAAAAACTGCAAAAGGGGAGGACGAAGAAACTAAGTGTGAGCAATGTAAAATAAAACTACTGCAAGAAAGGCAAAGAAAAGAAACAGAAAAAATTATAAGCGCTTTAAAAAAAGGAAGAGATATAAATAACTTCAATCAAATACAAGTAAAGAAATGGGAAGAAAAAGTATTTGAAAAGACAAAATGGGAACAGGTGAGCTTACAGGAGACGATAACTAAAAAAGAATGTCTTATAATAACAAAAAAGGATATAAAAGACCGGGAGTAGAAGACGTGATACGTACTTTCAGGGAGGAAGTTCATGAACTAATAGAGGTCTGCGAAAAAGGAAATGTGGAATATATAAAGAACGGGAATGAAAGTTCCATAACCAGCTAAAGAAGGGAATGTTACATATATGTGGGAAACTAATGTTCAATTTTTTCACATGCGAAAAATCATGTCATTTTTCGCTGTATTACTAGCTACCGTTCTACCACAATTTTACAATTATTTCCCGTTCTCCAACCCTTCCCACTCACATTTTAACCCCACTCCATTAGAAATACAGACAGTTGTAAGATAGCAAAGAAAGTCACACTCTCTTGCCTGTTGTCTCTCGATGATAACGGACATTCTCTCTTGACTGCTGACTGTTGCTAGAGACAGTCGTCCTCTTTTTCGTCTGCTGAGTCCTACTAGGCAGACGTATTATCTCTCTATCGCTACCTATCGCTTGGTACAGACTTACCACGCTTTTTCTCTACTCTACTTATCTCTCTCGCTTATAGTTACGCGAAAAATACCGCAAGTACTATTTTAAATCGTGTACAGACGCAAATGTGCTATATCTCGTGTGATCTAAGTGTTAGTACCGCGAAACACGTCTTCAGAAACCGGTAACCGGACAGTTTCCCCGTATGAAGAAGAACCGCGACTGAAGCCTCTAAATACCGCGAGTGTGTGTATGTGCAGCAGAAGAATTGGTAAGACTTTGTATAAACTTTTTATTTGCTATAATCTGTATAACCTTTTACCACATATCCTAATTTATTTGAACCAGCCCTATGTAATACAGTCCTCATTTACTGAAATTATATTTATAATTTCACATATGTACACCCTTTTTGTACATATTGTGGTCTATTCGAGTCGGATATAAATCATAATATCATAATCTCTCTCTCACTCTCTATCTCTCTGTCTCACATCTTGATTCTACATAGTTTGGTACACTTTTGAGTCATATGTAAATACTCAGTCTCTCTGTTTTATCTCATGCTCAATTGAACATATTTTGATCCAATTAGGTTCAGATAAATCTTATCTCTGCTGTAAATCTCATTAGATTTGGTCCTTCGAAATTATGTATTTCTAGATATGTGTATATGTTCTTTGATATATGTATATACGTATGTATTGATAAATCGATATATTGATAGATCGTTGTTTAATAATTCTTATCTGTGTAAATTCCAATTTTATGATTCTATTGTTAAAGGACGTTAGGAAGTCAGGTAGAATGACCCATTGATAGATACCTGTGACGTAGTAAAAATTCCAGCCCTTTTGTCAACCAAAGATACTCATTATAATCCCAACTAATTGTATTGTTCTCTGACACGTTTCGCCATAGGTACATATCTAGGTAAATAATTTGGGATTTTGTCCTATTGTTCTGAATAATAAATTTTTACAAGAATTCTCCGCTGTTATTGTCATTAATCCCTAGCATAATAATCGCTTTATTCAAATCGCTTGATGACACAAACTAAATTTTTACAATAATCTCTGCTCTTAGAAAGTATTTGCATATTAATTGCTTTATTAAATCAATTAAAATTATCTCAGTGTTAATTTAAATTAAATTCACGACACCAAATATAATTTTCACACAAAAAAGAAACAAGAAACTGATAATCTCATTACACTCTTATATACATATTTTTTCTCTTCTCTTTGTACCCTTTCCAAGGGTCGGTAGGTTTTATTCTCTTTCTCATTCATCTCTGACTTGTACACTCTTATTACACTCTATATAACTATACTATACTCCAATTCAAAATGGCAGAAATTGCAGAGTATTTTTATGCAATGCACGTTTCACAAAGAAATATCGCCAGAATTGCGAACGTTGTTAGTTCAAATGAACAAGGCCTCTCTAATTGTAGAATTAGGGAATATATTACTCAGCTTAGGGCAGCTTATAAATCGTATTTGGATGCTTTGGAAAACCTGGCTGACGACGAAACTATTCTCGAAAGTGAGGAAGTAGATATTACTTATGAAAAATATATGGATGCTTTATGTTTCTTAGAAGAAAAACTGGAAGCTAAACAGGCTTTTAAATTTGATACAAAATTTAAGGCGAATACTTCCAGTAAACACATTGTTAAAAGTACTGATTTGAATATAAATGGCCAAAAAGAAGTTAAAAATACATTTTACTCTGACTCCCTCCCCAATCAGTTCAAAGAGATGAAAGAAATAACTATAAGTACTTCGTTTAGTTCTGCAATTGTTCAAGCTCAGACGCAAGAGCTTCAAAAGCCGACTTATAAAAACACTTCTAATAACATTAGTACTCAAGATGTAATAGGCCAGCCTCTCTTAAAAAATGTGTTACCAGCACAAACAGTCACTTTTCAAAATACTCCAGAACAAAATATGATTACTGAAACTGTAATATCTGCATCTCCCGTGCTTCTTAACATTTCTCCCCCACAAATATTACAAGAATCCAATACCTTGGTTTCAAGTCAAGTTTTACATACACAAAATATTTTAATCTCTGCTCCTATTCTAAAAACTGTCAATTTGTCTCCATTGGTTTTTGAAAACTTAACTCAAGTACCGCCTTCTTGCGGTGTGCAAGCGGAATTGGCAAATATACCTCCCCAAACTCGTATACAAATTCAAGATATCTCTCAACATGAAACTTTAAATGCTCTAAATATACGACAGGTTAATAAACTCTCTATTCAAGCTCAGAATATATTCACTCCCACTTTCTTACATTTCAATAAAATTCCTACACAAAAATCTATTGATTTATTATTAATTGCAACACCTTGTGAAGGAGCTGTACATGTCAATTTTTTGAAAATTATCCCTTCTCGGAATAAATCCATTGTTCCTCCACTAACACACGAAAATCAAATACTCCTCTCACAGCCTCGTATTGACACGGATGTCATCAAATTTCCCTCAATACAAACTGTTCTTACTCATACCACCTCAGAATCTAATTCATTAGATTCAGTAGAACCTGCCTTTTCTTCTGTTACCGTGGCCCTACCATTCGTAGAGGGCCAAGTAACAACAGCTCCTGCAGTGCCCAACAATATTCTGTTACTGGAGGCCCAGTCTGCATTGCCGCCTCCTGATATGGTGAACGTTAATGTAACGTGCCCTACTCCGTTGTTTACTGTCCTTCAGGTTCAAACTTTTGCTAACCAAACCACACACTCAGTAGCCTCTCATACTATAAAAAATTATGCAAATATCGACAATATCGTGACCAGCGCCAATAACTTGGAAAGGATACAGATACCTTACTCTCAACTACGCTCGCTTCTGAACATTCACGGTTTCCAACTTTATAAAATACATTCAAATTCTCGTACCTTTTCAAATGGGTGTAATATGATCTTCACTTCAGAAGTTAATCTTGACTTAGTTAGTAGCTTCTCTAAGGTCCTAGGTATTAACAGGTCACCTTATCAAGACGATTTTTCTTTTAAGTTGCCTATTTGTGAAGAGGCGCCTCCCTTAACAAAAAGAAAATTATGTACCTATGTTTCTCGAATGTATAACTCCTTAGGAAAACTCTTATCTTTTAGAGTACACTCTAAATCTTTCTTACAACGTATCTGGTCATTGCCCTTAGACTGGGACAGTGATATACTGGATGACCTATTGATCTCGGATTGGAAATCATTATTGGATACATTCCAATCAATATCTAAAATTACATTTCCCAGATGCCTGACACTTCCACTGCCTAAATCGGATATGCAATTACATTGTTTCACCGATGCCTCTCAGGACATTTATGCTGCTTGTGTCTATCTTCGAGTCGTGTATAGTGACAACACAGTCACGTCTCGCCTCATAGCATCGAAAACTAGAATAGCTCCACTAAAAAATAAACTAACTATTCCTCGGTTAGAATTGTCTGGTATCTTATTAGGTGTCACTCTTACTAGAAAGGTACTTGAGGTTCTTTCAAAAAACGTCACAATATCTGAAGTTCACATATTTTCAGACAGCCTCATCGCTTTAACATGGATTTTAACAACTAAATTTACATGGAATCCATTTGTACTTCATCGTGTCAGTCAAATCAAAGAATTAAGTAAATCCTTTTTATTTCATCATGTAAGTTCCTCTTTAAACGTAGCAGATTTGCCCTCTAGAGCCTCAGATATCACTCAGTCAATTTTAAAAAAATTGTGGACCGAAGGTCCCCCCTTTTTAGTTTCCAGTGTAATAGACTACTCTCAATTCAGGATAAAAGAATGGACGGGAGATTTACTGGAACTCAGACACACTCAGGTTACTTTAAGCACAACCTCTGACATATCTCAAGTGAATAATACGCTTGAAACCCTTTTTAATAAATGTTCGTCATTTTCAAAAATTCAGAGAACTCTGGCATGTGTTTTTCGTTTTCTCTCAAATCTAAGAAAAAGACATATTAATTCACCTTTAGAATTAGGACCACTGCAGGTTTGTGAAATAAGCTCCTCCACCACTGTGATTGTTAAGTACATACAATCACAGGCCTTTCCTAAAGAATTTCATGAGTTAAAACATCGGAAAATAATCTCTGATAAAACTATCAGGGCACTAAACCCCTTCCTCTCTGAGAAAACTGGACTTCTTCATGTAGGTGGTAGATTAGAATTTGCCCCTATCTCTTTCGAACAGAAACATCCCTTGCTACTACCATCTAATCATTCAGTTGTCAAATTAATGATAAAACAAATGCATGTTAAATTGGGACATGCAGGTGCCTTGACCACGTTGTCAAATTTTCGTTCGAAATATTGGCCTATCTCTAGACTAAGACAAACAAAGAAGATAATACACGACTGTGTGAAATGTTTCCGTTTCATGACACCCAAGTCAACACAACTTATGGCAGATCTCCATCCCGATCGTGTTCTCTCGACAAGACCTTTCCAAAAGGTCTCAGTAGATTACGGAGGTTTTTTCATGATCCGATCCTCTCATCTTAGAAAGGCTCCATTATACAAAGCATACATAGCCTTCTTCATATGTATGACCACCAAATGTGTTCATATCGAACTTATCACCGGCTTAACAGCTGATGCTTTTATTCTCACCCTTAAAAGATTTATTGCAAGGCGGAGCGCTCCCGAGATTATACGGTCAGACAATGCTACTAATTTCTATGGTGCCCGCAATCAGCTTCTTGAGTTAAACGAACTCTTTAAAAGTAAGAACTTCTCGCAGAGGATTACTAATTTCTGCTCTGAAAACTCTATTCGTGTTAAATTTGGAGTGCCTCGTAACCCTTCTCAATTTGGGTTGCATGAGGTAGGGATTAAAGGTGCCAAATACCATCTTTATCGTCTTGTAGAAAATCTTCGTTTTACCTTTGAAGTTTTTTATACAATAATTTGTCAAATCGAAGCCATTTTAAACTCAAGACCTATCACTCAGCTCTCAAACGATCCAAATGATCTCTCAGTCTTAACGCCCGGACACTTCCTTGTAGGAAAAAGTCTCACAAGTCCACCAGAACCAGATCTCTCAGAAATACCACAGAACCGTCTTTCCCTCTTTCAGCATATCTCGAAAATTCATCAAACCTTTTGGAAAAGGTGGTCGGTGGAATATTTGCATATGACCCAAAGTAGGAGTAAGTGGAACATCGCTACTGATCCTTTAAAGATAGGTGATGTACTAATTAAAGATGAAGAGACTCCCCCACTCCTCTGGCCTCTGGCAAAGATTATCGAAGTGCTCCCAGGCAAAGACTCTCTTGTTCGAACTGTTAGGGTATCCACACCTAATGGCGAATATCTTAGGTCAATAAAGAAAGTAGCTAGGTTACCCTTTAACCAATAGTGGTACTTTCTGCCAAAAATGTATATAGTTTCTCTAGACTTTAGTTTCTCTAGATTTTAAATAGTTTTTAGTTATCTTAGTTCATTACAACAGTACCCCTAATGTATACTGGTTTACCCTCGTTCTCGAAGTAACTATTTGATACCCTATCCCAGTGGCGTAACTCTTCTCGCCCGCCCCCAGTATGTTCAATTTTTTCACATGCGAAAAATCATGTCATTTTTCGCTGTATTACTAGCTACCGTTCTACCACAATTTTACAATTATTTCCCGTTCTCCAACCCTTCCCACTCACATTTTAACCCCACTCCATTAGAAATACAGACAGTTGTAAGATAGCAAAGAAAGTCACACTCTCTTGCCTGTTGTCTTTCGATGATAACGGACATTCTCTCTTGACTGCTGACTGTTGCTAGAGACAGTCGTCCTCTTTTTCGTCTGCTGAGTCCTACTAGGCAGACGTATTATCTCTCTATCGCTACCTATCGCTTGGTACAGACTTACCACGCTTTTTCTCTACTCTACTTATCTCTCTCGCTTATAGTTACGCGAAAAATACCGCAAGTACTATTTTAAATCGTGTACAGACGCAAATGTGCTATATCTCGTGTGATCTAAGTGTACCGCGAAACACGTCTTCAGAAACCGGTAACCGGACAGTTTCCCCGTATGAAGAACAACCGCGACTGAAGCCTCTAAATACCGCGAGTGTGTGTATGTGCAGCAGAAGAATTGGTGAGACTTTGTATAAACTTTTTATTTGCTATAATCTGTATAACCTTTTACCACATATCCTAATTTATTAGAACCAGCCCTATGTGTTACAGTCCTCATTTACTGAAATTATATTTATAATTTCACATATGTACACCCTTTTTGTACAACTAATAAAAAAAGGTATGTACGAAATGGCCGAGAAGGCCATCAAACGGATAAGGGAAAGGAAAGAGCCACCTGAAACAATAAGGGTGGTTATCAATAATGAGATATACAAAGATAAGGTACGGAAAGCCCTGGAGTTTGTAGGCCGGGCAGAAAACATCGTATGAGAAATCCAAGTAAGAGGTAAAGAAATGGATAAAGAGTAATGAACGAGCAAGAGGAAGCCCTCCTAATCAAAACAGGGGGCAATTCGTACACGGAAGTATTGAAGGAAATGAACCAAAAAATTAACATCGGAAAGATAAGGGTTAAAGTAAATAGGCTCAAAAAACACAAAAGGGGGGAAATCCTATTAAAACTAGAGAGAAAGGGAACCGCAGAGAAATTACGAAAAGAAATGAATGTAAGAATGACAGGAATAAATATGGCAATCCGGCGCAAAGAATGTTTTTTTTTAACATAATAGGTTTGGATCCAGGGGTAATGGAGGAACGACTCCAAAGTGCCATAAAAATATACACAGGAATACCCAGGAAAGAAATTGATATAAAGACGCTAAGAACAAATAAACATGGGGAACAGGTGGCGACCATAGCCGTACGCCCATCAAGAGCTGAAGAATTGAGGAGATACAGCTCCATAATTATAGGCTGGGTATTATGTCCTATCAGTGAAAGATATACCCCAACAAGGTGCTACAAGTGCCTTCACTATGGCCACAGCACATATGAGTGCAAAGGTGAGAGCAGGGCAGCGTGCTGCTACAACTGCTTAAAATCAGGACACACAGCAGTGCAGTGCGACAGCACTTCATACTCCCTCACCTGTAATGAGGAAGGTCATAGAATTGATAGGATGCAGTGCCCAGCCTATAGAAGGTGGGTGTATGGCAGGGGAGGGGACAGGGAGCCCCCAAAGGGTGGGTAAATGTAACAAGGAAAGCGAAAAAGCGAGAGGTGGCTCCGTGGAGAACGCGAGTGGGCCCCTCTACAGCCCACCGGCGGGACAGGAAGTCATCTCTCTCATATTTGCATGGATAAAGGCATCCAAGTATTACAACATTATATCCACGTTATTTACTAAATGCTATCTATTATATTTACATATTCATATACTTTATTTATTTAAAAATTTTATATGTACACACATTTCTTATTTTATTTATATATTTTATCTATCTTATTTTATTTATACAGGGAGGTAAAGGTTAAAGGGGCGATATAGCGGTCGATAGGTACGGCAAAATCATATTTCAACAAAAACAAGTACCTATCGGAGGTCAGAAAAATAAATGAAGATGAGATTTCTGACCTCGGCCAACTTCGAACAGCTCGACAAAATGCGGCAAAATTGGCTACCGAGAAGAAGAAAAATGGAAAAAAATCCCCCTATTGGTGGACAGATGAGATAAAAGATCTACGGGAGAGATGCCTCCGAGCTCGAAGGAATTATACGAGAAGCCAGGGCAACCTCGAGCTTAAAGACACATACAAGGATTTGAAGAAAATATTAAATAATACAATAAAAAAAGAGAAAAAAGAAAAGTGGCAGACCCTGATAAAAGCAGTCGACGAGGATATATGGGGTGATGCATACAAAATCACAATGAAGACCTTAAAGCTAATGGCACCATATAGACTTGATGAAGACCAGCGGATGAGATCAGCTGAACTCCTCTTTCCCACCAAGGACATGCCAGATTTCACCAAGGTTTTCCCAACCATGATAGAGGAGTTCACAGAAGAGGAGGTGAAAACCGCTGGTCAGGATACGAAGACAGGGAAAGCTCCCGGTCCTGACGGGCTGCCACCAGATCCAATAAAGACAATAGCAACTGAGAAACCAGGTGTGATCAGAAGAATATTTAATGATCTACTAGATAAACAAGAGTTTCCCAAGGATTTGAAGAAGCCGAACTTGGTTCTACTCTTAAAGCTTGGGAAACCTCCTAATTCACCGACCTCTTATCGACCAATATACCTTCTGGACTGCCTTGGTAAGTTCTACGAAAGACTTATTAAGAAGAGGCTGGAAGGCATGTTGGAAGATGAGAGAGTCTTATCCAACCAACAGTACGGATTTAGGAAAGGCAGATCGACAATCGACGCCGCGACCTGGAAGAGGAACGCGGCCAAATCAAGCAAGAAAAGATGGGTAGTTCTTGTTCTGTTGGACATAAAAAATGCTTTTAATTCAGCAAACTGGGGTCTCATAGTAGACCGAGTAGTCGAAAGCGGGGCTCCGGAATATATGTCCAATATAATAAAGGACTACCTTTCTGAACGATCCGTATGCATATCCAAGAAGAAAAAGAAACAAATGACCGCGGGAGTACCCCAAATGTCCGTCCTGGGATCCTTACTCTGGAACATGTTATACAATGGGGTACTAGAAATTCACAAGCAGAGACAAGGAGTCCAAGCGATAGCATACGCAGACGATCTAGCTCTATTGGTTGAGGATGATATGAATTGGGGCATAACAGAAAAGGTAAATAAAGCAATAAACATGACCGCGGCGTGGATCGAGAAGAACGACTTAAAATTAGCAGTAAACAAAACAGAGATAACAATTCTGAGAGGACCAAGGAAAAGGGATGACTTAGTTTTCAAATATCAAGGCTTCGAAATAAGACCCCAAAGGATAGTCAAGTATCTCGGTATTACTTTCGACGACCGACTTACCTTTGGGCAGCACATACAAGAAGCATGTCGAAAGGCGGAAGGGAGGACCTCAGCATTGAACAAATTATTGCCAAACATAGGGTGGTTCGGATCTCAGAAGAGATCAGTTATGTTACAGTCAATATTATCGATCATCTTATACGGGCCCCCGTGTGCCACGAGGTCCTCCAGATGAAGAAATATAAGGACATGCTCTTTAGTGCTCAAAGGAAACCTCTGATCAGGGTGTGCAGCGCATACAGAACTGTATCTACCACTGCCTTACAGGTGGTGGCTGGTTCTGTACCCGTGCACATCCTGGCCAAGGAAAGAGCTTGAATGTATCAAAGGGGCAACGGGGCGGTTGGTTCAGGGCCACAAGAAAGAGCCAGAAGCTTGGAGATGTGGCAAAGGGAATGGGCAGCCGAAGTCGAAAAGGCGGCCTGGACAAGGTCCCTGGTCCCGGATTTAGTGAGGTGGTATGGGTGTCGGCATCGGCGCGTCAACTACTACTTCACGCAGTTTCTGACGGGGCACGGATCGTTTCTCAAATACACCCATAAAATCGGTAGGTCCGGAGACGATCTATGTCCTGAGTGTGGAGTGGTGGATGATGCCCGGTATGTTGTGTTCGACTGCCCTGCTGCAGTTCGTTTCGCCCCACACGGGGCGAAACGAACTGCAGCTGAGCCTTGGATCTCCACTAGGCGAGCCTCACGAGCTGATCGATAAAGCCATGTTACTTTCGTTTTTACTATATTTTATCTATACCAATTTTAGCTGATTTTTATTTTATTTACATTACTTTTAACTAATTTTTTTATCTATATTTATTTATTAATTTATTTATTTTATTTCATTGTAGGGGCGGACATGGGACGGAAAAAGACTTTTTACATCCAATCCCGTCGGATGTCCCGATACTCCGAAAATTAGTGAATGAGGGTATGAATGCGGAACTGAATTGATGGAAGTACGAATTAATAGTGTTACTATTAATTGCCAACTGGTTCTACTCGTTAGTTCAAATGTGGAAGGGGTGGCAACCAGGCTGTCTCGTCGGAATAAGGATTGAGCAGGACGGTCGCTTTACCGAGAGGTCGTCAATTCCATGTAATGCACGCGAAAAGTGCCAGAGGAAAGTTAAGAGTAAAGCTGACGGGCCAGATATGCTCGCTAAGAGCGGTTCCGGGCCCGTCGGTCGGAGAAAGAGGGGGTGGTTTAGTCAGTAGGCGGTCTCGTCATGCAGTGAAGCGTGAGAGTTTGAATCCGACACACCTGGGTAAAGGGCTGACACCCGATCCCAGACGGTCTTTTAGAAGATTCCACCTCCAAAAAAAAAAGAGAAAAGATTAGGAATACGATAGCAAACTAGTATGACATAAAAGTTTGTATTCACCGTGGGCATTAATAGATGTGTATACCCTCGGGCGATTTACAAACACTCGGGCCAGAGGCCCTCCTGTTTGTAAAACAATCGCCCTCGGGCATAAACATCTACATAATGTCCTTGGTACATAAATAACTATATATATGTCATACTAGTTTATTATTGTGTTTTTATTGCTTAGTTACCAACTACGTAATAGTGTACTTTATGCCCGCGCGGGTATAAAGTGTACTTTATGGCCCGCACGGGCGTAAAGACACAAACAAAAAGATGACTTATTAGAAACATCTTTATTTAACAACATTTTAAAACATTATTTAGAATTCACATAAAACTGGCAATTCTGAAAGGATCCGGTGATATTTAGATTATCCGCGGCAAACGTTGACTCACGTTTCATAGCTTATGTCAAGTTTCTGTAAGGAAACGCTGGATCCAGAAGGTATGCCCGCTAGCATTCTTGAAACCTTATTCTTTGAAGATAGGCTGTCCTCTGAATATCTTTTAGCAACTGACGTACTCTTCCATCCACCATGGCGCTTCAACGTGGTCATACTGGCTCCAGCTTCTGCCAGAAGAGTTGCCGAAGTCTGACGCAGGCAATGACCTGTGTACTTCTCAGGACTGCTCAAAACCAGATATTTTGCAATGCTGGACGGAATTTTTTCAAATGTATTCTTTCCAACAACAGGAAAGTGGCAACACGGTAACCAAAACGTAAACAAATATTTTATTTGTCGTCTGCAATAAACTTAATTTCTGAGAGTTGTAATGGAAAATAAATTATTGAAAATATCCAGTGAAATATAAGATATTAAGTGAAGAAGAGTACTAAGTAAAAACTTTAAAATCGGTGATATAACATCCGAAAACACCAAGGCCCTACAAAAAGTTAGATCGCTATAATTGATAAGCCTAATTAACATCAAATCATAGAAACAAAACTCTGACCTTTGAAATTGCGATGTTGCCGTTGTGAGTAGATTTTCGGGGTAGGTACAGAAAAATAACAACGGTTAATAAACATAAAATAAATACGGTAAACGCTGTCTTCTCTGAACTGTTGAGGTGGAAGACAGTGTTTGGCGCCGGAAAATGGAAAAATATCTGAAAAATTTAGACAGTGATGATACACTTTCAGAAGGAGGGTCAAAAAGGAAGAATAGATATAAAGACAGCGAAAATGAAGATAACATCTATATTGATAACATATAAGATATCAACAAATTGATCAATTACTAACTATGACATAGAAGACATAGAAGATAATTAATCCAGCCAAGAACAAATCGAGGAAACGAGTACCGTTACTAAATACCGTATATCAAATCCTATCAAAATCCATAAAAGATAAGCTAGAAAAAGAAGTTGAAAATATAATAGGCGAATATCAGTGCGGATTTAGACGAGGGAGAAGCACAACGGACCCAGTGTTCATATTCAGAGAATTACAAGCAGAAAGCTATGAACACAACTTACCAACGATAGCGCTATTTATCGACTTCTAGTAAGTATACGATAGAATCAAGAGGAAGGAATTAAAAGAGACTTGAGGAACTGGGAGTTAGCAGAAAGTTGCGTAGCATGATACATCTTACTTTAGAGAATACAAAAAACAGAGTCAAAGTAAACAATCATGCATCGGACAAATTTATAGTAAACGATGGATTAAGGCAGGGCGATCCTTTGTCATCATAACTCTTCAATTTATGCCTAGAAAAAATAATGCGAAAAGCGAAAATAAATAGAGAAGGACTCCTGTATCATAAAAGAGACCAAGTTTTGCTGGCAAGAGGAAAAAAAGAACTACAGAAGATAGTACAGAGAATAGTAAAAGCAGCAACGAAAATGGGACTGTACATAAATGAAACTAAAATAAAATGTCTGCAGTAGACAGACGATCAGTTCAGGGATGGACAAAAGTTTAAAGTAAAAGTAGAAGAAAGATCATCATACGAATTCGAAATGGTAGGAAGATATACATACCTAGGTGCAATAATATCACGTAAAACGAACATTAAAGAAGAAATACAAGCTAGAGTAATGGCAGGCAATAGAAGTGGCATGTACACTTCTATTGCCTGCCTACGGTATTTATCGGTTTTTGTCGCTGGTGAGTTTACGACGAAAACTAATTTTCTATCTTCTAGTAGACCCTAGTGAGTAACCAACATATTCACAAGTCCTTGTCGTCGATACCCACCAAATATACCAAATATCAATGCTATTTTGTTCATTAAAAATATTTCGTTCGGTGCTTATTGAATAAATTTTACAACATTTTCTCTAGATAAGACTCTAGACTTTTTTGGCTGGTAGCCTTTCGAGCCTTGCTTCAAATATTCGGTCAATGTAATTGGCAATGTTAATATTTTTATTTACGATTAAAGTCTTCTTTATCATTGAATATTTGGACCACAGTGAACTCGGAGAAAATGTTTTGTCGAGATCGGCAAAGTATACAAGTAGCACAGTTTCACTAATGTGTTCTACATGGTTTTCTGTCATCCAGTGCTGTAATTTTTCATATTCCTTGTCGTGTGCATCTCTCGACTTATATGGTAGTAACTTTATCTTGCATTTTCACGGTTTAAGTTTGACACGCTTGGCAGCATTTCCGTAGCGTAGCAACATAACACGGACGATAGGTAAGAAGCCCTCGGTTTTGTAACATCGTCGCCCTCTGGGCATAAACATCTATTTAATACCCTTGGTACATAAATAACTATTAAGTGAAGTACTTTTACGCCTAGGCACAAAAGTGTAAAAGTCGAAAAACTCAAAAACATCGTAAATCGCAGTGGACTTGGTAGACAACAATCCTATAGTTATAGTCTTTGTAATACACAAAATATCTGGAAGAATACACGATGTTGTGAGATCCTCGGAATCAGACATAATAATCATACTCTTGGGCGACAATAACCACAAACGTTCACAAAACTTAACGAGTAGCGCAAAAATCGGTGATTTTTTTATTTGTCAAAGTGAAAATAAATAGAAGTAACCATAGTCACATAAAAATTACTAAGTTTAAAAAAAATAGAATGTTCTATTCGGAGTAAAAATGATTTTTTGTACCTCGGCTTAATGTCGGACTCGCTACGCTCGGCTGTCAAACATACAGCCTCGTCACAAAAAGTATCATTTTTATTCCTAATAATAAAACAATATACTATTTTTATTGATTTTACTCGCCCCTTCACCCTATAAGCAGCAAGTTTTATCTAGTTTTAGACACTATTTTATCTTGATTTATAAACTGTCTTTGAATAATTAGAAAATTACTTTTCTTTGTTTATCTTTGCGACGCTCGGTGTTATACTGTAGTTGTATCTTTATGTCAGCTTTGTTTAAAATATTGACCTTCGCTAATTATACGCTTTATTTTTAACATAATGCAAGGTAATGCAGCGTAATGAGAATAGTTGTGCAGTTTTATCGCGCCTCTTAAAATAACAACAAAGGCAAAAGTATTGCAAAGTGTATACATTTAACTTTATCTTCTGTGTATTGTATAAGAAGTATTGTTCATATCATTCCGAATCGAAATGTTAGTACTTATCTTCTTGTCTACTACTTAACTACTTCTTGTCATAATTTTTAATTGCAGACCAAGTCTAATCCAACCTCTAAATATACATTCTTAGTAACAGAAGAGATTCCCTTCGATTAATCGCATGTGTTAACCTGTGCAACCTAAAACTAAGGGCCTAAATAGGGTTGACTTTATATTTAAATAAATGACAAGTGTCATTTGTGAAATGAATGATGAAATGAATCATAAAGTGAATTGTAAGTAAGGATCAAAATCGATGAACACTGACAGGATGACCCATGTCCTGTGCAGTGGTAATTCTAGAATTATGTTATTCACATACCGCGTAATAAAAAGGATTTTAAAGTCCAACAACCTTAATCGGTCAGAAATAAAGTCATCATGAACAAAATTAACGATGATAGGTGACATAGAGGAATTCATAGGTGTTCCAAATATTTATAAATAGAATTTATTATCAAAAACTTAGAAATTAGTAGTAATGACTTATTGTCGTAATTCTGCAAATACATCACAAGAAACAGATGAGTTAGGTTGAATAGAACTCCAATGGTTATTTAAGGAAGACATGAGACTTACCAGAGGTAAGTTAGTGAAAAGTGAAGCTACATCAGAACTTACTAAAATGTACCATTGTTGTAACTGAAATGTATTAATGAATTCACTAAATTGAAAAGAAAAAACTGTATTAAAATCATTATTTTAATTGTCAGATTTAGACAAAATGTCTGTCAAACGCTCAGCAATATTGCTCTTAGAACCGTTAATTGAGGACACAATAATAGGTCTCATTCTCAATGTAGGCAGGCTTGTGTATTTTAGGTAGAAAATAAAATCTCAGTGCATAACCATCATAATTATGTAATGATTTACCTTAGGATTTATTAATTATGTTATTATTTTTTAAGTAAGGAATGTAAGTATTAACTTTATTGGAAATTTTGGAACGTGAATTAGAAGTAAGAGGCTGACAATATCTGACATCATCTAATAGAGATTAACTCAGACTAAGATATTGGTCTTTATACATTGAGATTTTGATTTGATTTTCTTCTTCTTTGATATATATATATATATATATATATATATATATATATATATATATATATATATATACAACACACAATACATAAACATTTAATGCATAAACATATAATACATAAATGCATAATACACAAACAAATTACATAAACACAAAATAATCAGAATTTGATATTATCCTAATGGTAAATACACCACCCACAAAAATTTTCAACTTAAAGCATGGTTTGAAGGGCATTTCCGTTAAACAACTTTTAGTTATAAAAACGCGCCTCACAATTTTTGAAATATTCTCTTTTGAAAAGGATTTCCGAATTAGAAATTTAAAGGTCAAAGAGAAGTTAAAAATGTAATTTTTATTACAATTAATTGAGGTTTACTCATATAAACATACTAAATAGTTTTTAAAATAAAAAAAATTGATAATTTTAGTGTTATAATGTGACAAATGTAAAAATAAAAAAGTTTGGTGTTTTAAAATATTTTTTCAGTCGCAGTTTTACGTTAGTTTATATGTAAATTTAATTTACATATAAACTAACATATAAACTAATTTAATTTGTTTATATACAAATTTTATAACCGAAAGATCAAAAGGAATAAATAATTTTTTTAACAAACAAATTATATTCAAAATTGATATAATACTACAAAAATAGTTGGAAATTCTGTCTATTGAAGTCTAAATATGCAGTTACTTTTTGTACTTACTTTTACTTTATCGTGTCCGGACATGTCATTCATAAAATTTCGGCCCTCTATCGGGGTACGACGATTCCATTTTTGTTGACGAGCCACAAATCTTCGAGGGTACATCGATGAGGACAGTTTCTGCATGTAAGAAGATGTGTTTCTCCACAATCAGAGTTCACATCATCTTGGTCGATTTTTCCCCATTTTGCCATGTTTGATTTTACTGGAGCGACCCCCGTTCTTATTCTATTCATAGTTTTTCACGTTTTGAAGTCTAAGGACTGGCCGGTCCATTGAACTTGGGGAAGAGGAAAATACTCAGGTGGTTCATCCTGCACTGTTCCAAGGAAGCTTTGCCTAGATTTTAGTCGCTTTCGTGGTGTTCGAGCTTTGTATAGGATATACTGCTCGTCAGCGATCTGTTTAATTTTCTCTATGTGCCTCTGCGTGTTGAGGGGTTTGCAAAACCTGCTACTTTATATAGATTTAAGAGTGGTGTTGGTTTCATGCACCCCGTTACTATCCTGCATGTCTCATTTAGCGCAGTATCAACTTGTTTGGTGTGGGCAGATCTGCCCCAAACGGGGCACGCATATTCAGCAGTTGAGAAACACAGTGCCTGTGCCGTTCTTCGTAAAACGCCAGGACGTGCGCCCCATTTACTTCCCGTCAGCTTTCTGAATATGCTGTTCCTAGTTGTTACTTTCCCTCTCGTTTTTTTGCAATGTTGTCTGTAGGTGAGGGACCGGTCCAGAGTTACTCCAAGATATATAGGTTGGTTTCTGTGTTCTAATTTATTACCATTCCAGGCAATTTGGAGTTTTCGCTGGCTTCCTTTGCGCGAAGGTGTAAAGCGCAGACTTGGGTTTTATAGGGATTGGGTCTCAGGGAATTCTGCAGGTAGTACGCTGTCATTGTTTTTAAGGCAGTTTTGAGTCTCTTTTCCACTTCTTCAAAATATTTCCTTGAGCACATATTGCAACATCGTCAGCATAGAGGAAGTGCTTGGTTTCGGTCGGCGTAGGTTGGTCGTTTGTGTATATATTGACGAGCATTGGTGCTAAAACACTTCCCTGCGGAAGGACATTTTTTTGAACTCTCCACCTACTTACTTTACTCTCCAGCATAACGAAATAACGTCTGTTTTGCAGTAAAGAATATACGACCTTACCCAGATGGTAGTCATTGAGAGTGTCGTATAATTTGCAGAGCAATGTTTTGTGCCTTACTGTGTCCTAGGCTGCTGCCAAATCTACGAAAGTAGCCCTTTTATTCTGTTAGTACGAGGACTTGACTGGTGCAAGATTAGCCGGGTCTGAATCCTCCTTCTCCTTGATGATGAATAAACGAAGGTTTTTATAAAGAGCTACAAAAAACTATTGGGTACATGAAATCTTGAATAAAATATATTTTGAGATCAGATTTGTTCCTGCTTTTTATTCAGCCTGTACAAAAAGGGTATACATATGTGAAATTATTAATATAATTTCAGTTAATGAGGATTGTATTACATAGGGCTGGTTCAAATAAATTAGGATATGTGGTAAAAGATTATACAGATTATAGCAAATTAAGTTTATACAAAGTCTTACCAATATTTTTGCTTCACACACTCGCGGTATTGACAGGCTTACACTCGCGGTTGTTTTTCATACGCGGAATCTGTACGGGTACCGGTTTCTGAACCCGTGTTTCGCGGTACTAACACTGAGATCACGAGATAGAGCACATTTTGCGTCTGTACACGATTTAAAACAGTATTTGCGGTATTTTTCGCGTAACTAAAAGTGGGAGAGGGAGAATTAGAGTAGAGAAAACAACCCTGTCACCAAACAGTCAACAGCGCATAGGAGCGTCCGTTCTCAGCGCTAGACAACAGGCAAGAGCGCCGTACGTCTATACCAAGCGATAGGTAACAGACAAGACAGAGTCTTTCTTGTTTGCTATCTTACAACTCTCTGTATTTCTAATGGAGTGGGGTTAAAATGTGAGTAGGAAGGGTTGAAGAATGAGAAATAATTGTAAAATTGTGGTAGAATGGTAGCTAGTAATACAGCGAAAAAATGACATGATTTTTCGTATGTGAAAAAATTGAACACACTGGGGGCGGGCGAGGTATACATTGGGGATACTGTTGTAATGAACAAAGATAACTAAGATCTATTCAAAATCTAGAGAAACTAAAGTCTAGAGAAACTATATACATATTTGGCTGAAAGCGCCACTATTGGTTAAAGGGTAATCTAGCTACTTTCTTTATTGGCCTAAGGTATTCGCCATTAGGTGTGGATACCCTAACAGTTCGAACAAGAGAATCTTTGCCTGGGAGCAACTCGATGACCTTTGTCAGAAGCCAGAGGAGTAGGGAAGTCTCTTCATCTTTGATTACTACCACATCAACTATCTTTAAAAGATCAGTAGCGACGTTCCACTTAATCCTACTTTGTCGTAGTAGCATATCCGATACAAGCAGTGGAAGCGTCAGGCATCTGGGAAATGGAATTTTATATATTGATTGGAATGTATCCAATAATGATTTCCAATCCGAGATCAACAGGTCATCCAGTATATGTATATCACTGTCCCAATCTAAGGGCAATGACCAGATACGTTGTAAGAAAGATTTAGAGTGTACTCTAAAGAGTTTTCCTAAGGAGTTATACATTCGAGAAACATAGGTACATAATTTTCTTTTTGTTAAGGGAGACGCCTCTTCACAAATAGGCAACTTAAAAGAGAAATCGTCTTGATAAGGTGACCTGTTAATACCTAGGACCTTAGAGAATCTACTTACTAAGTCAAGATTGACTTCTGAAGTGAAGATCATATTACATCCATTTGAAAACACAAGAGTTTGAATATATTTTATAGAGTTGGAAACCGTGAATGTTCAGAAGAGAGCGTAGTTGAGAATAAGGTATGTGTATCCTTTCCAAGTTATTGGCGCTGGTCAAGATATTGTCGATATTTGCAAACTTTTTAAAGTATGAGAAGCCACTGAGTGCGTGGTTTGGTTAGCAAAAGTTTGAACCTGAGAGACAGCAAACAACGGAGTAGGGCACGTTACTTTAACGTTCTCCATATTAGGAGGCGGCAATGCAGACTGAGCCTTTAGTTTAATTAAGTTTATACAAAGTCTTACCAATATTTTTGCTACACACACTCGCGGTATTGACAGGCTTACACTCGCGGTTGTTCTTCATACGCTGAATCTGTCCTGGTACCGGTTTCTGAACACGTGTTTCGCAGTACTAATACTAAGATCACGAGATAGAGCACATTTTGCGTCTGTACACGATTTAAAACAGTATTTGCGGTATTTGTCGCGTAACTAAAAGCAGGAAAAGATAATTAGTTAGTGGCAGTCAACAGTAGAGAGAACACCCCCGTCACCAAACGACAGTTAACAGGGGAGAGAGAGCATCCGTTCTCATCAATAGACAACAGGCAATAGAGCCGTACGTCTATACCAAGCGATAGGTAACAGGCAAGAGAGAGTCTTTCTTGTTTGCTATCTTACAACTGTCTGTATTTCTAATGGAGTGGGGTTAAAATGTGAGTAGGAAGGGTTGAAGAATGAGAAATAATTATAAAATTGTAGTAGAATGGTAGCTAGTAATACAGCGAAAAAATGACATGATTTTTCGTATGTGAAAAAATTTAACATTGCCATTAAAAATTATCACAAGTATTGAATCGTTTATATAGGTGCCTGTTGTTAAAACATCATTTTGTAGTTTTTATTTTGCGTATTACATTGTTCTGCAACTAGCTGTTTAATTTTACGTCTATACATATAGAACCAATATTCATCATTCATTTGTCACGTTATTCAGCATGGTTTTTCGTTTCGATTGTTCTATATCATGAATATTATTTTGGTTTTTTTTTCATGATTCACAATAATTGGATTTTCTTAAAATAATGTTTTCCAATATAAAATGTTAATATACATATTTATATATACTAGGTCAGAATTATCATTATGGGTGAAGCAAATAAAATTAAACTATTAGAATTTTTCATATCCATTGTATTTCAAAAACGAAATCTCACCTGAAAGTCAAAACTTAAAAAATTTTAATTATGTTTGTGCAATATTCCTAAAATATATAATTGCTAAAATACTGCAATGTAAATGAAACCTAGCGATCTAGTTGGAATTATACAAATCGTTAAAGAATTCATCGATCGGTCAGACTTAACATCGGCATATATTTCTAAATGGTCATTAACGACATAATTACGATTATGTTTATAATTATTACGACAGAAATAAAAATGTCTGAATCTGCAACTAAATATTGCTTAATGTCTTCTTCTGAAAGTTTCCTCTCGTATCGTAGGTTGGAAATTATTATGGGCATTCTACCTTTATTAACAGCTGTCCTAAATTATTGAGTGGAAGCCATATTAAATCACTACCTTAAATTTCTAATCCAAGAAATTCTGCTTCTTTAAATACTGCGGTTGCATTTTATCATTTCTTCTATTAGTCGTAGCATTAGATATTAGATTTCCCTCATATGACCTAAGTACTTCAGTTTTCTTTTTTTCAACTATTCGCATTTTTTCATGTACTTTATTTATTCTGAAAAATACTTCTTCATTTGTAATACAGTCTATTCATGGTATACGTTCTGCGGTATGCAGACACTTCTAATTCACTTCAACAAATTTTTCAACATCCATGTTTCAACGCTATACAATAATCTAGAGAGTAGATAGCATCTTAATAGCCTTGTTCTTAATTATACCCTTATACTCCATCTAATTTTTTGCTTATATTTTTCGTGAACCATGCGACAAGATTCTTAATTTGTCCTACTTTTTTATTCTTTTATCACTGACGGTTAAGACTGTATCCTTATGGTTTGTAGGATTTTAGCGCCTTTTATCAATTTTGTTTTCTTTAAATTCATCTTTATTCCGTAGATATTGCATGTGTCATTTAAAATTTCTATTATATTCTATAAATAATATAAATTATCTATAAATCTAACTGTATCATCAGAAGTAGCGTAAGTTGTGCCCCTGGCCGCTCAATTATCTTCTTGGAATTCCTTACTATATACATTAAATGATATGCCAGACAACACAATATTTGCATTCTCCAGAATTTTTTTTTCAGTGTTGGAATAAACATTTATATCTGTACTGTTTAGGTATTATGCCTGTGGAATATATTCTTCTTCTTCTTTTAATTGCGACTCCACTAATCAAGGTTGGTTATAACCATTGCAAATTCGTCTCGATCTTCTGCTTTTCTTAAAAGCATTTTGGAGTTATTTCGGTCCAGTCGAGAATGTTTTTCAGCCAGGATATTTGTCGTCTATCAGGAGGATCCCTTTTTCCTTCGAGTTTACACTTCATAATCAGCTGCAACAATTCGTACTCCTCATTTCTAAGTATGTGCCCCAAATATGCTGTCTTTCTGTCTTTTAATGGTGGTCAAAAGTTCTCTATATATTATATACATAAAGAAGAATAGAGTGAATATAACATTTTACCCTCTGATATCGGATTTGCAGATTAAGTCTTTGGTTACTCAGAAATGTGCATAACATCAAAAAGGCTGCTCTGGATTACTCTATTCTTAATGGAATTTCGGATTTAGATCCTCAGTTATCCAGATTCCTAAATACTTCATTTTATCTACTTATTCAATATCTTCATTTTTTATCTGAATCCTTGTTATAACATAACCCATTTTAGTAATAACAATGGTTTTTGTTTTCTTTATATTTATTGTTAGACCAAACTGTTTCCCAGTATCTCAAATTATCTTTAGTAGCGTCTGCAGGTCTCTCTCACTTTCAGCGATAATGACATTAAATAGTAATGGTGAAAGTGCATGGCCTTGTCTCATAATTCTACTTTGTTAATATCATTTTTGTCGAGTCTTTTTTTACTTTCATGAGAATGTTATATTTAACTCTGCCAAAAGCTTTCTCATAGTCTATAAATAAGACGAAACGATCATTTTATTGGTGTCGACATTCTGAGCAAGAATTGTAAAACTATACAGAGCTTATGCTGTTCCGAAGCAATTACGAAAGCCAAACTGCATATAACTCATATCCTCTTCACACTTTCTGAATATTCTTGCATGTATAAACTTTAAAAACATTTTCAATAATTGTGACATTAACCTTATTAATCTAAAGTTATTACAGTATTTGTGACTTTTGTAGCGGAACAAAGGTCGGTATCTCATTCGGATTCTCTAGATATCTCACCAGATGTATATATGTTCTTAGAGAGGATACTTGTTAAGCTTAAATTGTCTTTATCTATAAGTTAAATCAGCTCGATGTGAACTTATTTGCCAGATTTCAAGTTATTTATAGCATGTTGAACTTCCAATTTTAATATTATTGGAGCTTCCTCACTATCAATTTGTGTTGGTTCCGTTCTTATGTCCATGAAAAGATCCTCAATATATTTAGTCCATACTCTTTTATTTTGTTCCTTATAAGTTTATATTTTTCTGTGTATTTATCTAGGTTTTTGTTTTTATATTTACTTCATTGTGTCATAAATTCCAGTATTTCTCGAGTCATCCAAGGTTTTCGACTTCCTTTTTTATTTTGTAGAATTTCTTTAAAACAATCTTTGATTTTGCCAAACATAATGTTCACATTTTCAGTGATTTTCATTTCTGATGTTAATCTTTTTAGTTCCTGATTTATACAAGTTGAAGCCTCAGCACGTATTTTGTTTATCTTGAGCAACTGTGTATTCATATATGAACTTTCCAAGGTTTCATTTTTGAGACAAAAAAGTTATGGTCTGATGGGACATCTGCTCCAGGGTAAGTCTTAACCCTTATAATGGAATTTTCAAATCTTAGATTGGTTAGTATAAAGTCGATCTTATTTCTAATGCAATTTTGTTTGTTATCCTGTGGTGACCTCTATAATCACTAGGATTTCTTGTCCAATCTGTCACATCTAGCATTTATTGTTTCTAAACCATAATCACCTATTATATTATCCACTCGGCCTTTTCCTACCTTTGCATTTAAATCGCCCATTATTATTAAAACCTCTTCCTTTCTAGTGTAGTTGTTTGAGTTGTTTATAAAAATGTTCTATTTCAGCTTCTGATTTATCTGCAGTTGAAGCATATACTTGCACTATAATAATGTTTACAGCCTAATTATGTATTTATACTAACAGCATTTTATCCGAAAAGGGATCAAAATTTACAACGGCTGTTTAGATTCTCCTGGAGATAATTATCCCAACTCCATATAGATGATCTAGGATTTCATTTCCGGAGTAATATATCGTTTTATCCATTACCAATGTCTTACTGGAACTAGGCCAGCGCATTTCACTTAGGCTTAATATTTCTAGGTTCAGTCTGTTCATTTCCTAAATCGTGTTGTGCGTCTTTCCGTGTTAGAACAAGCTCCTCACATTCCATGTCCCGAACTTTAAAAACGATTTGTTCTCTATATAATTATTTGCCACATTTCGGTGGCTCCTTCTCGCGGGGATTCTTAGCACCCCACGACTATTTAAAAGCCACCGCAAACGAGGGTCCATGTAATTACTATTTAAATTACAGGTGAAAGTTAGTTTATTGACTTTTCAATTTTCACTTCGGAAATCGTTCTCAAAATACAAACATTAGTTATGGGCCCAGCGTTATTCAAAATTTTCGGAGATTGGAAATTATTTACAAGAAACTGTCACATGTCTCTACTAATTCATCATCAATTAGCTTTATTAACTCTGTAGTTCGGGCTATACGGTTTTTTCCTATAGTTTTTTGATTGCATAATCTACTTCCAAATGTAAAATTTCTGATCACGCGTGTATGTTCTCGTTTTAAAATTTTTCTTAATTTTTTTTATGATACGGATATGCTGCTTTTTCTTATTCCGGTTATTCCCTTCACTTTTCTATGTACATTACAGCTTTCGAATTTCATTTCATATACCTTCGTCTCCTCGCACTGTTCGTTCAACCAGGCATTTTTTGCTTCTCTTACTTTTTTATATTTTCTTATTTATTGCTTTGTATTTATTCGTATCTTCATTTTTATAATATTTTTCCATCTCCATGACGGCTAATATCTCATATGTTATCCATGTCTCTTTTTTCAGTTTGTTTTAAATTTTCTCTGGTCACAGATAAAATAGCCTGGTGAATTTTGTCCCACTGTTCGCCTGCTCGTAATGCACTCCATACTATTTACTAGTATTTTTTTTTAATATAATAAAGATAATCAGAGTTTGAAAATATATATATTAATATCGATGTAATTAGGCGATTCTAAGACATAGAGAAATACCAACCGTTAAGGAAATTAAAAATAGTTACGTGCTTAAATCCGAAACCCAAGCCTTTAAAGAGAATAAAATAGTCTTTATACTAGATATTCATTCCTATAATTAAGGGGTATATATAGAACGAAAAGTTTCAGTTTAAGAACATATCAGTTGCAAAAGAGGAAACTTGTCTTCACTAGATCTTTAGATATATTTATTATACTTTTATCTTAATTTTTCATTTAAAGAAGATATATTATACAAAATAAAAATAACAGTGACTTGTATAGAAGCTAAATAATGCAAAATATGAAAATATTAATAAAAAAACGATAAAATGGATCTAATTTTTTGGAAAAGAAAGAACTTAGAGGTACACATGTAGAGAATATAATTCCACAAAGAAACATAGAAATATAATTAGTAAATAGATATCTATAACACTTAAGATTTGACATCTATAAACCCATCATACCCATCATTCAACCATAGGATTTTACGGATATAAAATAGGGCTAATAACAAAAGTTTAAAAAGGAAAACTTCTAAGGAAAATGTTTGGACTAAACAGCAAAAATAGAAAATGGAGATCTAAATATATTTGAGAACCAAAATCTTAAAATAGTTGGACTTAAAATCCCCTCGCGTATTTACCATATTCTCCAACAGGAACGCCTCAAATAGAGTTCAGAAGGAAAATAAATAAATTCAATATATTGGTCAAACCTTGAATATATATATATATATGAAAATTACTTAGTTCTCGGGAAGAACCGCGTTGAGAATTTATTACTCAAAGTTTCGGCACCCATTTTGGAACCATTATCAAGAGTGATACGGTTCGGTTCGAGTTCGGGGTCTTAATCTGCCTACTCCCCTCACTCGAGACGTACCAGTATCGTGTTCTATATTGCAAGAACTGTCTCTCGGCACTGAGGTCTCAATCTGCCTACTCCTCAGTGTCGAGTGACAACCGGTCTTACCCTGTGTGGCTGCTTTTATACTCGCTGTATGCGCGGGAACGGTATGCGCTGACGTGGTCTGAACTGACGTTGCCTGAGCGGTGTGGGCGGGAGGTCTCTGAAGCAGGGGTCGCCATGTTGCCGGCAATCGTTTCGAGTCATCGCGCGTGTTCAAGCTGTTAGGCCGTTTTTCGATAGCTTCACGAATTATTCTCGATTTTAGGGAGCGGATGGGCGAAAAAGCAAAAACCATCGCCCCCCAGTTCAGACCACGTCAGCGCATACCGTTCCCGCGCATACAGCGAGTATAAAAGCAGCCACACAGGGTAAGACCGGTTGTCACTCGACACTGAGGGGTAGGCAGATTGAGACCTTAGTGCCGAGAGACAGTTCTTGCAATATATAACACGATACTGGTACGTCTCGAGTCTCGAGTGAGGGGAGTAGGCATATATATATATATATATATATATATATATATATATATATATATATATATATATATATATATATATATATATATATATATATATATATATATATATATATATATATATATATATATATATAGTATAAAAAACAGTTAACAGAACAACCATCTTCTCACAAAGCTAATACAATGAAACATGGAAAACGTTTAGCAAAGTAAAGAATATAGACATAAGCACTGCAGAAGACGAAAGGAGAGAACGAACCATTAAGGCAAAATAAAATAAAACTTAAAGTAGAGATAGAAAAGAAAATGGGATATAAATAATTGTTGCCAATTTTTTTAGTACAAAAAGTAAATGATTTCTTAAGCACTCTAATGTTATCGTAAGGCGCATGAGTGTTTTATAATAGTTCAGTGTTTTTAAATAAATGAATAAAAAACAATTTAATACAATGTATTATATCATGATTAGAAGCATTTTTAAATAATCAATTTTTTAAATCTTGATAGGTTCTTATCAGAAACAAGCTTCCGAAAAGATAATATTTTATATCATAATTATTATAACGACTAGGTACTTAATAATAATAGGAAGACTTCACTTGGTGACTAAATGAAAATGTATGCTAGAAAGCAAAAAATATGATTAAACCGATTAGATTAAACTAGTATTTAAACCACACGTAGTTTATTGTTTACTCGTCAGCAATTAAACGCGTAAGCACAAACGCCAATTAAGCGAATTTATCAACAAAAAGTAGACTTAAAAATATTCAACAGTTCAGTTGAACATTTTGTACCGTCGAATTATTGTTTTGTAGTTTTTATTCGTATCGGTAGCTTCTTATTGTTTAAATATAAATGCGTGCGCCACAATCAAGTTCAAGTGGGTTTCCAAATTAGTTTTAATCAATCCTTTATTAATGTCGCAGCTAGACAAAATTTCTTGTTATGGCAAAGAAAATTGAGGGCAGTATTTTTTCTGGAACATTAACACAATTATTGGCTTCAGTGAGCGGTAAATATCAATTTGTTTTTCTTGTTTTTGGTATGTGTATAACTTTATTCGTGACGTTTATTGCATACAAAAGCAAACTTAATTGACTTAAGTGTGAACTGTTTTACATTGACTTTTTATTTTTATGGAATAAATCAAAAATCAGATACAAATATAAAATTTTCATTTTGCAATGTTTTCCTTTTAAAAAATTTTACCTAAAATCAAAACAAAACATCAAATAAATAATATATTTTCGAACCAATATTTAGTTCCTCATCATATATATATATATATATATATATATATATATATATATATATATATATATATATATATATATATATATATATATATATATTATATATATATATATACAATCGTTTAGATTATAAAAATGATAGACATTTTCATTTACTACATATTTGTTTCACATAGTACCTACTGCTTTTTTCTTATACATAAGAATATTAAATTTCAGTCTAAAATATATTCTTAGATGTTACATACCTGGATTTAATGAATAAATCATAATTTAATGTCCTTAGATATTTTGTAAATAACTTTTTATAAATCAATTTAAAATGCTGTACCTATAGTAATAATTATTAATACTCCATTTTGTACTAATTTGCCTCTAAATTTGAAATTTTCTAATCAACAATTTGAATCTAAAGTTTAGATTAATAAAGAACTAAAGATTTCAAACTACTCGTATGTACGATCTTACTACTTGCGCATGAAATGTTTTTCAAAAATGGCACTTTCAGTTAAAAGTATTTATGATTTTCTGTCGACGTTTCGACTGGGACTGTGATAGGAGTATATTTAATTTCATTTCAATTTTGTTAGAACCATTTAAGTATAAATAAAAAATAATTTTTTTTTGCATTATAAATTAATTACTACGAACACTAGTAAGAATAAGTAAAAAAATTCTCAATCTGACCCGTATGTTTACATTCTGTTGTAACATTTGTAATCTTTTCGCAATCGAAACGGAGTAATAAATCAACATTTTAAGGAAAACTACATACAGCACAGGCGGCTCAAACAAAATAGTTATTTTAATAGAATCTGCCACTAAAACGTGAATTTAAAACTTCCCAAATCCCAACTGTTTTAAGAAAATATAGCAGTAGACCTTGATAATCTGAAAACAAATTGGTTTATTACACCATTTACATTACAATGTAAAAAAAAAATTAAAAATAGCTGTAAGTTTTATAACATATTAGTTGAAAATGTACCTCATAATGATTTTTATTGTAAAAGCGGGTAGAGAACTTAAAATTACAAACATTTACTTATTATAATGAAAAACTGTGTTTTAATTGTAAAAACACGAGTTTATTTGAGTTTTAATCTTAAATGTTAATAAAAGAATGTTTTATAATAAACTAGTGAAAATATAAAGATGAAATAATTTACAAATATTTTACAGATATGCAATATTTTTTACACTTCATAAATTTTACAATAAAACAATTCAGACATATAACCCATATTGAAAATCTAACCTATGCGATGATTTTGGCTGTACTTTCACAATTCAGTGGATTTATTTAGTGTAGGAAGATCTTCAAGATCCTACTCTCCAAAATCAGGAAACATGAAAGTCTCTGAATCACTGTCTTTACTTGATAAGTCACTTTTTACTGATATTATTATCGGTGACAGTGTATTATGAACATCCAAGATTTTGACCAAATTCCACATGTTTTCTTATTCTTTTCGCCTTTTGCCAATTTTCCTTGATCGTATGTAGTAGGAAACTTTCTAACAAGACTTCTACATCTTTTAATTTAAATGTCATATTATATTATAATATATATTTTTTAATTTGTGCTCGTATCAGTTCAATATGGTTTAGTTGGCAGTGGTAAAGAGGAAAACACACTACTTCAATATCATGTGTTTTTGAGTTCATCCGCTGTATAAGATACTGTAGGCTAATCATTTTACAAATTGTAACAATTCACTTTTTAAAGATTTTTTCTAGAAAATTAATGTTTCTGTCTGTTTGCCACTTAACGATATCATATTTCTATCAAAAAGTATACTCCCCGGCAAAATACAAAAATTGCATACGAAAGTTGCACTCTTTATATTTAAAACATATTTTGATTTTTGTCGATAAGTTACTCTGATCAAAAGGTATCGAATTTATACGGTTCATTCTACTACACAAAAAGCGCTGTTTAACATTTTTGTTTAAAATTAAATTTAATTTTTTCGCCCCCCCCCCCCCTACGGGGGAAGCAGAAGTGTAAAAGCGCTAAAATCTTTTTTGGAGTTCCAAAATTGAAATTTTGGGAAAAGGTAACTCTCTGACGTGTCGACTACTATGGCGATTGTGAAAACACCTACAGGAATGTATATATTTTTTTATTATTGCACGTCATTTAAAACAAAAAACAAAATTGTTTATATGCTGTCTCTCGTTTTTATTTGTATGTAGGTTCACCATGATCAAAACAAAATATTATAATAATAGAAATGTTATTTCTTTAGCTTTAATTGTCTGATATACAATAACATAGTATATTTGTTTACCATGGAGTAAAAACAGTTATTATGCTCAAATCTTAAACAAACTCACACAAATATCACTTAACCAAAATAAAAATTTGACAATGAGCAACTGTGCAGTTGTGTTATATAACTGTTTTGTGCTATTATGAATACTCGAAATTTAGAAATTTAAATACCATTTATGCCGACTTTATACTTGGAAAAGTCCTGGAGATAGGTCGATATATTAAATTGACACTCTCATTAATATTCGCTGGAGATCATCAATCCCAGTGGTACACCTAGAATTTTCCTGTGGGGGGGGGGGGGGGGTTTTGGATGGACACCCAAATTTTTTGTATATTACCTCCACCATTTTAAGTACTTAAAATGCGTGAGTAACAGTGTCGGAATAATGCTCTGGGGGGTTTTAACCCACAAAACCACCCCCTGGGTGCGCTACTGGTCAGATCATATACAGGGCGATATGTAGATCAGATCATACTCTCCTCGTAGCTAAAGTAAAGTTCAAAGTCCCAACAAAGGAAGAGAGTATCGGGGTACATTTAGCGCTTTTCTGAGGCTGTTATTATGTGCAGCTTGTATTCTCTTTTTGTTTAATTTAGTTATGTATCCCTATGGGAGATATGCATATATTATTATTGGAAGTATGATGCTGTAAATCAGTCTTATTTTCGTTTTTAGTCTTAATTTGCTTCTTCTACCTACCAGTTCTTTTATTGCCGTTCTGGCTGTTGCTTTTTAAATGGTGTTGTCCATATATTACGTGAAGGTTAGTCCTTAATATATTGTGACTCCTAGGTATTTTGCTCTTTTACATTCGATAGGATTATTTTAAACTGTCAGGTCTCATCCGGGTTTTCTCTTTTCTTTTAAACATGACTGCTTGCGGTTTTTCTAAGTTGATGGCTAGTTTCTATTGGATACTCCATTCTTCTATATTATCCAATACTGTCTGTAAGTTATTTACAGCTACATAAATATTTAAGTGTTTAGCCGAAATTGTTGTGTCATCTGCATAAAGACTTATTAGTGTTCCTGGTGTACATCGACGGTGTACATTGCATACAGTAGAGGTGACAGGACCGCCCCACGTGGGTAAAAATTTAAAACTACTTCCTGTGGGGAAATTATTACCGGAAATTATCTTGGTAAGAGAAGTAAGCTCGAGCGGTAAAGTTCGTTGAAAGTCCCGAAGTACATTTATTTCTTACTCCTCGAATACTTCCTCTGACTGCTCTCTGCGTAGGTAGGTAAAGTTTCGAAAGTAGGTCCCAGCCTTAACGAATTATCTGTTTAATTTAAAAAATGTTTTTTGCAAACGAATTTAGTCTCAATGCTAAAACATCACAGATTAAATCTTTTATTTTAAAATTTGCTACACGAAAAAAAATTAGGAAATAGAGCGTGTCTCCTATTGTATGTTTCGTGTTTACCTAAATAAATAATTTCTTTACTTTGTTACTTTATTTTTTTATTTAAAGTTAATAATATTAAATCTACAAAACTTTATATGTGTATCGACGACTAATACACGACTATATTATTAAAAGATTTTCCAGGAAACTTCATAATTTACACTTTTAATTCTATAACATCAATGCTGTCACGTAAATTCGGATTAGATGCTAAATTTTCATTACTTTTAAATATGCAGTCAGAAAAATTACGCAACTATAAGCAAGCATGTTATTCTTTTTTAAATTAATATATTTCGACAACTCTTTGAACATGAATACTGGAAATTGAAACGTCAATAAACGTACTTTAACCTTTAATTGTGGCTTATTCTCATTTAAATAGTAATTATTTTAAAATGCCACAAGAAAATAGCTTCAGAACAATATGAATACTTGTTCAAAAATGATTTTATATGTGTAAATCAGAATTAATGAAATATAACGAAGAATGACTTCATTCCAGCTAATTTCCGAGTCTAGTATCCGAAAAACTCTCAGATCAATCCCTGACGTGATCTTCTGACTCCTAGTTATTTAAAATATTATAGATTAGATATAAATTTTCAAACTTACTTAACCAATATTAATGAATTTTATATTGTTAAAATCAAAACAATAAAGAAGACTTTTGTATACGAGTCCTTATACCAACGGAGGGCCAAATGTTGAGTTTCATTTTTAATTTATAATTTTAGTTTTCTAAATTTTAGTTTTTTATCTTCATTCTTTTGCCCAGGAAGAACAAATTTTTTTATTATTATTTTAAATATTATTGTGCTGTGTCTAAGATCACTTCTTCTTCTTCTTCTTTAAGTGCCATCTCCGCGACGAAGGTTGGCAATCATCATGACTATTCTGACCTTCGAGGCAGCTGCTCTGAACAATTGCCTTGAGCTGCAACCAAACCACTCTCTCAGGTTCTTCAACCAGGAAACGCGTCTTCTTCCTACACTTCTTCTACCCTGTACTTTTCCTTGAATTATGAGTCTCAAGATGTTGTATCTTTCGCCTCTCATCACATGTCCGAGATATTGCAATTTCCTTTCTTTTATTGTATTTTCCATTTCTCTCTTTCTGTCTATTATCCTTAACACTTCTGTATTCGTGACTCTTCTCACCCATGGAATCCTTAACAATCTTCCAAATGTCCACATTTCAAGCGCGTTAAGTCGATTTATTGTATTCCGGTTTAATGTCCATTATTCAGCTCCATAGTAGAGTACACTGTATACATATCATTTAATTAGCCTTATTCTTGGGGCCAATGTCAGATCTTTGCTGCATAAAATCTTTTTCATTTTCACGAAGTTGGCACGTGCTTTTTAAATTCTGACTCTTATTTCTGCAGTATAATCGTTATTTTCTGTGATTGTCGTTCCCAAATAAGTATATCTTTTTACTCTCTCAATCTGCTGCCCGCCTACCGTTAATATTTCCGTTTGTATTGTTTTTCTTGCTAATTTTCATAAATTTGGTTTTTTTGATGTTAAGAGAGAGTCCGTATTCTCCACTATATCTTAATATTTTGTTCATTATTATTTCTAAGTCTTCCAAGTTGTCGGCTATTATGACTACATTGTCGGCATACCTAATGTTGTTAATTAAACTTCCGTTCACTTTTATACCGACTGTCTCGTTTACTAAAGCTTCTTGTATGATTTCTTCAGAATAAGCATTAAACAATAACGGCGACAGTATGCAACCTTGTCTGACCCCTCTCCTTATCTCCACTTCTTCTGACATTTCTCTTCCAATTTTCACATTTGATCGTTGGCTGTAATATAAATTTGATATCAATGTTACATCCCTCACATCCAGATTCTTGTTTTTGAGTACTTCTATTAGTCGGTCATATTTTACCTTATCGAATGCCTTGTTGTAGTCTATAAAGCATACATAAAGATCTCGATTAACATCCAAACATATTTGCGTCAGCACGTTAAAAGAAAGTAGTTCCTCTTTTGTGCCCACTCCATTCCGAAATCCAAACTGGGAATTACTAATATCCATCTCCAGCTTAGCGTGTATTCTATTATGGATGATTTTTAGCAGGGTTTTTAAGGTATGTGACATTAGACTGATCGTTCGATAATTACTACATTATTCTATGTATTCTATTATGGATGATTTTTAGCAGGGTTTTTAAGGTATGTGACATTAGACTGATCGTTCGATAATTACTACATTATTTGGCATTTACTTTCTTTGGTAGACAAATAAATGTTGGTGTCATCATTTCACGTGGAATGATTCCTGTGGAATAGATTGTGTTTAGTAGTTGGACGAAAAGATCTATATTTTTTTCATTGACTAGTTTTAGCAATTAACTTGGTATTTCATCATAATTTCTGACTTTGTTATTTCGGGTCCTTCGTCTTTACTCTGATTATCTTCATATGTATTTTCCTGTCTCTGGTCATGGAATAATTCCACTATATATTCTTTCTATCTTCCTAATTTTTGTTCTGTCTCCACTAAAATATTTCCTTGTTTGTCCATTAGTATGCTTGAGGTTTTTTGTTTTGCTACCCCAGCTAATTCTCTAAATTTCTTATGGAGATTAAAGTTATCATATTTGTTTTGTAAGAGGTTACAAAAAGATAAATCACAGATTATACCACAATTTTCATGGATGAAAATAAGTCGATTTGAACTAATTTACCTATATGCAAAAGTGCGCCTAGAAAAAAAAACGGTGTTTTTTGGAACAATAGTAAACCGTCCGGAGGAATATTAAAAAATTAGGTTTTATTTTGTAAGTCGAAATAAAACCGAGTTTTTTAATATTCCTCCAAAACGGTTTTAAACTTTTTTATTAAAATTTATATCACGTGTTAGCATTTCATTTTACCTATTTTACAACTTGTTTGTCTTGTAGTATTTTTTTGTAAAATCATTCATTTAAGAGATGCAGCCACTTATTTAAATGTCAAGCTAAAATAATATATGTAGGTGTTTGAATCCCAAAATAATGTTAAAATGTTCTTTCTAAGTCATTCTAGACTTAGAACCCGACAGCGTTGCCAAAACATCAGAATAGTAAATAAATACACTAGTCAATGGAATTTTTAAAATGAAGAAAATAATTTCACCTGTCAGTAATGTGTAAAACGAGATACGTTTAATCCACAATATAATAGATCACACAAAAATATATTATTTTAAATACATTTTAAATCTCAAATTGAGAGGCACCAAATAAATTAATACCTTTTATTATGTAAGATTGCATAGGGGGAAATTAGTGTAACAGTATAAAAAAGGCTGGAAAGCCAGTGTAATAAAAAAGAAATAGAAAGTGGTATATAAGAGAAAGAAGGAATACTGTAAAATGAATGGACAGAATTGCGGGATTGTAAAATGGACAGAAAGCTTAGTTTACTCAAGAGTTTACCAAAAGCACATATATAAACTACCATTTTTAAAAGTTATCTTAACTTAAAAAATAAATCTAAATGTTAAAACTGATTCTTCAAAAATCGCATTATCCAGATACATTCACAAGGTAAAGCAAATCCACCATATTATATACATATACATTTAATATAAAAACAATACATTTATTTATTAACGGATACCATATAATTATATATAAAACATTACAAAATGATATATTAAACTAAAAATATACAAGTAAATATAGGACAGTACATTTAAGGAAAAGAAAGATAGCAAATTACAAATTGAAAAAAATACAATATTCGCCTTAAACTTTGTTTACAATCAATCTTTAAGTACAAAGTAACAAATCAAGGCCTATTTTACCACAATTTAGAATCATTCTGTTCATTGGAGAATGTTTAACAAAATTACGAATTGACCTTGAAATGAAACAACTTTCAATGTGAAAAGAAAGAACATCCAGTACATCCCGATTTAACCCGGCATACGACACGTGGGGTGTGAGAAACCCCAGAGTTCAGGGGTCGTATTTTTTAAATCAATCGAATTTTTTCGTATACGACTTAATGCGAATGAAAAATTTCGTATACGAATCCGAATGTTTATTTTTGAACGTCCTTCAAAATGTTCTATGCATACGAGAAGAATTTGCACCGGCAACACTGCAAATTCGAACAACCAAAACTCAAAAAAAAAAAGAAGAATAATTGACAGTTTTACTTTATACCTATTTTATGGTGACTTTTTCATCTAAAACAATTCGTTTCTCGTAAATTAGCTGAAAGAAGTAAAAAAAAAGGGTATAAAATATGTTGGTTCGGTGTCGACCGAACAAAAAAAGAGCTGTTCAAGCCTATCAACTACATTGTGAGGGGCTTTGTTAATCTGTATAATTTTTAAAATTGTGCATCCGAATAATCCTTTAGAAAGATAAGAAAAAGAGGGTAAACTCTGACTCTCCGTTTCGCTAATATTTCCGCCTCTGCAAGGGCATTAACTAAATTTCCTTTTATTAAAAAATTATTTAAACCTTCTATGGAAAAAAGTTCAATAATAAAAATATTGTATATTATAACAACGATTAAAAATTATCAGCTGAAATATTATCTGACGTACACGGGCCCAGTGACAACTGAAATGACAACAATTGCTTGGATCGTATACTAACGACGAAATTCGAATGGTTCAGACCCATTCGAGTCGCCGTATATGAAAAAATTCGTAAATGCCAACAGCGCTTCAGTAGCTTTCGAATACAGATTTGCCTATAATCTGATACAGTCAGATCAGTCGGCAACTAGATATACCGTAAAGCTTTGGTTTCCTCGAAAGCGGTACCGGCAAATTGCGACCGTAATATTGCGATGAATGACGTCAGATTGCGGTGGAAAAATCAAGTTTATTTATTGGGGAAATGAAATGTGTAAACTTAGAAAGTCTGTACTGTTTTGCGTTGAAAACGAGCGACCATGGACGACTTCGATGTTGCTCTTCTAGTAGTGCTAGATGGTGAGCAATCAGAGAAAAAGAATAATAGAAGAAGTGAATCTGACCTTTTTAAATATAGAACTGTAGAGGGTGCATACCAAATTTTGATTTACCGCCATTTACATACTAACGAAAATAAGTTCAGATAATATTTTCGGTTGATGCCGGTCTTATTTGATTACGTCCTAGGATATATAAAAAACGATCTTTGTGCAATACCCACAAACCGTGTTCCAAATCCATCCATCAAACACAAAAGTACCACATAGTCTTACATATATTTTTATTTTGAAGAAATGTACATTTATTTGATAAATTTACATACAAGTATTTATAAAGTATTTTAGGCCAAGCTCCACGTCTACTGAAGTAGCGGATGGTCCAATTGCAGTTATATCATAGGTAGCAAATATAATATTTGATGTGGAGCTACCTGCTGATAATGGTCTATACTCACAGTCAGAACTTGTCAATGATTATAATTGTTTAATCTCTGCATTTCCTACTAAATTTCCAATTTGCATTCGAAGCCCAGCCTGAACTACTTTTAGCAACTGTTTATTTATTTTTGCCATTGATGCAAAGAATAAAACATTCTTATCTTTTCGTTTCCAAATAAGATTGGTTTAGGGGTGAAAAATTATCATAGTGATTAAAGTTTAGTCTAAACTTAACAGACCACTTTTTTATTTCAGTTATAAGTAGATGAGGATAAATTTGAAAAAAAAAGAATTTTTTTCCTTAAATTTTAATCTAACAGAATTATTGACTTTCCATAAGGAGTAGTTAACGGTTGAAAAATTACTAGTGTGGTAATAAATTCATTAAAACCTAGCAGAGCACTGTGGTATATCATAAATATTATTTTTGGAATTCTACTAGTTTTAACCGTAAACTAGCAAAATCGCTGCCCCTTAAGGGTGGTTTGCTGGTGAAAAATATTAGGGTGGTAATAAATCAGTGAAAAATAGGTAAAAAAATATACTATCGGCAAAAATTTTTTTCTGAATTCAGCTAGCTTTAACCTTAAGCCAGCAGAATCGCTCCCATTAAGGGTAGTTTGGTGGTGAAAAATTATTAGGGTGGTAATAAATTAGTCAAAAATGGGTGAAAAAATATTCCATAAGCCAAAAGTGTTTTTTTCCGAATTCTGCTAGCTTGAACCTTAAGCCAGCAGAATCGCTCCCCTTAAGGTTGGTTTGGTGGTGAAAAATTATTAGGGTGGTAATAAATTGGTGAAAAATTGGTGAAAAAATATTACGTAGGTTAAATTGGATTCCGCTCATTTGTCCCCGCTAGCTTAAGGGTCCTCGCATTGTTTCTTGAATGGCTCTCATAAATTTGGTAAAATTTTTGTCATCTAATTCATCCATAAAATTTATTAAGTTTTCCCTTTGAAGACTTCGTTTGGCTTTATCCTGGATCACATTTGTCTGTTCTACCTTCCCTCTGACAACTCATTAATTTCCTCCTTATGCCTTGATTTGAAATTGAAATTTCTCTAAAACAGCTTGCAACATCATATAAAACAGAGTTAGTACCGACGTGCTTCTCATACATTATTACCAAGTGCACTTACTTAGACAAGGTACCACCACATGTTCGGCACACTCGCGCTGGTAGCGATGAATACAAATTTTTTATACTCTACAATATAATGTATTACAGGTATTTTCACATACTTGTCTTAGACTTACGTCATATAATTTATTTAAATCTCCAAAGGACTTTATCTGAAATTGCCCATATACTTTAACATTCTTCTTAACCTCCTCTTTGTTTTTCATCGATTCTGCCATTTTGTGAGCTTTTATTATGACCATATCTTGATAATTGTGCGCGTTCGGTCGGTTAATGTCTACAATCCTCTTTCACATTTTTATGTCCACTAGATTCCATACCATCATATCCAGCTATGGTGTCCAATATCTTTTGAATTGCCACAATCACATTTCTCTTTAGGTGTTTGGTCTTCAGTAAATTGTTGAATGATTCAAACTATGGTCATGTTTGTATTAATTCTTGAATTTCTTCTACAACAATGAGCCCACGTATTAGCCACCCATATATTTATATATATATATATATATATATATATATATATATATATATAAAGGTACAAGATATCGGCATAGCTCGCAACAAAGAAGAAAAATATAATAAAACATGTGTATAAGATGGAAGGTAACCGTATATACGTATTTCTGACTATTGGTCGTCTATTCTTTGTTGCGAGCTATGACGATAGCTTGTAGCTTTATTTTACAACTAACTCGCATTCACCTTTTTCTTATATATATATATATATATATATATATATATATATATATATATATATATATATATATATATATATATATATATATATATATATATTATATAAAAGTACACTCACTAGTCACCTACTGCAGTGACTAGTGAGTGTACTTTTGGGCCTGAAAACATCATTTTACGTTTTTTTTCAGTTTTAAATGATTGATAACTCGAAAACTTTATATTTACTTAATAAATAGTCTATACTAAATAAAAAAAGAACGCAAAAAAATGAAATACTTGATTATTTATTAGCATTTTGTTAGATTTAAACATGTGTATTACTTATGTAAAAACTTTTATTTCTAGATAGGATCATCTAGATGAATTTTAACTGAGTTATACCATTTTGTAGTCACTCAGGCGCACAATTATAAATAATAATTACATGTTTTTCATGAATTTATTTTTACTGTAAAAACAGTTATTTGTTTTTCAGTATACACAATTATTATTATCAAAGTGCAGCTGCTTTGTTTACCTATTTCGAGCTAAAAATATAAACATTAATCAGCATTTAGAATTTATTTCTAACGAAAGGATTGTTATAACCAATATTAAAATAATACTAATTCCTTAGAGTTTTTTATTAATAACAGTTTCAACAATTTTATCCTTATGCTAATATACATATAATATATATATATATATATATATATATATATATATATATATATATATATATATATATATATATATATATATATATCTACATATACAGGGTGGCCCATCCTATACATCTTGGTCAATGTACAGAAAACAACTTAATATCCAAACTTTTTTTCTTCATAGAACTATACACGGTTATTACCACTACAATATAAAAATAATCTAACTGATACAGGGTGATCCAAAAATGCGTGGCATATCAAAGTTATATTTTTTGTCATGGAACACCTATATTTGATGACATTTTTTTATTTTTCGTAAAAAATTCGCTTTACGTTTATAAGGGTTTCTTATAACTAAATACAGGGTGTTTTTAAATATAAAACTGTGTGATTTATTAATAATATAAAACACCTTACCTTAATACACCTTAATAAATAAATAAAACACCTTATATTTTATTAGTCTGTTGTGTAGAAAATTTACTTACCTTTCAATGAATCAATGTTGTTCATCAGTTAACTTCAAGCACCAGCAAGAAGCGCTACTACCAGACTTCACAATGGCAAGTGCGACCTTGCCAACCCGGAAAACCACAGAAAGCATATATATATATATATATATATATATATATATATATATATATATATATATATATATATATATATATATATATATATATATATATATATATACAATCTTACACTGATCTACATACGTCAAATAACTGTCAAAGTTAAACTTGATAATTAAAAGTACTATTAGTTTTTAATAATTGTGTGTATATTAAACAGTATTTAATAGTTATATTACAATTAATAAGTATTCAAGATTCCCATTCAGGTAGCCAACGGAGTGGTACGGTGGTTAACGTGTACGGAGTGTAAATAGCTCCCCCCTAAATGGGGGAAGCTTTAAAAAGAAAGACGCCGTTAGGTGTAACTATTAACCAGACAATGAGTGCAAATAACTCTAAAAGTGATGCGGAGTCAGAAAATTATTTATCGGTCCCCGTACAAGACATGGATACCACTTTAAGTTCTGAGACAACAGCTGAAACCAGTCGTCAGGTCATTAGTGATAAAGAAAAGGATATTTATAAACAAAATAAAACACCTAAAGTTTTTAATCTAAGAAATGGAGATAAGTATAATTTGAGTAATATTTGTGTTTTTATCGAACGAAAAAATATTGAAAATGCCGGCCGTCTTCATCCCTTATTTGTGGGAGATATCTTACACAAAAAAACTAAATGTTAACAATATTAACCAAATTAGATCTGTTGGAAAAAATAGAATAAAAGTTAGTCTAAAAACATGTTCTGATGCCAATGCTTTAGTAAACAATCCTCTTTTATCATGAAATGATCTTGTAGCGTTTATACCAAATCATTTATTAGAAATTAAGGGTTTGATAAAAGATATTGATACTCAATTCGATACGAAATATATTTTAGATAACATAAAATCTCCTTCAACAGTAGTTGATGTTAAACGTACACATCGTAGAATAGAAAAGGATGGTGATATACAGTATGTCCCCAAAAAAAACCATTATTGTAACTTTTGAAGGGAACACTTTACCTAATTATATTTCAATAAATAGTGTATATTTTTCGGTGGAGCGGTTTTTTAGCAGAGTTACACAGTGCTTCAGATGTCTACGCTATGGTCACATTTCTAGGCAATGTAAAAATATTGAAGAGTTATGTATTAAGTGTAGTAATGTAAAAGCTGAAAATCATGTTTGTCACGATTCAGAAATTCGCTGTTTATATTGTAAAACAAATGACCACGTTTCTATTTCAAGAAAATGTCCTCATTATGAAAAACAACGTAAAATTAAGAATGTTATGGTTGAACAAAATATTTCCTTTATTGAGGCAAAAGAATATTGTGAAATGTCTTATTCTGGTATATCTGTAAACAATAGTTTTTCTATTTTATCCAACTCCAATTTTCCGCCTTTACCAGCGATTGAATCTAAGTCTGGAAATTCTAACTCCCTTTTTCACTCAAATTTTAAGAATAATAGCAATTACGTTTTGCCCACCCATCCTACACTAAGTCCTACCGGCCATAGCAATAAAAAACGTCGAATTTCTAATGACACTCCTCCTCCACAACCGATGTTTCCATTTCAGTTTGGCCCTAATCAACCACTGCCTCGAAATAATAATCCACCAAATTATCAAAATTTAAATAACAAAAACATTGTAAAGTCAATTGCAGATTTTATAGTTGAATTTTTAAAAGGTATTCATACCATTGAAGATATCAAAAATTTGAATAATGATTTAATTCAAACAGGAATAAATAAAGTGTTGGAGGACACATGTAAAAAGTAACCTTCACTCCATTACCAAAGACATTAAATATTTGTCAGTGGAATGCACGTTCTGCTGTTTCGAATAAATATAGTCTAATGCATTATCTTGTAAATAATAATATTGATGTAGCAATAATAAGTGAAACATGGTTTAAACCCAAAAAAGTATATAGTTTCGTAGGTTATAATGTAATTCGTAAAGATAGACAAGATGGTTTTTCAGGAATTTGCATTTTGGTCAAAAAGTCGATTTCACACCTAGAATTAAGCATAGTTTCCAATTTTAATGTCGATCTTCTTGTTTTTGGTATTAATATCAAATTCAACAATAAAACTTTAAGTATAATTTCCGTTTATAGGTCACCGGATATTAAAACCAACACAACTGATTGTGTAAATATTTTTTCGCAGTTTTCAACTCCATGTATTATTAGTGGGGATTTTAACGCGCATCATGCTACTTGGGGATCCCATAAAAACGATTCTATTGGTAAACAACTCATTGAAGCAAGCAATAATTGTGATTTTGTAGTTATGAATACTGGCGAACCCACGTGTATTACCCGGCCAGGATGCAATGATTCTATGATAGATGTTACCTTTTGCTCCTCGGACGTAGCTAGTGATATAGATTGGGCAGTTTACTCTGACACACTTGGATCGAATCATTTTATGATAAAAATAACTCTTGCAATGCAGAAAATTCCGCAGGACATCACAATTCAGCGATATAGATGGAACCTAAAAGGAGCTAATTGGGAACAATATAAAGAGTTTGTGGAAGACTACTTTTATAACTTTACTGATGCAGAATATCCAACCACCAAAGAAAAATATGCATTCTTAATCAATTGTATAAATAATGAGGCACAAAGAACTTTAAAAGAATACAGACCGTTTAAGTGCAAAAATCGAACACTTTCACCTTGGTGGGATGCAGAATGTGACAACATAATTTCTGAAAGGAAACATGTACTGCAAGTATACAAAGAAAACCCCACAAAAGATAATTTTCTTGCATACCAAAAATGCATGGCACTTACTAAACGAACATTAAAAGAAAAAGCTAAAAAAAGTTGGATTGAATGGTGTTCCAATCTCAACAAAAATACTCAAACTAGCATGATATGGAAACAAGCAAAAAAAATGAATCGTAAAACAATAAACATTGGTAAGCCACATAATGATGATTTAATAGATGAGTTTTTTAATCATGTAGCTCCCCATACTGTTCCTTTCACTGTAAATATCGAACATACGATCTTAGATAAAAAACATTTTTTGGCAAATAATTTTCACATTAATGAACTAAATTATGCTTTAAGAAATAAAAAAAGTACTGCCCCGGGTTTTGATCAAATAAAGTATCCGATGGTAGAGAACCTACCAATTATAGCAAAAAGTTTTCTTCTACAAATTTTTGATGAGATGCTTGCAGGTGAGTGCATTGAAGATTTTAGGAAAATTATAATCACACCGATTCCTAAACAAGGTAAAGACCCTAACTTGGCCCATTCTTATAGACCAATTTCTCTGCTATCATGTGTGCAAAAAACTTTCGAACGTATGATAAAACATAGGCTGGAATGGTGGCTACATAAAAAAGACCTGCTTACGCCCTGTCAATTTGCATACAAAAGAGGAGTGGGTATGCTAGATGCACTTACAACCTACAAATATTCAAAATAATTTCTCTAGAAATAACTTTCTTCCAACATTTTTTATTGATATTGAGAAAGCATATGACACCTTAAACTTAAATATTTTGAGTAAAAAAATGATTATTGATTTTAACATTCCTAAGGCAATAGTGTATGCTATTATCGGATTATATTCAGAAAGACATGTTTATGTCAGGGATTTTAACAACCATTTATTAGGCCCAAGATATGTTTTCACAGGAATTCCACAAGGAGCTGTCCTTTTCTTTTCAATTTATACACAGCTGACCTACATAAATTAAAGTTGGAAAAATATCCTTTTAAGATCATCCAATATGCAGATGACTTCTGCATTTACTGTGAAACAAAGAAGAGAGATGAAGCTTTTGGATTTTTAATGGATACCTACAACGTTGTAGAAATATGGTTGGAAGAAAATCACCTTCAGCTGTCGGCCACAAAATCAGCAGTGACCATTTTCAGTAGACATAATATTCCCAATATCGAAACATTTATAGTAAAACAGCGAGAAATTCCTTTTAAAAAGGTAATTAAATATTTGGGCATTATACTGGATCACAAGCTCACATGGAAATTTCACATAGAATATATGTTAAATAGATGTGAAAAAGGCCTAAACTTTCTGAAAATGACAACTAAAACTTGGTGGGGAACAGATGTTCAGACTTCCTTACTTTTTTATAGAACTTACATTCGCTCTATCATAGATTATGGATGTTGGTTATATGGATCTGCCAGCAAGAACTTACTAAACAAATTAAACATATTTATAAACCAGTGTTTGCGTATCTGTATTGGGGCCATGAAGACAACTCCTATTGAGCCCCTTTATGTTGAAGCACGTGAGCCTCCAATTTGTCTTAGAAGACATTTCTTGGCCGAAAAATTTTTACTGAAAATTAAACACCAGAACACTTTCCTTTATACCGAATTAACAAATTTAAACAATTATGATTTAACGAATAAATATTGGATTAAGAAAAATTCTCCAACCCTATGTGAAGCTCTTAGAGAAAACACAGTTTGTGCTGATGAAGCTATTAATTTAAAATCACACACAGATATAAATGATTTTGAAGCTCTTTTTTATAGCGTTAAATTTATTAAACCAAATTATGTTAACACTGGAAGAGCAAATAACAACATTATAACAAGCATCTTATCCAATTGGGATTACTACAGTACTATCTACACGGATGCCTCCAAATCAGAAGACGGTACAGGATGTGCATTTTACATCCCCATGGAGAAGGTAGAAAAAATATTCAAATTAAAAGCAAATATTTCCATATTTAGTGCGGAAGCAATTGCCATATATCAAGCCCTACTTTTTGTTTCTAACAGAGATTCCTCCGTTATTATTGTTTCAGATTCCATGTCAGTTCTCACAGCCATTAACCAACCTTTTGTTCCAACCACATACTCCAATCCCTACATAATATTAATTAAAAAATTAGTTAAACACTTTAAGGAAAATAAAAAAAATGTGATATTTATATGGGCCAAAGGACACAGTGGAATTAAACATAATGAACATGTGGACCAACTAGCCAAATTAAGTATTTATTCAGTGGATACCACAGAATTTCTACCCAGTATTTCTGATTTGGTTGCTTCACGCAAGGCAGTTTTAAAATATAAATGGAGTGACCTATGGTCTGAGTTTTGTTTTACCAACCCAAATAGATACACTTCTTTACACACAACTGTCCCTGTTGCACATTGGCACAGAACTTATAATGTCCCTAGGCGTTATATAACAACCATATCTAGGCTTAAATTTGGACATGCTTGTTTTCCTGCTCATCTTGCAAGGATTCATGTGATCGAGAGTAAAAACTGTGTGGAATGTGGAGTGGAAGGTGACCTAGATCATGTAATTTTTGGTTGTGCCAAATATAATTTGGAATCCACCTTATTATATAATAATATAGTTCGTATTACCGGTAAATCTCCGTTTAACGTTTTATCTGCCCTAGTGACTCAAAATAGATTAATTTACGATTGCATAATCGATTTTTTGACCAAATGTAATATTTTTCTTTAGTTAAAAAAAAAATTTTTACTTTTTACCTTTGTTTTCTCTCCTTTATATGTTTAATCCTATTTACCGTGGCCTAGTTCTCCTGTGTATGTTATATATTATAATGTCCTGATGGTCCCCTGGACGTGAAACGAGTGACCCATGTTAATTGTATATGTTTATGGATATATATGTGTATGTATTATTTATATTTTTTCTCTTCTTTTTGTTAAATGTTGTAAATTTATCTATTTTAGTCTATTCGATTGCAAATAACTCAAAAACTTTTTACTGTACCTAATGAGATTAAAAAATCATGTAACTGGCTGTATGGCAAACTGCCGAAGCCATAAAAAAAAAAAAAAAAAAAAAAAAAAAAAAAAAAAAAAAAAAAAAAAAAAAATACACTGATCTATCAGTCTGTCCCACGGATTCTGGGGGAGGCAAAGTTCTGACAACTAGATCCTTGATGTCGGAAGGCAGATTGCTAGAATTGAAAAACGAGTTAAATGTTAAATGGGACATACTAGGACTCTGTGAAGTAAGAAGACGAGGAGAGTCTCTCGAAACACTAAACTCGGCTCACCTGTTTTATTATATGGGAAGTGAACACATGTCTGTAGGAGGAGTAGGCATTATAATATACAAGAAACTCTCCCAAAATGTGGTTTTAGTAAAAGTAATATCTGACAGAGTAATATATATAAATATACAATTAAATAAAAAGTGTATCGATAAGTCTAGACACCAACATCAACCCATCCTAACGAAGAGGTAGAACAATTTTACGAAGATGTGCACAGGGCCATAAGAGAGAACATTGCTCATTACACTGTCATAGGTGGTGATTTCAACGCAAAAATGGGAACACAGTTAGATGCATCGGAAATATCTCTGGGAAATTTCGGAAGTCCGGGTAGAAATGAGAGAGGTGAAATGCTTTTGTCATTTCTACTAGAGAATAATTTTTATCAAATAAATAGCTTTTTCTACAAGAAGCCACACAGACGTTGGACATAGAGGAGCCCAGACGGAAATACCCGCAACGAAATAGATTACTTTATTACAGATAAAAAATACATATTTAAAGATGTGACCATTCTTAATAGATTCTCGACAAACTCTGACCATAGGATGGTTAGAGCTACCATTAAGATATCTACTTACTTAGATAGAAGTCATATAATAAAAAAAACTCACGCTGGACACGCCCACAAGACGAAACAGCATTTGGAGACTACATTAACAACATTCTTGATCACAGCATAATACCAAACGATGTCGGTAAGTTGAACAAATAAATAGTTGATACACTTAAACTGGCACAAGCACGTTTTTGCCCAAAGAATAAACGAGATCAAAAGATCACTTTAGAAACACAACTTAAAATAACAGAGAGAAGACAGTTACAAAGTGAAAGAGACATTGACCCACAAACTATTCGGGCTCTCAATAAAGACATATCGAAAGCTGTGAGAAGGGATATTAGGAAATTTAAACATGAAAAAATCGTACAGACTATAGAGCAAAACAGGAGCATGAAGATAATGAGACGAAAAATAGCGACAAGTAGGAAAGAAATTTTCCAGCTTAGGAATAAAGAGGGTGAAGTATCAACAGACAGACAGAAAATACTTGAAATAGTCGAAGAATTCTACACTATATTATACACAAAATAAATTAACAATAACGTAAATGAAGATGGTAGACAAAAGGTTCAAAACCAGGGATCTGAGGACATTCCAGAAATTACTCAAGATGAGATACAATATGTACTCAAAAAAATGAAAAACAACAAGGCGCCAGGAGATGATGAATAGTTACAGAAGCTATAAAACTTGGCGGAACTTCTCTTCTGAAAAAAATACGAGACCTCTTCAATATCTGCTTGTATAGTCAAAAAATTCCTATAGCTTGGAATAACTCCATTACAATTCTTCTGTATAAAAAGGGTGACAACATAAACCTAGAGAATTACAGGCCAATTTCTCTACTCCACCATTTATACAAATTGCACACTGAATAATAACCAATCGATTGGAAGCAAAATTTGAGCTACATCAGCCAAGAGAACAGGCTGGTTTTCGCCCCAACTACGGTACAAATGACCACCTACAGTGCATAAAAGTCTTGATTTAAAAATAAATTTAATACAATAGACCTCTAGTTCTAACATTTATAGACTTCCATAAAGCGTTTGATACTATCAAACTACCCGCACTTCTAAAGGCATTGGAAGAGTGTCGAATTGATCATAGATACATAAATATTATAGAAAATATATACAGAAATGCTACAACAACTATAAATCTGCACGGTCGTACCAATAAGATACATATCAGGAATGTTATTCGACAGGGAGATACTATGTCGCCTAAGTTGTTTATTACTGTACTTGAACATGCTTTGAGTCACTGGAATGTGAAAGTAAAGGAATAAATATTGATGGTGAGATGCTTAGTCACCTACGATTCGCAGATGATATTGTTCTGATTTCAGATGACTTAAAGGCTAAAGACCAGTGATATGTTGAATGAACTCAGCGATGCAGCACGTAAAGTAGGTCTAAATATTAACTACCAAAAGATAAAAATGATGACTAATTTAGTTCCGAGCCATCTTTTAAGGGTAGAAGACGTCAAAATTGAAATTGTTGACAGCTACATATACCTTGGACATACGGTAAAAATTAGCAGAGATAATCAAACTGCTGGGCTGCTAAGAGGAGTAACACTGGGATGGGCAGAATATGGAAGACTGCATGATATTTTTAAAGGTGATATACCTATCAGCTTAAAAAGAAGATCTTTTAATCAGTGTGTCCTGCCTGCCCTTACATATGGCGCAGAGACACTTACCCTAACAAGGACATCTACACGAAAACTACAAGTAACGCAACGTAGAATGTAAAGATCATTGTTAGGCATAACGTTACGAGATAGGGTAAGAAACGAAGAAATCCGTAGAAAAAGTGATGTAGAAGGAATTATAAAACACATAGCCAAAATTAAATGGAGGTGGGCAGGACACGTCGCTAGAATGAAGGATAATAGGTGGAACAAAAAAAGTCTTGGAGTGGAGACCGAGAGCGGATAGACGAAACCCTGGAAGGCCACCCACAAGATGGACTGACGACATAAAGAGGATTTGTACCAACTAGATTGCAGCAGCGCAAGATAGATCTGAATGGAGGTTTTTCGAGGAGACCTATGTTCAGCAGTGGACGACTATGGGCTGATGATAATATATATGTGTATTACTTATTACTGTATGTATCCAAACAGAGAGTCTGTAAGGAAATAGTATTAGAGTATTAAAAGCTTTGGAATAATGGGTATTTCGAAAATAGCGCAATATTGCATAAACAAAACGCACAAACGGATGAAAATTTTTGCGAAAGTTACAAAGATATAGAAAACTTCTAGATATAATAAAGAGTGTAAAAATAAACTATCTATGACACATTTACCGTGTAGAAAGATACATCCTTTCATAGTTGAAAATGGAGTAAAATCTTAAATAAGTAGCTTTGGAAGAAGAAAATGATTCTAAAGATAAAAAGATAAGAAAGATAAAAAAGATTAATTATCTTCTAATGATAATGGGTAATCCTCATTACACCTTCACCTTTACAATTAACTTTCATTAATCGAGAGGGTATCTAAAATAGATATGTCCAAAGGTGAACTCAATAAAAATAATCTCAGAGAATATTATAATATTTCGTGAATATATTTTTTCCAACACAACTTTAACGAAAGAATCGACATTAATACTTACTATCTGGTAATGTCGAATATCTTTGTTGGGTACCATTTTATTAACTAAATGATCTAATCTTAAGTAAATATTTCTAGCAAACCACTTTTTCCTTGACTGACTACGATATTGCAATAACCGCCAGCTAGAAAGAACCAACGCAGTGTATCTTAAGTATGTACACAGCAAATATCCAATATTCAAACTCAAATCTACTACTAATGTGTTACACCATTTTCTGTTTTTACATTATTTTAGCCACATATCTCTTTTTATACATATCACAGTTAATTAGCCATATATCATCTGAAACTGTATTATGTATGTGTCTCATTCCGTGTATATTGGTGTTATATTCGATCTACACATTATTATTCATATACTTTTCGGTATAAAACCTTTAAATCGTTGATACCGCCTTATTCGTATTATCGTCTCATATACAATCAATGTTAATTACTAATTAATTAAACTTCGCGCCCCACCTTAAGCATACGATATATATTTATACATTAAATTTTCAGCACTGTATGCAAAATAGTTTAGTAACGATTAATTTGAACATTACTGATCTACGTAGAAATTGTGTATGGAAGGAAAAGTACAGATAGGCAAAACGTAGTATCAGTAAATTAAAGCAACAAAGTGGCTGTTAAAGATACATGCAACATTCTACAAATAAACGTGGTTAATACTGTAGAGGGGTTCATGGGGTTGAAATTATCCAAAAAAAAAAGAGGCGAGGCGAATTATACTCGATGACTGATTTAATTTTAATTTAATAGAGAGGGTTCTCAAAAGATCTGGACAAGTCTCTCGCTTTAACAAAAATAATGCCAAATAAAGGGGGGCCTAGTTTATACAGAAGGAAAATGCATTTAGAATTAATAGACTCTACAGTTATATATTCAGTCCAAGTCTCGAAGGAAGTTCTTCTTCTTATCGTGCTGTCTTCTGACGAAGATTGGCAATCACTTCTTTAAACGCTTCCCTATCTTTTGCAACGTAAAATATCTACTCAATATTGAGATTAGTCCATTCTCTGATATTCCTCAGTCAAGATTTTCTTCTTTCTTCCCAATCGTTTTTTCCCTCTATTTTTCCTTTCATGACGACGTGTAAAAGAGAGTATTTATTATTTTGAAGTATCTGGCCCAGATACAATTAGAAAGAAAAAAAAATACATGAAAATCTTGATAAGAGCGTAAACGAAAACCACTACTAAGGTCATAAGCCCGTATGCGACAACCTCAGCAATTACTGTACAAGTGATAAATGAGAATGTGACTATGTACAAAAAAAGAGCACAAGGTGAAAATTTCTAGGAAAGTCACCAGGGGACAAGTCTCTTATGTATGCAGGTGTAGCCCAGGGCTCGCCGAACGCTCACTGTCATATTGAAGGTAACTCCGGACATCGCTCTACAGTTTCGTCTTCTCGTTCACACTTCCTGTAAGGAGGTGTGTCTACTAGGCCCAGTGTGTGGAGGTGTTTGCTTAATTGACAATGGCCAGTTAAAGAACTAACTGTCAAGCGTAGGTTTTTCCTAAACAAATTTGAGACCTTATAAAGAGAATCACACAAAAAAACATTTTAAGTATTGACAAAGCACCTGTACAGCCATTTGAAAATGACCTTTGCTCTCAAATGAGATAAACAAATATTGTTTACAAACTACTTCACCGATTGTGCCCATCTTTCGCAAATATAGTAACTACATAAAAACTCACATGTGATTTAAATGTTTTTATTATTTATTTTAATAATTATATACAATTAAAAAATATGCTTACTTTCGGGTTTAATGTGCATTCACTTTTTTGTTGTGCAAATATTTTCAAGAAAGTCGTCTGTTGAACGTTTTTATCTAGAATGCGTAGTTTTTTCACAATATTGAACTGAATGAAATTAAGTCGCTTTTTTGCTTAAGTATTATGACGCAGTAAAAGTTTCGATAGCCACTTCCCCAATATTTATATATATATATATATATATATATATATATATATATATATATATATATATATATATATATATATATATATATATTTCTTTGTAGTACCAATTGACTTCTGGACGAAAAGTATTCCCATTTGGCATCCGTGAATATTCACGGGCCACAATATACAGCGAATTCTGTTGCGGTACCAATTGGCATCAATCGCTGTTGCGGTTTCTTTGGCATCGATTGGCTTTGGACCTTTAGCATCCATTGGTTTATGACTCAAGTCGACAATAATACCTAAAGGTTTCGGTGGAATTCTACCTGAGTCAATTCATCTGTTCAGTCATTGTAATATTTTGTTGTCGAAACGGATGTTTAAAAATTTAACTTGTTAGAGTATATTACTCTTTATCCATAAATTGTAGGCAGGTAGTTATTGCTTTTTTCGAGATTGAATATTTCTCTTTTAAAATTATGACAGCTTCAAATTTGATTTAATTTGCTAAATATTTTTATTTTACATTTTTTAAGCTCAGTAATTTAAAAATGTTTTATCGTCTTTTAACAACTTCTAGTCTGATTATTCCCTGAGTAAAAGAGCTCTGTTGTAATGAATTATTTGGTATTACTAAAGAAATTCTGGTATAGTAGGATTAAATGTTAAAATTAAATGTTACAATGATTGTAACTTCATGTCTTGGGCTGTTACGTCGCATTATGGGCTATATGGGCTGTATTTTCTCGTTCTTGTTCGTATTTCTCTTCGATTTCAAATTCAAAGTCCATGAAAAATACTTAGAAAGCAAACAAAAGTACTTATAAGAGTATACGACCATTTGATAACACTCACTGTGAAAATTTTTGCAAGTGAAGATGTTTAAGACAACAGGCACATTATTGCCGAACGCAAAGTGCACATAACTTTCTCCTTTATTTTTTGGTATCTGACTTCTTACAACTGTGTGTATTTTTCTTTCCTCTGCCCATACTTCTCGTACGTCACTGAATCTGGTTTGATGTGGTATTATATAATAATAGATGCACAATCAAAACGAACCAGATTCTTTTACATTAAAAAGAGATAAAATATTATGTCCATATACTATGAAAAGCAATAATTAAAAAAGAGTCGTATTTTAACACATATTTGTTTTTCTTTAACCGTTTGTTAATAAATAATATATCAAAATTTATTCGACATAATGTATGTTTTATTTTAAGGCTGTAACATAAAAATAAGAATTACCTGTTATGAAGGCACTACATAGGTAATTATTATCTGTACCTAACAAAAACCAATTTTATCAAAATCAACCTAGTTTGAAATATATGGAGTCTCGATTATATCTCATGGTTGTGTTTGCCCTAAGTAGAAAAAAATAAAATAAAATTACTGAAATCTCTTGGGAATTGAAGTACTCAAGAATTGAAAAGATGTTGAAATTACTGTAACTTTGAAGAAGTTGAAAATCAAATGTTTAAAGGTACACTTCTTTTAAACAAAATTCAGAATCAGTATTTTATCTCTTAACTTCATTAGAAGTGAATAATAAAGAAGTTATATACATACAAAAGGTTTTTGTAAGAAACACAGTTGCAAACATATAATTTACAAAATTTCTTGGTCTCTCTTTTTAAAATGGCGATACATAGCTTACAACGTAAACAAAGTTTTAGGAGTAGTGTCCACTTAATAGCTTCTAATGGTAATAGTGGGTTAGGGACAATTAAAACCTAGTTAATGTTTAAAATTTGCCAATGTTTTTACTTTATTTTAAGTCTTTATCAAGGCTATACATGGCACATACCTATAATGGTACATAAAATGATCCATTGTGATTTATATACAGTGAGGTCCTAAGGTAACGGATAAATTCAATATTTTTGTAACTAAAAATCTTTTGACGAAATCCTCATGTAGGTCGGTTTTTATTTTTTGTTGTGCATTTTTTTCGATAGAATCTTTTTATACAGGGCGTGTCGTGTAACAGTGGCCAATACCAACTTTCTTATTTTAGATACAACACCCTGTGTATTATTATATTTTTGAATTTCTTAGAATATTAGGTAAAATTTATATTTAATCTTCTATTCTTATCTTTAACCGTTTTTAAGTAATCGAGGTTGGAAAAGTGACATTTCGTGTATTTTTCCTCACAAAATCTAAACAGTTCGACCTAGAGTAAAATGGTTTTTACATTATTATCTTACTTTTTAATATGCTATCTAGTGGTATCAAACCCAGAGATGATAGGATTATATTCAAAATGACAAATTTTGAAATTTAGGGCCGACCACGACAATTTTCGTATTTTATTTTTATTTAATACCACTAGATAGCATATTAAAAACTAAGATAGTAATATAAAAACTAATTAAAATGGACCAAATCCAATAGTTGGCTGTATACCCTGAATCAATATAAAGACAAAAGCTTTTTGTAAATACAAAAAGCTTTTGTCTTAATATAAAAACCATTTTACTCTAGATCGAACTGTTTAGATTTTGTGAGCAATTGTCACTTTTCCAACCTCGATTACTCAAAAACAGTTAAAGATAGGAATAGAAGATTGAACATAAATTTTATCTAGAATATTCTTAGAAATCAAAAGATATAATAATATACAGGGTGTTGTATTTAAAATAAGAAAGTTGGTATTGGCCACTCTTACACGACACGCCCTGTATAAAAAGATTATATTAAAAAAATGCACAACAAAAAACAAAAATCGATCTGTACGAGGATTTCGTCAAAATATTTTTAGTTACAAAAATATTGAATTTATCCGTTACTTTAGGACTCACATGTCGTATGGAAATAATCAACATTGACCACACCGGGTTTATTTAAACAAAAATAGCCTCGATAAAAACGTAAAATAGGTAAAGTCTATACGTTAGCAATTGTACAAAACCCACTATTACCATTAGAAACATAGACTAGTTAGAAACTTTATTTTAAAACTAGAACAGCTAAGAAAAAATGAATGTTTGTCCAACCTCAAATTCTATCTACAACATTTCATTGGATTTACAAAATCCAAGAGAAAATATTAATATGACGACGTTTTAAAACGTTAATAAAATTAGGTTTAATTCAATAAGAAAGTAATGAAGGATACATTAAAACTATAGGATTGTAATAGAATATTTTATTGAAACTCGTAATCACTTGAATGAATTATTGTGATTTATATTTATTTTGTACAAATACTTTTATTGTGTCCCATTTCCTGTTTTTAAAAACATTTGGATACTTTTCTACCAAATTTAAAACTTCCATTTTTTTTGGCGGAATTTTCTTCTTAATATGACGTGCAAAGAATTTTTGCGTAAGTTCTTTTTCCTCTTTTGTCCATGGAACTAAAATACGTTTACCTTTCTCCTGTATTCTATTTTGTGACGGGATGTTTACTTCATTTTGTTGAAGAATAGGTTGATTAGTATTTTCTTCGTCACTATCAGCTTCTTCTGCGTCTTCCAATATCTCGTTATCGACTTCAATCTCATTTAAATTTCGATTTTTATATCGGTCAATATTAGTGTTTTGAGCGAGAAATAATATTTTGGAAACTTTTGCGGTTTGGTAAATGTCTGACGGGAGACGATACCACTCATCATGAGTTTTTGAGGTACGCCCCATAAATTTTGCTAGTTGTTCTAGTTCACCCTTTTCCATTTTTAAAATTTGTATTATTGTTGCTAAGTGTTTTCTGAGGCGAGTTGACGTGAGGGTAGTGATTTTGTTTGCATCATTCAACACCTTAGAAGCATGCTTTCTGAGAACATGATATCCACTGATGCAGTTAATAGTATTCGGTATGCCAAATAGGTATTCGTTGTAAGAGGTAAAAAAATTATTCCTATATTTAATTAAAGTGTCAACTCCACTTTTGGTCAATTTGTCAAACAGAACAGGTACGCCTCTACCTCTCTTACCTCTTATTACTATGCGTTTTAAAGAGTGAACTAAAATTTTCTCGGTTTCTGTTAGGACTTTCTCAAACTCTTTAGAAGATTGAGAATCATGATGTTTTAAATAAATATCTAAAGGTAATCTCTGCAGCTCCATATAAAGTATGAATAATTAATAACATGCTACATGTTTTGACATTGCATTATTTTATGTTTCATGAATTTGGCCAAATCTTATCATACGTTAATTCAACCCATAGTAATATTAAATTTACAAGAGAAATAAAACAAAACCAGTCAATAAATTTTCTAGACTTAAAAATTATAAGAATTGAAAACAAACACGAGTTCTCCTGTATTTCATAAACCTATACATACTGACACAACCATACACAGTACTTCATCCCATCCTGCACAACATAAATTAGCAGCCTACTATAGTATGTTCCACAAATTGACAGAAATACCAATGTCAAATAATAACTTCGAAGTAGAATTGAATATCATTAAACTTATAGCAATAAATATTGGATACAACGAACACATAATAAACAAAATGTTACAGCAAAAACTACTCAAGAAAGCCCTTAAATCAATCTTCCCACCACAAGAGAAAAAGCCCAATACAATATATTGCTCGATCACGTCATATACAGGTAATATATTAACTAAAATAGCCAGACAGATCAAAAGAAAAGAATAACACCAGCATTTAAATATATTAAGAACAACAAGAGCCATTTGCTGATCGGTTTAGGTCACCGAAACCCAACCAATTATGATTGGATCAACAGAAACAACTACTCCGTGGGCTAATACCCCTACCGGCATTGAATTATACTATTGATCCAATGGTCGCAGAACAACACAACCCATCAAGTGTGAAACGCCAAACAGCTGTTTCGGTCCGCCAGACATTATCAGTGACGCTTGGCTTCTCCATTGGAAAGTTGTCCGTTCTGCTTAAGGGGACAAGGTCCTCTGAATCTCAAATGTAAATGAGAATGCAATCCACTCTTAACTGATCACATAGGTGACCTAGCAGCATTGCACACGGAACACCTGTGATGACATATTAAATGTTGATCAGTTAAGAGTGGATTGCATTCTCATTTACATATAAAATACTAGCTTTTATCCTCGATTCGATTGTGATGGCGTCTTCTGCCGAGAAGTATCCCTTGAAAATACAACTTTTTTTAATAAAATGTATCATCTGTGCTTATTTGTGTCCCTGTCAAAATTGCAAAAATAATCAATATGATCGGTTAAAAAGTTAAACAGGGAATGCGAAAAAAAAAACAAGCCGACAAACACCTTACACTCACATTTATAATATTAGTTAATATTTTCACAGAAAAAAAGACAAAGCATAACCAGAGATAGATAAAAACTAAGCATCTTAACGAAAGAATCTTATTAACACAGCGCCAAACCACATTTTCAAAATTCACAACATTTTTAATGCATTTACAACCCCTAACATTAAATGCTTTTTAATACACAACGTTTTAGCAATGTGCTTCAAAAAATTATACACATGGCGCTGAGAAATAAGGTTATAAAACCTTTCAAAAAGAATAAAAGACTGCAGATAACAAGAAAGTAAGATAAAACCAATAATATATTGTAAATCCAAAAACTAAACAAAAAATATCCATTCTAAGAATTAAACTCAAACGCGAATCGACCAGATGTTACTCGAACCTTTATAAACCTGGAATCTAAGACAATCTAAGTGACTAACTGGCTTCCAAAATCGTATCACATCCTGTAGATGCCAATTGAACCGCTAAGCTGTAACGACATGAATATCGCTTCAACTCAATATACACAAATCGATGGTGGCGCTGCTTATTTTTTGCCTCGAACTACGATTTATTTACGAATCAAAAAACGGTCCAATTGGATTCCGGGTTCATATCGCGTAAAGAGCCTTATAATATCATCCACTATGCGTTTCTGATATTATTTTGAAGAGGTCAATTGGCATCCGAATACCGGATGCCAATTGACCAGCGGAAGCCAATTGAACCTACAACTTTACATGTGGGAAGTCAATTGTTACCGTAAATAAATATATATATATATATATATATATATATATATATATATATACATGGCCGTGGAGTTGGGGTGCCTACATTGTAAAAATGACATGCACCCGTCCCTCCATGCTATGGCATGCTGGACGAGCCATACAGTCTGTAGTCAATACCCCGAGGTATGAGCGGGAACACAAAGTGTATTAATACTCATACGCTTATGAAACGTACCTGGCGCATCATAAGGGCCTTCACATTTCACTCTTTTTCAACTTGTCTTGAGTGAAATGTCTTTAATCTTTCCTATCAGCCTCTCTTGGCTGTCTTGTTTCTTCCGACCCCGAATGGCTATTAGGTTTAAGAGGGCAGACGGGTCACTATATTTCCTTCTATTACACACTTTAGGAAGGCAACGGGAAACCACCTAGAGCCTAATTTTCCCAAGAAAAATCATGGAAATGGCTAATAAATACAACGGCCTCGAGTACGGGCGCTCCTTAAATGGAGCAGGGGTGCTAAGAATCTCCCGATCAGCTAGAAACATGAACACATTTTCTAAAGAAAGAAAAATAGGTACATGGAATGTAAGAAGCATGTACGAACCAGGAAAAATTCACAACACCATTAAAGAAATGAAGCGACTAAATATAAGTATCCTTGGAATAAGTTAAATGAGATGGCCAGGATCTGGAAAAGTGACTGTAGATGATCACATTGTATACTATTCAGGAGAAGACAGCATAAAACACAAAAATGGTGTAGCAATAATTGTGTCGAAGTAAACAGATAAAGCTGTAAAAAACGTCGTCCTATTTTCAGACAGGATACTGATGATACAAATACAATCAACAACAATCAATGTGAACATATTAAAAGTATATGCACCCACACAAGACTATGAACAAGAAGAAATTGAAAAATTCTATCATGATTTAGAAAAAGTATTAGCACCTACAAAGAAAAACGATCTCAATATTATCATGGGAGATTTTAATGCAAAGATTGGTTAAGTGAACAGGAAGATATCATAGGAAAATATGGTCTGGGAATACGAAATGAAAGAGGAGATATGTTGGCATCTTTTTGCGTAGAAAAGCAATTAGTAATAACAAACACAATTTTCAAACTTCCAAAACGTCGTCTTTACACCTGGAAATAACCAGCAGATACACCTGAACGAGTTTCTCGTAACCAAATAGACTTCATATGTATAAATAAGAGATACAGAAATTCAGTATTAGCAGTAAAAAGATATCCAGGCGCAGATGTACCAACAGATCACAATATTTTAGTAGGAAAAATAAGACTGAGATTAAAAAGAGTTGCAAGGACCAATAAGCAAACAGTTACTATTGATCGAGAAAAGATGTTAAATTATACTGTAAAACAAGAAATAACTAGTATATTAGAACAAAAAATGAAAACATCAAGCAAAGAGGAAAATACTGAGGAAAACTGGACGAGAATTAAAGACATCTTAAAGACTGTTCAAGAAACAAAATTGAATGCACTAAAAGCAAAAAAAAAACAAGGGTGGATGACAGAAGAAATACTGAGACTTATGGATCAAAGAAGAGAAGTCAGAAATAAAGATAAAAACGAATACAAGAGGATCCACGCAATAATCAGGCAGAAGATAGGACACGCGAAAACACAATTTCATAGTAAAGAATGTAATGAAATTGAACATTATGAAAAGAAACACGATACATTTCATCTGCACAAGAAATTAAAAGAGGTCGCTGGAAACAAACGGAAACAAGTATCCCAAAGTTTAAAAGACAGAAACGGACACAGAATATTAGACATAAATGAACAGTTAAAAGAATGGGAAAACTACATTTCTGAATTATTTGAAGATGAGAGAGTAGAACACTATACACCCATTGCTATATCAGGTCCATCTATAACAGAAAGTGAGGTTACACGTTCAATACAAACGGCAAAAAATGGAAAAGCACTTGCCCCGATGAAGTAAGTGCTGAAATACTAAAGTTTTTGGGAGAAAATGGAATTAAAGCTCTGTGTAATCTCTTTAACAGAATTTATGACACTGGGATATTACCAACTGATTGGTTAAAGTCGACATTTGTCACAATACCTAAGAAACATCGTCCAAAGACATGCGGTGATTATCGGACAATAAGTCTGATGAGTCACGTTTTGAAGATCTTCCTGCGAGTAATACACAGCAGAATTTACACGCTGTTAGAGGACAGAATTACTCAATTTGGGTTTAGGAGTGGCTTGGGTACAAGAGAAGACTTGTTTAGTATACAGGTGCTAGTACAGAGATGCAGAGATATAAATCAAAATGTGTACATTTGTGCAATCGATTTTGAAAAGGCTTTTGACAAAGTCCGACATAACAAAATGCTAGAAATATTGGAAACAGCTGGATTGGACGATAAAGATCTACGAATAATTACAAATCTATACTGGCATCAAGTGGCAAGAATAAAGGTTGAACAAGAACTATCGGATGAAATAAATATAAAAAGAGGAGTGAGACAAGGCTGTATATTGTCGCCTTTACTTTTTAACTTATATTCGGAGGAAATATTTAAGGAAGCCTTAATGGAGACAACCGAAGGTATTATTGTGAATGGAGTAACCGTCAACAATATTAGATATGCCGACAATACCTTAGTGCTTGCTAATTGCGGAGAAGACTTTCAAAATCTAATGAACAAAATAAAACAGACTTGTGATCAGTATGGATTAAAACTCAACGTTAAGAAAACTAAATATATGATAGTTAGCAAACAAAATTATATACAGGATGACGCCCGAGCTGCCTTTGTGAAAATGAGAAACGTACTTTGCAGTCACGATCTTAGCATTGACCTTAGAGTTCGAATGACATCTTGCTACATCTTTTCTGTCCTGCTGTATGGAGTGGAAGCGTGGACTCTAACTGAGGCTATCCTTAGATGCTTGACAGCCTTTGAGATTTGGGTATACAGACGACTACTGAAAATAAGCTGGGTCGACAGAGTTAGAAATGAGGAGGTCCTTAGACGGCTGAACCAAACAACACAAGTGGTCAATATAATAAAAAAACGCAAGCTGGAATACTTCGGTCACATTATGAGACACCCTGAAAAATATGATCTTTTACATCTGATCATTCGGGAAAAGATCCAAGGTAATCGTGGTCCTGGTAGAAGAAGAACATCATGGCTGAAAAATCTAAGGCAATGGTATGGAAAATCAACTACATCGTTATTTAGAGCTGATGTCAATAAAGTCACGATAGCGAATATGGTAGCCAACATGATATCCAACGCGATCGATAACGGTCATGGAACTAGAAGAAGAAGAATATATATATATATATATATATATATATATATATATATATATATATATATATATATATATATGTATATATATATATGTATATATATATATATATATATATATATATATATATATATATATATATATATATATATATATATATAAGCCTTGCCTTAAGCCTTCTGTTGCCGTGAACTCGTATGATATTATATTACCTTTTTTTATTCTGGCAGTTATACCTCTATATAATTCTGTAGTAACGTTTATTACGGTCTTATTTATATTACTTTTTATAGTGTGTATTAGTGTTCATAGTTTCCTATCGTACTTCTTCTTTTACCAATTGTGCGTAGGGTAGGGCAAATTAAATACCTGGGATCAACCAAAACTCGCATTGAGAAATACAGACCTCAAATAGCCTTGGTTATTATATAGTCTGTACTGAAAACATAATGAATGTAATTACTATTTAAATGGGAATAAGCCACAATTAAAGGTAAAAATACGTTTATTGACGTTTCAATTTCCACTTCGGAAATCGTTCTCAAAATCTTTCAAAAATTTCCGAATTGGAAATTGAAACGTCAATAAACGTATTTTTACCTTTAATTGTGGCTTATTCCCATTTAAATAGTAATTAATTTAAAATGCCACAAGAAAATAGCTTCAGAACAATATAATGAATGTAATTTGGTTTAAATAAACAATTGCGTGCTTACTTACGAATATTATCGTAAGTCGAGAATGCCGGTATGTCGATAATATGACATACCCTTACCTGCCAGTCATGTTTTCCTAAAGGAAGCTAGGAGTCAACACTCTGGCAGCTACTGCAATAAACGTAGTATATCAAATGTTTAGCTATAGAGAGCTATCATAACAGATATCACCACAACGGAATTAAAAACTTACTGATAATAAGTAACTTCATCATTAAACTCGGCAATATAGTCTATGTTCTGAAACTCAAGTATTCAAACCAGAGATTAACATAAAAAATTGTAGTGTTTATTTAAATTTACTGTTATATAAATTGTAAATTTTTAAACCTGTGTCAATGACGTTTGTATTGAAGATACGCGAATCGGAAACATAAATCGAGAAAATTAGTATTCCTATTTTGTCTAAAATACAGGTTTTAGTCATATGTGAAGGTCACCTTATCGTTTTACGTTACTTAATAATTGATAAAGAAACATTTGTTGCGTGATGCACATGCTAAATTCGCTGGAGAGCTCATATCAGGCATATTACAAGTGGCATATAAATAACATTAACTCAAAAAATTAAGTTCAAATTATCGCAGTGTAATATTTTATCCTCGAAACCTTGCGAAACTAATATTAGTCAAGTAGTTATTTTAAATAAAGTATACCTACTCCAAAAATTTTAAAAACTGTGAATCATTTTAAATAAATTTCTATTATATTCACCCCTTACCTCCATTTTTTTCAATCTCGAACCATGTGCTTCCATCTTGAAACATGCAAATGTCCATGGTCTTTATTTAATGAATGCACCTTCTGTCTCTATGTGTAATAATGTGGTTGCAAAATTTACACTTCAGTTTTGCTTTGTGGATTGTAGTACCTTTAAGATTTCTTATCCGCATCTTCCTACTTGACTGTCTGTCTGTTCCTATCTGACTGTCTTCACTATCTTGTGTTTTCACTATTCTGTCCATATTATATTTTGTGAATGTCCATGCTTAACACATGTATATGGAAGGGAACAATACATTTGTTGAACACTTTTGGTTTTTAATGACAAAGGCCTTTTTATTTTTTATTAATAAACTCAGGTTACCAAAGGAAACCCAAGCCAATAGGAGTAGTCTTTTTATTATAACTAGTTATAGTTCTATGTTCTATAGGTTTTCTTTATTTCTAGATTACTATTCTTTCGTTGTAGTAGAGAATATATAAATCTGCCTATTTATTAAATATAGTACACACTCTCGTTTCTTTTTTACATTTTTATCGATCTTAGCTTTTTTGTATAATTAGCACTCCTTTTCTGTTTTTTATTGGATTCAAATATCTAACGGGCACCAAAAAGAGTGGCGCTTGGTTTTTTATTAACTAGCATTCGTTTTTTTTTTTCATTTTTTGTTTTTTGTTTAGGTGTTTCGCGTGTTCCTTACCTTCCTAAATGACCGCTTATCATCGACAAAGACTAAGCAACAGTACCTTCGAGTCACAAAGTATATCAATAAACGAACCTACTTGCTAGTAGTTTTATTCACTGTTTATGGTTGAAGGTGATTTTTCTTAGTAACCCATTTTCAGAACTTGTTTTATATTCTGGTATAATTTAAGAAGGTGGCAAAATATATCTAGAAGGAATGTATGTATTACGAGCATTACGTAACATTGGTGCTCTTAAATTATTACTAAGCTCCGCATTGTTTTAAACTCTAACTCTTACTTTCGAGCAATAATTAAAGTATTCACTTTTCGCTCTTAATAAATAAATAGCTGCTAATACTAGGTTTTTCAAATTTAGTGACGCATAAATATATTATATAATTACCATGACGTTGATAATAAAGTAACTCATTAAGCACATAGCTGTAATTTTTTTCCTGTAATCGAAAAATAACTTGTTAATTTTCGAAAATTATTCTTTTGTGGTTTTTAGATTAGAGTAGATTTTTAGGTTAAAAGTTGTTAGAATAAATTACTCTAGAAAATCAAATAAATTAAGAGATTATTTTTTAAGTAAAATACAACGTAAATATAAAGTATCTAATAAAAATGTTTCTTTAAACTGCAATTTTATTTTGTAATTTGTCTAACAATAGTTCTTAACTAAACTGGTTTGTTTTGTTAATTATTTTAATTTTTTACTTCCTTAGTCCTGATATACAAAATAATTATATATCTGTTACATAACTCATCTTATTACAAATGTCTCATTATGTTAATTATATACACATATCTGTACAGTTGTTATACACGTCAGTAAAATCATGACTTTACAGTAGTCGGTTATTATATTATTTTTAAAGTTACTTTTGATCAAGAATATAATAAGATATTTCTTTTAGAGCAATAGAAATGCAACAATCTGTAGGTTTGAATTTGTCATTATTGACCTAATCCTTTAAATATCGATTTTCGATTTGAATGTTTCCGCGGGAGGTATATGTAATTTCATATCATATATATGTATATATATATATATGTATATATATATATATATATATATATATATATATATATATAAAAAGATCTGGCTTTTGACGAAAGTAAGGTCAAATACTACGGTAAACATAGCTACAAGCAATTTTTAAGAGCTAAACCCATACGATTTGGCTATAAAGTCTGGTACCTAAATACAGTGATGGGCTATTTGATCGATTTCGAGATATATCAAGGAAAATCCGTAACTCCTGATATTGACATAGAAAGAAACTTTGGAAAAGCGGCAGCACCACTGGTGAAAATGATAGAAGAACTACCTGATATGTTATGCTTATAACTTGAATAACTATGTTTACATTAAAGATTCATTTGACTTCAGTTCTTTTATCAATAATTTTTAATTACCACCTGACTATGTTAGTTAGTTTTGATGTAACATCTCTTTTAACAAATTTGCCTTTGGATTAAATCATAAGCAATGAGGAAAAGCATTGTAATGAGATTTCACAACATACTACTATTGACTTATTGTATTTTAAAACACTTATCAACGTTGCGTTTGATTCAAATATTTTTATGTTTAATGATGTTTTATACAAACAAATTTTTGGTAGTGTTATGGGCTCTAGTTTTTACTCCTTCTGAGTAGATATGTCATGGATGATGTGATTAATAATTGTGTTAAGAATTGTACTTCTGTCATTCCTTTGAGTAAGAGGTATGTGGATGGTTTGATTTTGGTACTTCGCAGAGACAGAATTCAGGAAACTGTCCACCAGCCATAATCAACATATACAATTCACAGTTAAGAAAGAGGTAGGTGATTCTCTACCATTCCTTGATACAACATCCTAACAGGATGAAAATGAACCTTATAACAGGATTAGAAAAACGTGTCATGGACTATCTAATCTAAACTACCTACAGTAAGATCTTCAGTTATTAAAAAACATTTTGATTGGGAACTCTTATCCTTCACATATACTACATAGTATGCTTTTTTCCAATACGGTTAATGTGAATAATTTGACACAATTTTTTGTTGGATCTCAAACATTGCTTCTAATAATCAGAACATAAATTACTACTTATTACCCTATATATCCTCGTTAACGCCTAAGTTAGTACAAATATTAAAGGTTATTTTAAATGTAAAAATAGCAACAAAAAACTATTGCATATCTATATTGGAAGAACAAATATCCTACAGATAAATTAGAGAAAACCACTGTAGTGTACAGCATCAATTGAACTCAGTATGAGGTTGTTTATATTGGTAAGACTGGTTTGTTTAATCGTATTATTTCCCAGTGATTGTACAATCAAGAAACCATCTTGTGCTTTGGCAGAGAATGTGATTGACAAATTACAAATTGACGTGGATTTTGATAACATTGATATTTTATGCAATGAAGGTAATTAATTTAAAAGAACCTTTTTATAAATGATTTTTATAAGCAATCATTATTCATCAATATTATCATTTAAATAAAAGATCAGAAATTCAAAAGTAAAATTTATAACTACATTATTTTTTAATTAGCACATTTATAAGTAGGGTAAGTGGTAGGGCACCTTTTGTCCTGGAGTTGAGAAATCGGCTTCGAAGGCGAAGGAACTATTAAGTAGTCAACGGCATAAGGATACGGAAGGGAACGAAAAACCACTGTATTAAAGGTCTCCAATGACATTCCTAGAAAATCATAATTACGTTTGCAAAAACCCAAAGACACCTTACTGATCATGGCAGTCGGAAACTAAGATCCGGCAGGAGAGGTACACTTGAAGAATATGAGGCCTCTCAGGTCGTCAGCAAGCGAAACCCTCATAATCAGAAGAAAACCAAGAAAAACATTGGTTTAGAGAAAATAGAAAAAGGACGAACCCTAAGACTGGCCACATGGAACGTGAAGAGTTTATATCAACCAGGTAAGCTGGACAACCTAATAGCTGAAATGGATCGCCTTAAGATAAATATATTCGGTATCAGTGATGTTCAATGGCCCGATTCAGGAAAACTAGCCACAAACAACGGCATGATGTATTACGTTGGTAACAATGATCTAAGACATCGATATGGAGTTGCCATTCTTGTAGTCAAAGCGACAAATAAATCAGTAGTTGGTTTTACTCCCTACTCAGAGAGATTGATGATGATTCAATTGCAGACATTCTCTAAAAAGATAAACATTGTACAAATATATGCACCAACTGCCGACAAAGATGAGACCGAGATAGAGAGATTCTACATGCAATTAAACGAAATCATAAGATCCACAAAAAAAGATGATATATTGTTGGTGATGGGAGATTTCAACGCCAAGGTTGGAAAAGGAAAAGTGGGCGGATGTGTGGGGGAATTTGGCTTGGGAGAAAGAAATGAAAGAGGGGACAGACTTGTCGAATTCTGCCAAAGCGAGGAGATGGTAATAATGAATACAAATTTTAAATTACCTAAAAGAAGACTTTATACTTGGAAATCACCTGCGGATTCAGACGACAACATTGTTCGAAACCAGATAGATTACATTTTAATAAAATCTAGATATAAAAACGCTATAAAGTCTCTGAGAACATACCTCGGAGCTGACATAAATTCAGACCATAATCCATTAGTAGGCGTAATGCTGATAAAATTAAAGAAGATCCAAAAACAAACAAATATACCACGGTTTGATGTCTTAAAGATAAAAGAAGAACCTATACGTCAGAGCTTAAAACAAGAAATAAATGATAACTTAAAGAAAATCAAACAAGACGTTAATGACAAATGGAATATGGTACAGGAAACTTTAATAAAGGCAGGAGAATAGCTATTGCAGACAAAAATAAGAACAAAACAGAGATGGATGACTTCAGAAATCTTAGATCTAATGGAGGAAAGAACGAAACATAAAGGCAGGAGTAAGGCAAAATACAAGAAACTACAGAGATTAAAAAATCATTACAGAAATTAAAGAGAAATTAAAAAAATGGAAGACATACATAACAGATCTGTTTGAGGAAAAATCATTACAGAAATTAAAGAGAAATTAAAAAAATGGAAGACATACATAACAGATCTCTTTGAGGATAATCGACAAGAACCGGAAGAAATCGACAGCGAAACGGGGTCAGAGATCATAATAGAGGAAATCAAACAAGCAATACGAAACGCAAAAAACGGAAAAACTGTAGGTCCACACGAAATACCTGCGGAACTACTGAAATGTCTAGACGATGAAACTCTACCTGTACTTCTGGACCTATTTAATGAAGTATATAAAACTGGAAAAATCCCACAGGAATGGTTGGTGTCCACCTTTGTAGCAATACCAAAAACAGTATATGCCAAAGATTGTTCAGACTATAGGACAATATTACTAATAAGCCATACCCTCAAAATATTTCTAAAGGTGATTCATGGAAGATTATATAGAAAACTAGAAGATGATGTGAATGATACTCAGTTTGGGTTCCGCAAAGGACTGGGAACGAGAGAGGCATTGTTTGCTTTTAATGTCCTCTCTCAAAGATGCTTAGATATGAACCTAGATATTTATTCCTGTTTCATCGACTTCGAGAAGGCATTTGACAGGGTCCGACATGAAAAACTAATAGAAATACTGAGAAACAAAGATATAGACAGACGAGACTTACGAATCATTATCAATCTGTATTGGAATCAAAAGGCCAATATAAAGATAGAAGAAAAAAAGTCCGAAAATATAGCCATAAAGAGAGGAGTAGGAGAAGGCTGTGTTCTGTCACCATTACTGTTTAACGTGTACAGTGAAGTCATATTCCAGGAAGCGATAGCGGATCTGGGTGATGGAATCTCTGTAAACGGTAGAATAGTAAATAACAAGATTCGCTGATGACACCGTTATAATGGCAGACACCTTGGAATCGCTACAAGAATTGGTAAATAGAATTAACGATTATTACATTAGATACGGACTAAAAATAAATAAGAGAAAAACTAAATTTATGATTGTCTCAAAAACGCAACATGGAAATGAAAGATTAATGATAGAGCAAACCCAAATAGAAAAAGTAGAGACATACAAATATCTGGGAACCTGGGTTGATGACAAAAATGACCAAAGCAGAGAAATCAAAGTCCGAATTGAAACTGCAAGGCAAGCATTTGTGAAAATGAAGACAATGCTTACCAACAGAGACCTTCAGTTGCATCTCAGATTGAGGGCTCTAAGATGTTACATATTTTCTATCTTACTATACGGAATGGAAGCTTGGACATTAAAGAAACAACACATAAGAAAAATAGAAGCGTTCGAAATGGGGTGTTATGGAAGGATATTAAAAATTCAGTGGGTTCAAAGGATTACCAATGCTGAGGTACTACGACGTCTAAATAAGGAGTTAGAAATTATGAACAGCATAAAAATAAGGAAACTAGAGTATTTGGGTCACATAACCAGAGGAGAAAAATATGAGCTGCTAAAAATTATTATGCAAGGAAGGATCCAAGGAAGAAGAAGCATAGGAAGAAGACGCATCTCCTGGCTGAGGAACCTTAGAGAATGGTTTAACTGTAGTTCACTACAACTTTTCAGAGCAGCAGCCAACAAAGTGACCATAGCCGTTATGATATCCAACCTCCGATAGGAGATGGAACTTTAAGAAGAAGAAGCACATTTATAGCACAAAGTACTTCACATTAGTTGCTTTCTTTTTTGTTTTTTCTATATCCATCTTTTGCGGCTTCTGCAAACCGTAAAAATGTTTTTCGAATTTTATTATTTAAATTTTTTTGAAATTATTATTTTGGCAATATAGTCGAAAATAAATCAAACTCTACTACTTTTTGATTTAGGCTGGTTTTCGTTGACATATAAGGGGTTTTGTACAATTTTTTCTTCTTTTAGTTGTTTGGAGAAAATTCAAATCTATCTGACCATTAATTTGTAAAATGTAGTCAGTGAAACATTCATTTTCGTCTTAAAAGTTTCGCTCTTAGTATTGTTTTTAACATTTAATAACTTAATGTTAATGAAGTTAGTTAAGTTAGCAGTTTCAATTAACCCATCTAGATTTATCTGGAGAGTTGTTTTTTATTTTATGAATTATTTTTGTTTCCCCTTTATCGGGTACTTTTTCTTGTAGCTCTTGAAAAGTAAACACACACATATATATATATATATATATATATATATATATATATATATATATATATATATATATATATATATATATATATATAAATATAGCTATAAATATATATATATATATATATATATATATATAACAAGAAAAAGGTTAATGCGAGTTAATAGTAAAATAAAGGTAAAAGATATCGGGATAGCTCGCAACAAAATAGAAAATATATAATAAAACATGTATATAAGATGGAAGGCAACCGTATATACGCATTTCTGACTATTGGTCGTCTTCAGTACGGTGCAGCCAAGTTAGAAAAGGAGCATATTAACTTGGGAAAGGTTCACTACATATCTTTTACCTTTATGGTATTGGTAGAGCGTTTGAAACGCTCTAAACGTTTGGCATTCCTTTCCTCAGGTAGCTCAGCTTCCTCCGTGGATGTGTTGGTTGTTGCTCTGGAAACCTCAGAGTCTTCTAACATTATTGCCACAAATGGGTCGCATTGCTCCTGTATATATATATATATATATATATATATATATATATATATATATATATATATATATATAGCAAAACTGGTAGGATTATTGACAGGCAATTAAATAACAATTTATTGTAGTGGTGTATCGGGTATGCTGTCTGTTATTTGAAAAAAACTCTTTTTTCTTTTATTTCTCTATATTTCGCTGATTTTTTGTCAGCTTCATCAGGAGACAACTAAAATATGGTTAAAATTTGTATAAATATATGGTGAGAATAAACAATGAATTACTTACAGATTTAGAGTTTAAAATATTTAAAGATGTTCTTATACATAATGTTCAAAACAGTACCAAAAATATTAGGGTTAAAAGCACCTAGGTCACTAGTAATTAAATATAAAAAGCAAACAAAAACAACCAAGAAACAATTAAAACAAATAAAATTACACATTGAAAATATACAGGGTGATTTAAAATATAATTGTAAACAGAAAAATTATTTTAACATACTAAGAATATTACAGTAGATATTGCTCAAGGCGTGTCTGCCTTGTAATTTACTGCATATTTTTCTCTATTAATATGACACATTTCTAGAAACAATATTTTTTTATAATTATTCCCTTGATGTGGAACGCTGACATTTGAGTAGTCAAATTGATGCCCAGGTTTTAAGTAATGGTCAACTGCAGCACATGTATTCTTCTTTTTTGTGCAGTCTACAGTCTGTATATTATGTACAAAACAATAATACTTTTTTTCTTTTTAGGTTCATTATTTGCAATATCTGATGGAATGACATATGGATGGACTGCTCCAATGTTGCCATACCTTATAAGCGATAAAAGTCATATAAAAACCACAAAAGGAGAAGTAGAATGGTTAGAAACTATACTAATGTTGGGTTCCTTTTGCGGTCTACCAACTACCATTTATTTAGTCGACAAAATAGGAAGACGAAAGTCTCTATTATTAGCTGCAGTATCATCTCTTATTGGTTGGATAGTTATAGCCTTGGCTAATCATATGATTTATTTATATGTTACTCGTTTTATTTTTGGAATTATTGGAAATATGTCGTTTGTTAGTATGCCCATGTATATTGCGGAAATTGCTGAAAGTAAAATAAGGGGCTTTTTAGCATCAATTGTCTACCTTCAAATGCTAGTTGGATTTGTAATAGTTTACAGTGTTGGACCATATTTGCCGTTTTATACGACGCCAATTGTGGCAGGAGTAGTATTACTAGCTGAATTGTTAATATTCTGGTGGATGCCAGAGAGTCCATATTATTTACTTTTTAAAAATAAATCTGAGGAAGCTCGACAGTCTTTACAGTATTTTAGACCAGGGAGAGATGTCGAATTGGAACTAAAAGAAATAACCAAAGCCATTGATCGACAAAAAACAGAAAAAGGTCGTTTTCAGGATATAATTTTAGTTAAAAGTAATCGAAAGGCCATACTTATAATGACTGTTTTAAACGCAGGACAGCATATTGTTGCTATTAGCGTAATACTAATGAATTTGCATGATATTCTAAATGCAGCTGGTTCAATTTATATGGATTCTGCTCATGCTGGAATTTTATTTTCTGTGATAATGCTTATATCTGCTAACATAGCTTCTCTACAAGTTGACAAGTACGGAAGAAAAGCTTTATTATTAGTATCAACAATACTTACATCGTTTTGTTTGCTAGCAATTGCAATTTACTTTCACATGAAGTTAACAAACCACGATGTTAAAGATGTCAGTTGGATACCAATTGCTTCTGTAATGGTATACGCGTGTACCTTTAAGATAGGTTTGGGCATAGTACCCATTGTAATAACCTCAGAAATATTTCCCGCTAAAATGAAGGCAATAGGTATGACTATTGCAGACGCTATGTACGTTATAGGAGCTGTAATTAGTGTTCAATTATATATTTGGCTCGAACATTCCTATGGAATGCACGTACCATTTTACGTGTTTAGTGTAGGAAGTTTTCTTATTACCTTATTTATTTTATATTATATTCCTGAAACCAAAGGTAAAACGTTGGAAGAGATACAATTTTTATTAAAGGGAGAGAAATATATACCTTCCAGTAAAAGTGATCCACTCCTTAGCGCTCAAATATGAGCATAAACAGACATAATATATTTTTTTAGAATGTTTATTAATTATATTTAATAAAAGTATTAAAAACCGCTTAGTCTATTAAATGTGGATTTCAGCTTGTAATTGTTTAGGTACCTATGTGTTTTTTTTACCATCGTGCATACACATTAACGCTGTGAATATTGTTAAAACAAAAATAACCCATTAGAATTATAAGACAATATCTATGTCGGCAGTTGGCAGTACTCCATTAAATGAATTCACAAGAATATAAGTGACGCTACAAGAATTTAATGGGTGAACTTCGATCAAACGTAGTGTATAAATGAATGGACAAAAAATAGAAAAAGAGAATGTAATGACCACATGAGCGGAATGAGGAGACCTGTGTCGTCAAAATAGCAAGAGATAAGTTACCAATTGGCCGGTGTTGATTAGCCACACATACTCGTTATGACTTTACAGTTGGTAACCTCTTTTAGCTGACATCTTTTACACAGCACAAAATCTATCTGACCTTCCCGTCCCCCGCTAGTCTAGGAATGATACTGGTCTTCGGTCTTCATAAAGAACGTATTAATGATAGGAAAATCCTATGCCACTGCAAAATCAATTAAACTGTTTTCTTCATCATTGCTAATTCCCATCGCCAAACCTCTATATACTCTATTCCCGCCCTTTTTCTACCAATATGTATATTTAAATCCCCTTTAATAAAACACTTTTTCTCTACAGAAATCTCGAGCATCTCAAAATCAAAAACCCTCTAAGATTCTTCCTTTTTCTATTACCCCCCACCTACCCCCCACCGGGGAGCTTAGCATATATGATACGTTGGTATTGCTTTTATTCAATTGGACACTCAATATTCTATCTCTTCTTCTGGTTCCCCTTACAAGATATTCCCCTCTCAAGTAGAGGTCGCATAATATAAACCTAGACCTCATCGTAAGACTAAAGATCTTCCTAAGGGTTATACGTTTGAAATTCGTGACAATATATACAAAATGCGTAAAAAGAAAGAACATGTTTCTGTAAAGACGGTGTTAAAAAAATTAAAAAACAGAAATGCATTTGAAATTTCCAGTGTGTGTCTAAAGAGTTTTTAACACATTATTTACAATGGAAGACAATAGAAAAGCCTTTTTTCGTTCGGAAAAGAATTAAGTATTTAAAAAACTCAAATAATTAAAAAAAAGAACACGCTTTATTTGTTTATTTAGACGAAACGTGGGTTTTTGATCAAGATGGAATAAAACGAATTTGGCAGGATGAGAATATAAAATCCATAAAACAGACTGACACTGAGGAAAATAGGCATATTATGTTACATGAGGGTAGAAAACATGGTTTAGTGATCGGTTGATTATCACGATAGCATGAATACGGAGATGTCTGTGAAATGGTTGAAAGATAAACGGTTACCAGGTTTACATAAAACATCTCGTACAGTTGTAGATAATGCCTCGTAACCTCGTATCATTTGGAATTTTTAAATAAGCAACCAACAAATTCCTGGATAGTGCAAAAAATAAAAAAATGGTTAACGAATGAAAATATTTTATTTCTTCAGGATTCTTGTTAGCTGGAATTACTACAGTTTCTCGTACCATTGTGAATTTAGTTCGATTAAACATATTTAGCGAATATGTAAAACTTGCTATGATAACTATATTGGTCTTAACGGTTACAATGACAAAAAGTTTTGGAAACATGGCAAGAAGCAATAAATACTCTTGAAACTTGCAAAAAAAGTGTGCGGTAATGTGAAATTAATAAAAGACTTTTGAATGCGTGAAAATCACATTAAAGCAATTAACCCAGTCATCATTTATAATCCAAATGAAGATATCGACGACAGTGATTATGAGTGATATAATTCTATTATGATCTAATAATTCTTAATTTCACTGTAAGGTAGGTAATATGTTTTCATTTTCTCATCAAGAAAATTTTGGGTGTTGTTATTATTTTATTAGTAAATACTTACCCCTACAAATTAGAACCAATATAATTTGTAATTGTCCTCTATTTTTGCACTAATAATTGAATGTAAAATAAATACATTTTCAGTTAAAACCGGCTTTTTGCTTGTCTAAGAAAGTGCTTCAAATATTGGGAGAATTCTTAGAACTTTCTCAGCACAGCGGAACGTTTAAGTCAAAGCTTTCATCCGTAATCCAAAATAGTGGCAAATTCGTGCAATTCTATGCCGCGGTCCGCGTAAGTAGGAAACACCTAAATATTACATCACAAGATGTTGCTTGTTGTCAACACGCTAGGTGCAGTGTAAATATTAACATAACATAAGGTGATGAATGCTCGAATAAATGAACTTTAGTCAATTAAAAGGCAGATATCGAGCACAGTTTATTTATTAAATCTTGCCCAAGTACTTTCGCTCCTAGAGCATCTTCTGGGGCATCTTAAATAAGCTAAGAAACGTTTTTTCAACTGAAGAAAATTAATTAACTTCGAAAAAACGTTGATGGATGATAACATTTTTTATGTAATATAACGTTTTAGACTTACTTCGTCAAATTCTAGTAGATAACTTTAGAATGGGTCTACCTACATAAAGGCATCACAATCATCACATTTTAATTTATAAATACCACTTTTGTCAAGTGTATTCATCCTGTGTTTGGTGTTGATTAAAAAGGAACCTAAAGTGTTGTGTGACTTGAAGGAAATTTTGATGTTTTCAATTGTAGAAGTAAAAAGTTTTGATATTTTATTAGAAATGTTGCTAATATAAGTAAAAGAGAAATATCTGATGGTATTTGAAGCATTAGGTTGAAGCAAGCATTGTGATAAATAAGCAAGCTTTCCTGCCATTTTTAGCCAAGTTTAGCTCTATTTAGAAGCTTATGGATAATTTTGGGATCATAACCATTATTGAAAGCAATTTGCGTGAGAGTATTAAGTTCTAAATTTAAGTTATCATTAGAAAGTGGAAATTTGAGTAACCTATGAATGTAACTGTTAAAAGCAGCCATTTTATGTTGAGTTGGATGATTAAATGTTTCATGTGTAACATGATCTGTTTGAGTAGGTTTTGTGTCAATATTGTACTTTAGGGAATCTTTATTACGAGATATAGTCATTTCCAAGTAGTTCAACGTATTGTCAGATTATGGTTATAGTGTAAAAGAGATGTTAGGATGGAGGATGAATGAAAACCCTCACTGTCTTTATACTCAAATTAATTTAAATTGTACTAAATTTAAACCTATTTTTAAAAACTTTATTGCAGCTTCACCTCGTGGGGGATCCAGCTCGGCTGTTTAAACTAGTTTGCTCAAGTTCAATTGATCTATAGTTGGCGTTGATTACACTCTCCATATCTCTTCGTTATTTAGATATGCCATCTCCACAGTTGTAGATATATTTCAACATCTCCCACTGTTGGTCAGTTGGTCTTGAGTAATGCTTTGACATTTTAATTTTATGGTTCTCCCATTGGCTGTGGTTTTAACTGAACTATTTGGATTTTACCCCATTTATACACTCTGCTTTCAATTTTGTATTGATAGTGCTTGGTAGACCCTTTTATTGTAGTCAGCCACCCACTATCTAATAGATTGTCTAGTGTATTTCTTGCATCAAAACTAACTCCCTAATTATTACAGACAGGTTTGAGTGTGAGATCTGGATTATACAATTTATCAATTTAGTTGATTTCCTATAGTAGTGTCAGTTGGACCTTTGGTCAATGCTCAGTTTCATAGCATTTTGAAATGTGCAGATCACATCACCATGATTGTGACTGCCAATCCAAGTAGTCATATGTCACATGTCACTTTAAGATTTCCCTTAAGACCAGGAGCCATTCTCTCTTCTGATGCCACCCAATATGTAGCTTCGCCGTTTTTAAAATTTTAAACTGTTTGTCCTTGTGTCGTTTTGTGTTAATGTATAATTTTTAATGTTTATGACATTCTTAATATATTGTTGGATAGGCCAAATTTGACGAAGTAAGTCTAAAACGTTATATTACATAAAAAATTTTTATCATCTATCAACGTTTTTTCGAAGTTAATTAATTTTCTTTACAGAATGACGGTATTAGATTTTTGTTTTGATACAGTGTAGCGACAACCCCTGATACGTATTTCGACCTCCTTAGGTCTCGTCAGAGCGGTATAGTCACTGCTCTGTGCAGTATAGAGCAGTGACTATACCGTTCTGACGAGACCTAAGGAGGTCGAAATACGTATCAGCGGTTGTCGCTGCACTGTATCAAAACAAAAATCTAATACCGTCGTTCTGTTTTGTTATTTACTTCGTTTGAAGTACCAGAAACTGAATTCACTACGAATTTTGACCAGGATAAACGGCTTGTGGAATGCAATTTTAGATTCCCTTGCCGAGTAATTTATCCAGCTGTTTGTTTCGCAAATTTTAGAATACACAGTGGTTAAGATTTGAATTCGGTTTCGCTAAGTAGAAATCGTTTGATTTCTCTTTTTGTTTAATTTTCTTTAGTTGAAAAAACGTTTTTTGGCTTATTTAAGATGCTCCAGAAGATGCTTTGGGAGCGAAAGTACTTGGGCAAGATTTAATAAATAAACTGTGCTCGATATCTGCCTTTTAATTGACTAAAGTTCAAATATTAACATGAAGCAAAGTATTGTCCTAGGCTACATGAGCAGCAATGATATAATAAATCACATACTTAATAACCAAATTACCCTGCAGATTCCAAACCAAAATCTAAATTTCTAAAAAAAAAACAAGCAATTATTATCAACTCTAAAGAAAATTTAAAACTATTCGACTACATCAAAGCTGTTGATGACATTAGGAGAATTAAGGATTTAGTATTGTATTTACCTCTCGGATCTGGAATAGCAGAATGTTCATATTTCTAAATATTATAATGAACAATACGATCATCCATATTATAAACTGTTTATATCTGTCTATCAGAAGACTAGTGACCCAAGAAAATAGATTTTAATTTTAAATGTGTGTCTTTTTTTCAAGTGTGTGAGTAAGAACAAATGACACGCAGCCGCAACTTGCTTAACACCATAACCACTAATTCTCCTGAACTCACTATTCAAAAATTACTAACAATCAAAACCACAACAAAAACAAATTTAGAACAAACTTATTACCGGACAATTTCTATTTTCTAGTTAACCTAGTAACGCTGTATTCCATTCTCTTTACGCAGTTTAACCACTCGACTCACAAACTGATGCCTATTCTATAATACCACCTCCCCTAGAAGATTTCAAGCAGAGAAGAAGTAAACACGTAAAAAAGTTATTGATGATGTCATAACATGGATCTATCCAAAGTACAACAAGACATCATTTTTAAAAAAGTTGCACGAGCTATCTCACTTCTAAATTTTATCTCTTTATCTGGGTCTAATTGTTCGGTAATATAACAACCTATATATTTAAAATTGGATACACTTTGTATTGGTTGTCCATCTATTTGTAGTTGTGTATTTCGACTAATAATGTTACCTTCGATGAGCTAAGCAACTCTTCTTCTTCTTCAAGTGCCCTCTCCTCTACGGAGTTTGGAAATCATCATTGCTATTCGTATCTTTGAAGCTGTTGCTCTAAATAATTGGTTAGATGTGCACTGGAACCAGTCTCTTAAATTGCGCAGCCAAGATATACGTCGTCTCCCCACTCTTCGTTTGCCATGAATCTTTCCTTGTATAATTAACTGGAGCAATCGGTACTTTTTCCCTCTCATCACATGACCAAAATATTCCAACTTTCTTCTCTTGATGCTGATAAACAACTAAGCAACTAAATACCATGTATTTTGTTTTGGAACACTTAGTTTTCAGATCCGTCTCTCTGTGTTAATGGACTTTAAAAGACATTGCAATCCATTTAAGTCATCGCTCAATATAACTGTGTCATCAACGTATATGATGGTATCTACTCATCAGGTTTCTATTAATTTTTACACCATATTCCACCTTGTGTAAACTACGTTTAAATATTCTGAATATAAATTAAATAATAGTGAAGACAGCAAAAAACTCTGCCTGTCTCCCTTTATACACTTCCGTTGAGTTCCCATTAATACGAATGGTTGCTGTGTGACGCCGACATAATTTTTCAATGATTTTGACGTCGTGGCTGCTAACTCATTTATTTCTTAATGATGTAATATATCAAATGTCTTTTCATAGCCAATAAAAATGGCAAAGACATCTTTATATCTCTATATCCAAACTACGTTTCACCTTTATCATCTTAATACTTATTCTTTATTCTACTGAAGATGATAAGTAAGAATATCTTTAAAGTGTGACTTATAAAACTTATAAGTCTATACATGCTATAGTGTTTCGGACGTTGTCTTATTTCTAGTTATGAAGTCAAACCTCAGCCAGTCGTCTAGGATTTTACCAGTTGAGCACACATGATTGAAAAACTTAACCAATATTTTAACGATTTCTTAGTTATTAAGATTTAACAGATCTGCCGGAATGTTATTACGATCAACAGCTTTCCTCTGTTTTGACAGCTTTATAGCATGAGTAACTTTTATCTTTAGTATTTCTGGTCATTTGTCTTCACCTAATCTCTGTTTAGTAATTCGTTTGGTCGACATCATTAAATAATTCACTTATGTACATATACCAAGTAGTCTCAATTTTTTCTTCGTTTGTCATTATTTTTCTTGTCAATTTTTTCTTGTACAATTGTTTGAAAAGTTTTCTTATGACAGAGGCCAGCTATTTCTTGGCTTTTTTTAATATAATGAATATGTCGTCTTTGTATTCTAACTCTTCCAGTTAAATGCATTTATCCTCCATCCACATTTCTTTTGCGATCGAAAGAGTAGTAAAACTAAAACAGTAATAAAAATGGCTCCTACATTGTTAAAAGTAGAATTAAGAGAGTTTTTCCTTATGACACCACATGGTAAGGATATTTAATGTTTTGTGCTTTAATGTTAAAGTGCTAAATAAAATATTTCCGTATTTTTCCCTTACCATAATTACTAGATCATCCGCATAGGCTTGCACTTCTACATCCTGTATGTCAAGGAGGAAGATCAGGCCATCCTTCAGGGGTGACCACAGCAGGGGAAAAAAACCCTCGTCCCTGTGGGTACCCCTTACCTTTTTGGGTTGCAATCTTCTCCCCTTCCAGGTCTACTAGAATCAGCCTATTTTCCAGCATTGCTTTGATACAGTTGCACACGGTAATGAATACCCCTTTTGATGCTGCTGCACCATAAAGAGAATTTTGTAGTAGTTCATTATTAAACGCGCCTTATTTATCTTTTTGTTTTATTTTTGTCGTTTATGGGCGGGGAGGTCCAAACGTTCAAAACATACCTCGCTCCTAGAAGGTGGGCAGAACCCGCCTTCCAACCTCGGTTATGCAGGATTCCTCCTGTGTAGCCACGATGTCATTCGAGACCGCACGCATAGGTTCTTCGGACACCATCGCCGTCAATGCCAGAGACATACCTGCTAAAAAACACCCTCTTTAACCGTAAATTACCAGCCGCAATGGTCTGAGGGGACGCAATATCAGCACGGCATTCACCCAATTTCTCATTCACGCACAATTCTCACGCATTCTCGCATTTTCTCACTACGACTTAATCCTTCGCTCCTTCCGGTCCTCCCTGTTCATGTTCCATCTCGCCTCTTTTTATTCTGCTTCTTGCTTGCTCCTGGACACACTGTCTTCCTTCGGGTCGCCTTTCCTCTCGTTCCTTTCTGTCAAATGTTCTTGCCAAATCTGTAAGGGTATGCCCTAAAGCAACCATTTTCTGTGAGCATCTGCGTCAGGAAGTAATACAAACGCCGATGCCATCCATCTTCTCACTGCACCACGATTCTCATCTCGTCCCATTCTTTTTGCCACACCATTATGGACCTCTTCCTTTCTTCTTTTTTAAACATTCTGTTGCTATGTCTTAATTTCTTCTCTTGTGTATTCTTCCTGTTTCCTCCACTAGCACGTGCATCGGAATACACTCGGTGATAACTCCCAGCGTCTCGGCAGAGACTGTTCTCTATGCACATGTCACCCTCAATAGACTTTACCAATCTGCTCGGTTAAGCTGCTTTCTGTACGTCTTTGTTAAAACTGCAGTACCCCAGACATTGAGAAATTTGTGTACCCTCCAATGTAAAGACATTGGCTGGGTCTACCTGGCCTTTCGGTATACGACCGTTAGCGGAACCGCTGCCTCTACGATTTCGACACCATTTGAGGATGGCGTGATTACGTAAAGTAAAACGAGGCTCCACCCTCCCCGTAGTACCTGTGTTGCGGTACGCACACCATCCGTTATCCCCCCGGGGCGGAAAGGTGAACGCAGGTCGGGGCTCGACCTCGTACGTTTGACAGGTCGCCGCTGAGGAGCACTCCTCTACCACTCTTAAGTCTCCCAGGTAAGTACGTGCCGTAACCCCACGCCCTTAATGGTGAAACGGTGTATCAGGGACAAGGCACGTTCAACCTCACCCGATTCTGTGGAATGAGAGTAGAGTGGTCCCACAAGAGGCTCGTCTCGGATACTAGAAGTGTAAATCGGTGACCGTAACGCCGAAGCGCCCTGCGTGCGTGTCTACAAGCCCGAAACCTCAAACGACGGCTCTCCACCTCTTCATTTCTTCCCAATAGTCGCCTCTTACGACAGGCAGGGAAAATCGCCCCGGCTGTATTCTTATTTCCTCGAGCCGGATGAAAAGTATCACAGACAGGAGCAGTGTAGAGAACGATCGATTGCACAACAGAATGAAGGGCCCTCCGCCTCTCCGATGTTGGGCATGATCCCCCCTACGCGGCGAATCTTAACGCAGCTCTTTGAGTCACCGCCTGTACGTGCTCTCCCACCTTCCGTTTTGACTTAGAGTCACAAATGTAGGAATATTTCTTAGTATAAGTATTTAGCATAGTTTTATTCATTAGCTACGCCACTGCAAGAAACCACTTAAACAATATGCTTAAGTCGCTATAAGAGAGACGCGATTCAGGGGTGAAGGGGACAGGAGATATGTAAACGAGATCACACATTCCTCCTGAGCTAAAGAGGATTCGCCCGAACTGAATAGACTTAAAATTATCGTGCACGCCGAAAAAGACGAAAGACGAAACCATTTAACGACGGGGGTGTTCGATATTTTAATTCGCAGACAATTATCCGTATTTTTGTGTACATGTAAATAACATCATTACAATGTATTTTATGTAATAAAGACTTCTCGCATAGATCGCGGACTTTTACTATAACGTTAACCTCTTCAAATAATAAAAGAACTTAATTAGACCTACATTTTGGCGGCTCAACCGAGATTATTTCGAAAGAGACAGTAACGTTTATTTGTGCCGCTAATTATGGAAGCAAGATTATAAAAGACAGTGCACAGTTTTTGGCCAAACAAATTCGAATCCTCGACGACGTGACTTTTGTAACATAATATATATATATATATATATATATATATATATATATATATATATATATATATATATATATATATACCCGGTATTTAGGCGACACACGCCCTTCCGGTAGGGATCTATGGAGGAGTATCACCAAGCCGCAAGCCCTTATCTCTTGCCGTACTGCTCCACCATAGGCCGATCAGATACCAGCATATTCTAGACTAAGCCGCAGATTCATTTAGAATTTTAAACTGCTGCGTTAGCCTTTTTGTTTTCTGTACACCGAGCTGGGGATTGAACTGACATCTCTCGCAGTGAAGCGAAGGAGAAGCCAGCCGCCCAGCCCGCTTGGCTATCCGATCGACTTGTAACATAATATGCCAAGTGTAAATAGGAGGCTGAAGTGACGAGACTATTGACGACGAAGCAGACGACAAGTGGCTGTTTGCAGACGACGATAAGATTAATTTATGGTTTATGGATGTTTGGTTTGGAACCACTGGATGATGACAAATGATCAGGTGACTTTGTTCCTTCAATAGATCGTGCGAAGATTATGTTTTTATCATGAACTGTGAACATTAAGGAAAGATCTTTTAAACAAACAAAAGTATTTGTAATTATTTGTTGATTTAACTTTACTCTGTTCATGTGAGGACTTCTGAGATATTCTGATAATGATAGTTCATACTTGACTATAATAATATTTTAATTTGACTGTTAAAATCAAAATCTTTTAGTAGGATATTTTGCTTTATTCTGAGATATTATTGTACTTATTATATTGTTGTAATATAAAGAGATAAGATTTGCGAATTAAAAGCGACCACAACCTCGTTCACAGTAATACTAATTTAGACTACACTCAGAAAAATAATCTATAAATTTTTAAATTTTTTGTAACGTATTGGATCTGGATAATTCGGGTGCAAATGACGACGTAATTGAACGTATTTGTTCGTTTTTGAATGAATTAAATGTAGATGACAAGAATGACGAAGATGACGATGACGATAACGACGCGGGCGACGATAAAGAAGCTTATGACGAAGATAAAGACGTTTATGACGATAAAGACGGTTTCGACGATGAAGACGATAATGAATACGAAGAAGAAATTGAAAGTAGGCGGATGATGGCTTTAAAGACGAAGAAAAAAACAAAATCAGGTAGAATGACGGCCGGTAAAGTAAATGATTCTTTTGCTTTGACTTTTAAAGACGTAGAAGACAGCATAACCTTCGACGGAAAAGACGATTATCCGGTGAGAAAATGGATTACTGACTTCGAAGAAATTTCTGAATTAATGGGATGGAATGATTTGCAAATGCTAATTTTTGCCAAACGATCCCTAAAAGGAATTGCGAAACTGTATATTCAGTCAGAAAAAGGAATTAATAGCTGGAAACTATTGAAGAAAAGACTTATTTCGGAATTCGAAAATAAAATAAGTAGTGCTGAAATACATAAAATGCTGATGCGTAGAAAGAAGAATAATTATGAAAGTGTACAGGAGTATGTACTGACGATGAGGAAAATTGGTAGCAGAGGTAACATAGAAGACGAGGTCATAATACAATATACAATAGAAGGCATTCAAGACGACCCTGTTAACAAAGTTGTACTTTATGGCGCAAACAACTTCAGAGACTTCAAGGAAAAAATTAAATTGTATGAACTCATTAAAAAACAGACGGCACACAAATCCTCTACAACTGAAACGCATAGAAAGAAGTGGACAAACAATGAAGTACGGCGAGATGGCAGAAACAATGAAATACGACGAGATTATAGAAACAACGAAGCTAGAGGAGATGACAGAAGAATGTCGGGAAACAGAATTAAGAAAGAAGAACAATGTTATAATTGTGGAAATCGAGGGCACAGATCGAGAGATTGTCCTGATAAAGCCAAGGGAACGAAATGCTTCAAATGCAACTAATTTGGACACGTTTCTTCTCGATGCAATGCTAAAGAAGATGGACCTTCGACTTCTGGTCAGGTAAATGTCATTGACGTAGTATACAAAAACTCAGTGACCTTAAAATTGGGAAAAATATCGTTACGTGCATTGTTTGATACAGGAAGTGACATAAGTGCAATGAGCCAAGATATTTTTGAAAAGCACTTTGATGACGTCATTCTTATGAAGAATATAGTAGAGTTAAATGGATTAGGAGGTATTAAGGTTAAGACTTTAGGTTATTTTAACATAATAGTGGAAATTCAAGGCGAAGATTTCCATATTTTATTTCATGTAAACCCAAAAGGAGCATTAGACGTCGAAGTTATTCTTGGAAACAATATATTAAACCAAGCAGAGGTTACCATAACCGATGATGGAATTATTGTATGCAAAAAAGAAGTAGATAATATGATAATGAGGATTGCAGTTGACGAGGCAACACACGATGATAATCTACAACTGGAACATATAAAAGACCCAGATATTAAGATGGAGATAAAAGAATTAGTGGAAAATTATGAACCGCGACAGACCAAGACTACAGATATAAAAATGAAAATAATTCTAAGTAACGAAGAACCGATACACCAAAACCCAAGAAGGCTATCAATACCAGAAAAGCAAGAAGTAGGTAAGCAAATTGAGGAATGGATAGAGAAAAAAATAATTCGACCTAGTACATCCGATTTTGCAAGTCCAATTGTACTCGTCAAAAAGAAAGACGGACAGATCAGAGTTTGCGGTGATTACCGAAAACTTAATCGAAATATAATAAAAGATAGGTTTCCTTTACATTTAATAGAAGATGTATTGGATCGGTTACAAGGTGCAGAATATTTTAGCACAATAGACCTCAAGAATGGATTCTTCCATGTACCAATAGAGGAAGATAGCATTAAATACACTGGATTCGTCACCCCAGACGGACAATACGAATTTTTAAGGTGTCCATTCGGATTGTGTAATAGTCCTGCAGTGTTTCAAAGATTTATTAGCCACATATTTAGAGAGCTGACATCCAAGAACATAGCAATTTACTATATGGATGACATAATAGTTTTAAGTACATCCGAAGAAGAAAGAGTTGTACGAAAGTACTCAAAGTAGCTAGGGACTACGGCTTAGAGATAAAGAAGAAAAAGTGCCAATTTTTACAGAAAAGAGTAACGTTTTTAGGATATATTATTGAGGACGGCAGAATTCAGCCATCGGATGAAAAATCAATGGCCATAAAGAAATTCAAGGAACCAACGAACTTTAAGCAGATTCAGTCTTTTTTAGGCCTGACTGGATACTTTCGTAAATTTGTACCGTCATATGCTACGATAGCTAAAGCATTAAGTGATCTACTCAGAAAAAATCAAACCTTTGAGTTTGGATCAAAAGAAAGGAGTGCATTTTCAAAACTTAAAGAGCTGTTAACTAGTCAGCGGTGTTAGAAATTTATCACCCAGATAGAGAAACCGAGTTACACACAGACGCTAGCAGTCATGGATATGGAGCTTGTCTTCTGCAGAGATCAAGAGAAGATAATAAGTTTCACCCAGTTTATTATATGAGCAAGAAAACAAGTCCAGCCGAGGAAAAGTATACAAGTTACGAATTAGAAGTTTTGGCTATAATAGAAGCAGTGAAAAAATTTCGTATCTATCTACTTGGAATCAAATTTAAAATAGTAACGGATTGTTCCGCATTTACTAAGACCATGAATAAAAAAGATTTAACTACCAGAGTTGCGAGGTGGGCTCTGTTACTGGAAGATTATCCATACGAACTGGAACACAGAAAGGGAACAAGGATGGCTCATGTAGACGCTCTCAGTCGATACCCTATAGTTATGATAATAAATGAGACATCAGTAGTACAAGAACCAGGTTTTATAGAAAGAATAATGCAGGCCCAAGAAGCTGATAACCACATTCAAGCAATAAAGAAAATACTTGCTACAGAAGCTTACGAGGACTTTCTGATTAGAAACAATATTTTATTTAAATATGACGAAGGTAAGGAATTGTTAGTCATTCCGAAACGAATGCAAACAGAAGTAATTAAACTGTTACACGACGTAGAACATTTTGCTGTAACAAAAACACAGTAGTTAATTCAAAGAGAATGTTATATTCCTAACCTCAAGGAAAAAGTCGAGCATTGTGTAAGAAATTGTATTAAGTGTATACTTGGAAGTAGAAAAGAAGGCAAAAAAAAGGGTTGGTTACATCCGATAGTAAAAATCGATGGACCTTTACAAACATTTCATGTTGATCATTTAGGACCGTTAGCTACAACCAACAAGAACTATAATCACATTTTGGTGATCATCGACGATTTTTCTAAATTTGCATGGTTTTATCCTACAAAATCAACGACGGCAAAAGAAGTCATAGAATGTATGAAGAGGCAACAGAAGGATTTCGGAAATCCCCTCCGAATAATATCCGATAGAGGTACCGCATTTACAGCGAACGAGTTCGAAGAGTATTGCCAAAGTGAAGAAATTAAGCACATTAAGATTACGGCAGGTGTACCAAGAGGCAATGGGCAAGTAGAACGTGTCAATAGAACGTTAATCCCAGTATTAACCAAATTGAGTATAGAGGAACCGACGAAGTGGTATAAGCCTATTTATAAGTTGCAACAGTTTTTTAATTCCACTTATCAAAGAAGCATTGATGCTACGCCATTCGAAGTACTTTTTGAGACAAAGATGAAGAATAAAGAGGATCTAAGGATGAAAGAAATAATAGAGCAGGAAATGATCAAACAATATGATGAAGGTAGAGACATGTTAAGAAACGAGAGTAGACGTCAGTTAATCAAAGTCCAGGAGGACAATAAGCGCAGGTATGACTTACGAAGGAAGAAGCCGAGAATGTATAGAAAAGGGGACCTAGTGGCAATTAAGAGAACGCAGTTTGGTGGTGGACTCAAGCTCAGGAAGAAATATCTCGGACCATATGTGGTAGTAGATGTTAAGCCCAATGATAGATATGATGTGAAAAAGTCAGGATATCATGAAGGCTCCCTGAGTACATCAACGTGCGCTGAATATATGAAGGCATGGGTAGAGAACCAGTAAGAATCCGAGTCGGATTCCTAGCAGGATGGCCGAATGTAGGAATATTCCTTAGCATAAGTATTTAGCATAGTTTTATTCATTAGCTACGCCACTGCAAGAAACCACTTAAACAATATGCTTAAGTCGCTATAAGAGAGACGCGATTCAGGGGCGAAGGACACAGGAGATATGTAGACGAGATCACACATTCCTCCTAAGAGGATTCGATTTTTGTCGCCCGAACTGAATAGACTTAAAATTATCGTGCACGCCGAAAAAGACGAAAGACGAAACCATTTAACGACGGGGGTGTTCAATATTTTAATTCGCAGACAATTATCCGTATTTTTGTGTACATGTAAATAACATCATTACAGTGTATTTTATGTAATAAAGACTTCTCGCATAGATCGCGGACTTTTACTATAACGTTAACCTCTTCAAATAATAAAAGAACTTAATTAGACCTGCATAAATACCTTACGCATTTCGTTGGAATCACTCTCTTTCCTACACATTCGAATGTTATCCAGTCCCTTTTCCTTGGTCCCTTGAGAACTATGGCCTCTGTCTTATTCGCACCAAAGAGAAGGTTCTCGCTGTCACGTGCCACTACCAGCATAGTGAGGTCGTCAGCAAATGTGGGTTACACCCTCTCCGTATTGTTGACTCACAACCCCGTCATATGCCAAGTTTCACAGCACGGTTCCTAGAACCGACCCCTGCCGCTTTCCAGCCGTCACGTCCACTACCACGTCTTCTTCTACCACAATTTTCCTCTCTGACAGATAGTTCAAGACCAAATTCATCAAGTACCTTGGACAACGTCCTTCTCGTGTAGCCTTCATTATCTGTTTCCATTTTAATGTGTAATGAAAGCATTCCGGACGTCAACAGCAGTATCGCACACCTCTAATTACCCACCACCCCACGCAACTCCCGGAAGACTTCCATCACCGCATCCACCGTGCTTCTGTTCTTTCTGAAACCGTACTGCCTGGGTGACAGCCCGCCTGACTTTTTGCTTCCAGTTCCCGCCCTTCCAATTTGCCAGAAATCGCTGAGTTTTAAACAGTGCATTAATGTGTTCCATAAGCCACGTCGGCTCCATAATGCCAATACGTTTCACCGCTTGTGGTGGCATCCCATCGAGTCTCGAAGCCGTTCGTGTCTTTAGGGCACTCAACGCTTCGTTGAGTTCGTCTATGGTAAAAGGTACAGCTCGCTCAGCTTCGGCGTCCCACTGCACTCTATGCCAATGGCCGGGTGGAAACAGCTCTCGTGTAACCTCAAGCTTCCTGTCCAGTGGCATCTCATATAGAAGTTAGAGCTTGAACTAGTTCATTAAGATTTTGTACTCCTGGCCCCAAACGTCTTTATCCAACTTGTCACAAAGTTCTCTGCAGTGCCTTTTCCCCTCGGCTCGAATCTTCCTGTTTTGTTCCTTCTTTTGCGCATTGTATACTATATATCCATTCTACTAGCTTCGGTTACTTCTTTTCTACCTCTTGCCCTCGTAGCCTCTCTTCTGATAGATAGCCTTCCTCTTACTGGTGATCTCTGAGCATCATCAATCAGAAATCAGAAAATCTACAACTGGTTTTGTAATGAGATTGTTTGGTAGTGTAATTTATTGGAAATCTAGAAAACAAAAAAGCGTTACAAAAGCTTCAACTTTTGCAGAGTATGCAGCATTGTCAGAAGCAGTAAGTGAATTATTATTTGTAAAAAAATTGTTGAAAATATTTGATATTGAAAAATAAAGCCAATTGATGTTTATGAAGATAACACGGGTACGATTAGTATAGCTAAATATGGCAATTTTACAAAAAATTCTAAGCATGTTGAAATTCATTATCACTATGTAAATGAATATGTTAAAGAAAATATTATAAATGTGATTAAAGTAGATTCTGATGATAATATTGCAGATATTTTTACGAAGTACTTGGGCCAAGATAAATTTGAAAAATTTCGAAGTATGTTAAATTTGAATTAATGTAAATACAATGTAAATGTAAGGAGGCGTATTGAGAATGTAATTCATTTCTATTGTATACGCAGTACCTATATAATATTGGTGCAAGTGTAAGTGGAACGCACCCATAGCATCATGTGTTGACATGACAGACAGTAATGTCAATGAGTATCAGGTTATCAGGTAGGTAGTAGTTGTAGTAAGAAGCATGGATATAGGCTTAAGTTAGGTTAGTTGATCAGTATGTATATTATAGGTAATAAAGCCTTATATTAGTAGTAAAGTACGACTGTTTATTTTCAAAATCCACACCTTAACAAAAAGAAAAATTTACCTTTGAACCATTGTATCGCCAGTTTCCATGTCCTGGTCTACTGCCTTTACCCATAAAAGCAGCACCAATTCTCCTGGAAGTTATTGCCGCTTGGTTTCTATTTTGTCTCCTATACTAACAGTTTTCCTTTCACAAAATCCAGGGTGATTGAATCTTGCTTTTAACAAAACATTATGTCAATGGCTGTGGTCACTGACTGATATGCTTCCGGCATTGGTAAGAGAAGTTGCAGAATAACTGCACGTTCCTCCTGCTGCAAGGTATGGTCAAACTCAGTGAGAAACAGGGACATATATCCACCATTAAATTTTAGGCCTCTAAATTTTCTTTGTAATATTACTTGAGTGGAAATACCTTTCTTTGCATATGTCATACATAAATATTCCATTATCTGCCTAACAGTGCATTTTATCTGCTACATACTGTATTATAATCGTTCGAGCCCTCACATTACTTTAATTAAACCTCGCCAAGTCTTCTTCACTGGTAAGGGGTTTCTCTTTCCAAACATTTAGTACACCTTGTTGGTCTAAAAGTAGCTTAATTCTGAATTTCCAGTTTGAGAAAGAACTTCCGTCGAATGGTTTTACACAAAATAGCCAAGTTCCACAACCTTCCAAGAAAACCGGATTGCCTCAAAAATAATTGTCTAACATCACAAAATTGCAATACTGGCTTACTAGTTAAAATTGTTTTTAAACGATTAGGTGTTTCTTTATGCTGATCCAAATGCAAACCATATGTCTTTCTTAAAAGTTCTCTTCAGGGTTAAGTTTTATCTGAAATTGTTTTTAACCCTACACTGTTCAATGTATCATATATGAAACATACCGAGAATTTACATGTATAAAACAGTGAAATAATATTAAGCCCAAACAGACTATGTAACATATTCGATAGGTACATACCACTCTATTATATACACATTTTGTAACCTGGCAACGTCATCTAATATTTTATAAAACGCGCGAATTAGTCAGTTATCATTATCACTTAACCGTCGTGTTGACGATAACACTGAGTTTAAAAATTTTTTATAGGTGGTTATTAATGAAAATTGAATGCGCAAAATTGCGTTTTCTGGTTATTATACATCCACAAGTCATCCAGTATTAGTTTTATTCAGCATCTACTATTATTTTTAAAGGTATGGTAAAAAATTTGTTTGTGTCATTAAGATACATAATGATGTGGGTATTATTTTAGATGTCTAGCTGGTATAAATGTAGAGGCCTCTATAAGGTAAAGAATTGCAAGATATAGTCGACAATTGGGATGATAGTGAAGATGATTGTAATGTAAGTGATTTTGAAGACTTGAATAATGATGTAGATTTAGAAAATAGAGATATCAAATATTCCAGTGGTATTTGAAGATAAGCTGATTGGGGCAGAACTGGAAGATACAGCCGAAAATGACAGAGAACAAATAGGGAAAATCGAAGATATAAGAAATGAATTAGAGGTAAACGTTAATAAGACCGAAGACGAATATATAAGCGAACACTTATATATTCGTCGATGAAATCCTAACGAGATGCATTTATTTAAAGACAAATTTAAAAATATTATGTGGAAAACAAGAAATTTACTATTAACTGAAGATGTTTTAGCATTCAAAGGTGATTCTTCATTACTTGCATGTGTACAAAAATTTCATCAATAAAAATATTATATTATAAAGGTAGGGGAAATGTGCCTATGATGGACCCCTTAAGGAAACAGCTCCGTAATAATTTTAATTATTTACTTAGCAGGCTTTAAATATGACCACATAACTCTTGTTATTTGTATAATATGCAAATGTTTCAAATTTTGATAAAAATTAAGATGACAAAAGTTATTAATAGTTTACTAAAATCCTGTTAAGGGTCCATCATGGGCATATATGCGCTCATGATGGACCCTTTGATACGCCCATGATGGACCCGTTGCATTTTGTATAAAATAGGTAAATATCAAATTACTTTATTAAACCAAAAGATATTCTAAACGATAAATAATATTACAAATAGGTTTTTGTACCTAAGTTTTACCAAAAGCTGTATCTTTATTAATCAAATGGTTACTGGCGCGCCTAACTCCTCTCATAGTGCTCTGTACTCCTGCGTTGTCTCTCTGTAATACCACAGATCTATGATTTGTTTTTCTGTCTACCATGGTCACACTAATAGTAGAACTGATTTCTTTATGTGGTACTTTTTTTTACTAAATTGGGCAGAAATTTACAAAAACGGTGATGAATGAGAAGATGAGATAATTTGGAAGTAGATCGTGATGACGTTCAGTTTTGGATTCCCACAATCAGAAGCTGATTGAAGAGCTCACAGAAATTCATAAGCACGAGCAAGGCATCGAAGGATTGTTTAGATCCAGTTCAAGCAGAAGATGAAACGGCGGTTGGAAACTTGACTTGGAGGGATTACTTAGTACAGTTGAAAAGGGGATAAAATTTTTTGAAAATATAGACTACAACGAAAAGAGCATTTCTTCTATAATACAAGGGTAGAATAAAAAAACTTATTAGCATAAAGCGTAACTTTCTCTGGAAAGAGAACTAAGAAAGAAAAATATTGTAGTAGGTAGGTATATGCTGTAACAGAGCAAGAATATGAACAAGAAAATGATAAGAAACCTAGTATAAAAATATTGCACTTAAAATCTCCAAGTGCCACTAAATGTAAACACCGACATAATAGATGTAAAACGCGTTGGTATCCAAAATAATAATAGCACGATACCTATACTACTGGAACTTAAAAGCGGTAACAAAAGAACAGAAATAATTAAGCCATCGAAAAAACTAAAAGAAACGGACATTTACTTCAATGAAGATTACTCCAATTAGATACACGACCAGAGAAAGATACTTAAACAACACTTAAAAGAAGCAAGAGAGAAGGGTCAGAAGGTATGGCTAAATTATAATAAGCTAAACATAGACGATAAATTGTATACTGTAGAAAGTTTAGGATATAGGAGAAACAGACAAAAAGCTATACTGTGAATACTAAAACACCTCAAGGAAAACCTAGACGAAAAACATATAGGTACCTACAGAAAAATTACCAGATGACAAAAATGAACCAGAAAACATGGCGAAAAAACATGGTAGAAAATAACCACGACCACAAAAATACTGGGCAAAGACAAAACACTGGGATTATATGTAAAAATGGAACATAGAAAATAATAATAATAATAATAATAATAATAATAGTGGGACTAACTAATAACTCCTGTGGGAGTTTTTGTCAGTTCTTCTATCAGGCGCGGCCCCCTGCGAATGGGGGATGCTCTCTGGGTATTCTTAGAACCGATACCCAGAGGGTAGCAGGGATGCCTGCCGTGGAACAAAAACTGACACCTGGCAGTAGGTATAAAATGCATACCCATGAAAATGGAGATTAATGATTTATGTTTAGGGTCGCTGCCTGGGGATCGCCAGGGCACGTCTGGAGCCGGCGCTGGACGTGACAGCATGCGGGACGTCGGTGGCAGGGTGTTGAGGAGGCGGGCCCCTGTCATACAATCAGCTACAGCCCAACAACAAGAAGAACCACAAATGAGCCAAACAACAACAAGAGCTCCACCCGCTGAAGGTGCTGCGCTGGAACATCAGCCGGCGCTCACTCAAGCGGGACGACCGAGGCAGCGCATGAAATGGACTGTGTCCATAAACGAAAATATTTTGCGCTTTTATTATAAGGTGACAAACCTCGGTCAAGAAACGATCGGCTATCGACAACAACTGTATGCCGAATTTTGCAGGGAATACCCAGAAATTCAAGTATCTGAACAAAGAGTAGCAGACCAATACCGGGTAATTTTAAGAAACAATCTTATCCCAGAGACTAGACGCGACATTATCAGAAGCGAAATTGAACAGGAGATCCATAACCAAGAGCAAGTTGCAGACCAAGTCCCTAATGAAGTCCCCAACGAGCAGATTTCTGAGCTTCTCGTACAAGAAACTCAACCTAATAATACACAGCAGGACAATAACGAGTTGCACGATAGTCTGGTAAACGAGATGGCACGCGCTGTACAAGAGTTTAGTGGAACAAACCCACTTAGCAGACCACCGCTACCAAAAATAAACTCTTCTAAGAAACTAGGAGCGCTGTTACAAATTGTGAATACTGAAGTCCTACCCAATTATATCACAGAGGCCCACACATTAGAATATTTGCATATGCTGATTTACTGTGCAGCAACAGCAATTGCTAATGTTATGGGCATTAAGATCAGAACACGACGGGGTACCAACATCGGAAGGACAGGTAACAGAATAGCACCCTGGGAAAAACGACTGCTGGGGAAGATTGAATTACTGCGTAGGGACATTGGACAAATAACAGAATACATAAGAGGAGTAAGAAGTAGAAAAATCATCAAAAGAGCTGAAGAAATATTGTTTAACACTCTAAGACACTCACGACATGATCCAGAAAACAACACACCTCAACAATGCCTGGACACATTAAAACAAAAACTATCTGTTTACTCAGGCCGCCTGAGGAGGTACAAGGTTAGTAACCACCGGAAATGCGACAACATACTTTTTAAGCAAGCAGAGAAGGCTTTCTATAGGAAACTTAATTCCACTGTAGAAAATGCAAATAATAAATCCTACCCAAGCCAAGAAGAAATTCATGAGTTTTGGGGAAACCAACTTTCGACGCCAGCTACTCATAATAACAATGCTGGATGGATTGAACAAACGACGAACAACTGTCAACACTACAGTAATATTTCTTATGAACCTTTCACCACTGAAGAAGTCTCGAACATTATCAAAGAGCTTCATAACTGGAAATCTCCTGGACCAGACGGAGTTCAAAACTTCTGGCTAAAGAAGTTTTGGAGTGTTCATGAGCTTTTAACAGTATTTATTAATAATATTATTTCTAATTCACAGGAAATACCATCATTTCTTACTCAGGGAACCACTTATCTAATACCGAAGGATCAAAGTAATACCCAAGATCCAGCAAAGTACCGCCCAATTACTTGTCTTCCAACTTTGTACAAATTGGTCACATCCTGTGTGGCCCGGCGTATCTACCAACATTGTGCTCTGAACAATATCATAGAGCCTCAACAGAAAGGATGCGCTAAGGGCTCCATGGGCTGCAAAGAACAACTTATTATCGACTCAGTCATTTCTAACCAGGCATACACCAAAAAAAGAAACCTGTTTACTGCCTTCATTGACTACAAGAAGGCTTTTGATTCAGTGCCGCATGAATGGCTGGTAGATATATTAAGAATATATAAAGTCGATGATAATCTCGTGACCTTTTTGAAGAATATAATGGCAGAGTGGAAGACTAAAATTCACCTTCAAATACCGGGTGAAATTAATATCGAAACTGAAAATATCCCTATTAACCGGGGGCTTTTCCAGGGGGACTCGTTGAGTCCACTTTGGTTCTGCCTAGCAATGAACCCACTATCTCAGCTGCTGAACTCTACTGACTCAGGTTTTAGCATCAAAAATAACAACACTGTTGTAGCGAAGCTTAATCATCTGTTGTATATGGATGATTTAAAATTAATGGCTTCCACTCGAAACCACCTAGATGAGATGCTAAAAACTGTAGAAAATTTCTCAAATGATATCAGTATGAATTTTGGACTAGACAAGTGCCGTATACTAAATATAGTCAGAGGAAAGATTCAGCCCGGAGGTTTCGATATGCAAGATGGCCAAAACATCGAGGCAATGGGTGAAAATGATATGTACAAATATCTCGGAGTAAAACAAGCGCGGAAAATTGACCATAAACAAATGAAAACTGAACTAACTTCGGAGTTCGTACGAAGAGTAAGACAACTAAATCGGTCATATCTTAATAGTAAAAATTTGTTTAAGGCATTAAATACGTACGCCTGTTCCGCGCTGAGCTACTCATTTGGTATTATAAAGTGGTCAAAAACAGATATAGAGGATCTTCAGCGGAAAGTAAGAACACTTCTCACAAAGGCGCAAAAACATCACCCACGCAGTGCAGTAGAGAGAACAACATTACCGCGGTATCAAGGGGGAAGAGGACTTATGGATATAGGTGAGCAATTGGATAAACAAATTGCTAATTTAAGAACTTATTTTCAGGTACAGGCTGAGACATCTACTTTACATCGAGCAATTTGCGCAGTAGATGACACGATGCCGCTTAAACTGAGGGAACAAGAAATGCGCATAAACCACCTGACTAAACAAGACAAAATGCGCACCTGGATGAGTAAACCTCTGCATGGGCGACATCTCAATGAGATCAGCCAAGAATATGTCGACAATACAGCGTCGAACTATTGGTTGACATCAGGAAAGATGTTTCCCGAGACTGAGGGTTTCCTACTTGCCATTCAGGATCAGGTTAGTCCAACTAAAAATTACCTGAAATATATTGTTAAAGATCCCCAAGTCCAAAATGACAAATGCCGATATGGATGCCAAGCCCAAGAAACCATCCAACATCTTACCGGTGGCTGCCAGGCATTTGTCGGTACTGATTATAAAGAACGCCATGACTCAGTAGGAAAGATTATCCACCAAGAACTAGCTGACAAACTGGGACTTCTCCAAACCGACCATCTTCCTTATTATCAATACGTCCCTGATAGAATGCTTGAAAATGACAACTACAAGCTATACTGGGACCGCACTGTGCTTACAGACCAACCAGTGGCCCATAATAGACCCGATCTCATACTAGTTAATAAAATTACTAGGCAAACAACACTTATTGATGTGACGATACCCAACACCAATAATTTACGTGTTAAATACAACGAAAAGATCGCCAAGTACAGAGATCTAGAAATACAAATCAGGAGACAATGGAGAATGGAAAGTACCCAGACGATACCCATTATTCTTTCTACCACTGGAGTCATCCCGAAGAGCCTCCTAGAAAACATAAAAAAGCTGGGTCTAAACGAACATCTATATAAGATTATGCAGAAAGCTGTGTTACTTTCGACGTCCAGATGCATACGAAAATTTTTGGGAGATACACCGACATACCAAGTCACCTAGGACTCGATAACATGGAAAGAGTCCCACCAGAGCTCAATTCTTTTGATACCGTAGGTATCTGGGATGAGTGAATTTTCCCCTTAGAGGGAGTGTGAGCCGTATGGCTAAATCTGGATAATAATAGCGTTTATTGTCCAACAGAATCCATTTATAGGACAAAATACAATACTACAATTAAAAGATATATTAATAATTCATAAGTACTAACTAAATAACACATTTTTCGAGTATTTTACGTTAACATAAAGAAACTACTCAATCACCTAGGTAGATCTCAGCCATCCTAGTAAGCTGCTTTAAACTGCAGTGAAATATATCGCAGTAAGCACTTAAGGAATTATAATAGTTGCACATGAGAAATAGAGGAGAATTTAACATAAGATTAGTTCTAGCTTGTGTATTTCTGAACGTAATTGAATTTCTCACTGGATAAGATGGAACGTTAAAATTTATTTGTCGAAGAATATCAGGGCAGTCAATGAGATTATGTAGTAGCTTGTACAGGAATATTAGGGAGGCATTAATTCGTCTAGATTCTAATGATACTACGTCCAAACCGCTACACAACTCACTATTGCTGATGCCCCTCTTGGGATATATGCCGTTAATTTTGAGAGACAAAAATTTTAAAAATTTACGCTGCACCTGCTCTATAAGTTGGATATGTACATCATAAAAAGGTGACCAAATGACAGAGGCATATTCCAGTTTACAGCGTACAAAAGTGTAATAAAGTAATTTAATTGCCTTAATATTAGTGAGATTTCGACTATTTCTAATTATGAATCCATAAGATTTAAGTGCTTCTTTAACCTTTAAATTTACATGTTCAACAAAGGTGAGTTTATAATCAAATGTAACTCCAAGGTCTTTAATTTTATTTAAACGTTCAAGTTCATTGCCATTGATAATATAAGGATGGTATAAATTAGATTGTTTCCTAGAATAACTAACTACTTTGCACTTATTGGCATTAAGATTCAAATGATTTGCATTACACCATTCATGTACACGATTCAGTTCACTCTGCAAAAAATGACAATCATTAAGGTCACTTATCAATGAATAAATCTTTAAATCATCGGCATAACATAAACATGGTGCAGAAATTAATTCACACAGATCGTTAATAAATAACAAGAATAATAATGGACCTAGATTAGAACCTTGTGGAACCCCTGAAGAAGCTAGGTACTTTTCCGATTTGTAACCATTATAAGCAACAAACTGCGTTCTATTTGACAAGTAAGACCTCATAAAAGTCACGGCATCCTCAGAAAGACCAAAGAGACACAATTTAGAAAGTAATACGCCGTGGTGAATTCTGTCGAACGCCTTCGTAAAGTCAGTATATATGACGTCAACTTGACTTCTATTATCTAGGGCCGCTGAGATATATTGTGTGACCATTAATAAGTTTGTCACAGTGGACCGGTTGGAGACAAAACCATGTTGATATTGAGACAGCTGATTACGAGTGGGTGAGTAAATACGATTATACAAAACTATTTCAAAGACTTTCGATAGATTGCAAATAATGGAAATTGGTCTGTAGTTTTCTACCTGACCCTTTTCACCAGTTTTGAATATTGGGCACACTTTTGACTCCTTCCAGAGACTCGGATATTCCTTGTTAAGAAGACATAAATTAAAAATTTTTAATAGTGGCACAGTTAAGGCACCTATGCAATCCTTAACCAAAAAGGATGGAATATTATCAGGTCCACACATCATTTTGTCTTTCAATTTCTTACTAGCCAAAATTATCTCAGACTCTAAAATAGGATAAAAATTTAAGTAATCTGCATTGATTGAGGAAGAGTTAGCATTGAAATTAATATCTGATGACAGAAAAACACTCTTGAAAAATTCTGCAAACATATTCACAATATTTTGTGGGTCGGAGGTAGTAATGTCATTATATTTCATCACACCAGGAATTCTTGAACTTTTATTTTTTGAATTTACGTACGACCAAAACTTCTTGGGGTTGATGGATAAGGCAATTTGTATATTCTCGACATATACATTGTAGGCCAAGCTGATTTTTGATTTGACAAGGTGTCTTAACCGTTGAAACTCAAGCAAATCACACTGATTTTTGAATCGTTTAAACTTTTTTCTAAACTTTGCTTTTAATTTGATGTTGTGAATGATATCAGCATCGAACCAGGGTGGGTATTTATGGCTAAAGTTTTTGTAAACTGGAATATACTTATTGAACACAGAAAAAATCTTATCGTAAAAGTTATTTAAAGTTTCATTAACGTCATTAGAAGTATCCAGAGAGTTCCAATCCGTTTCATACAGTTCTCGATATAAAGCAGGAAAATTGGCTTTTTTAAAGTTGTAAGTTAACTGCTCCAAACCATACCTAAATTTAGGCTCTTTTACAAATATATCCGTAAATGATATTAGAAGAGCTGGGTGATGAGAGTCTTCATAGACCAAAGGTGAGTCATCATGCTTAACTTCACAACTGAAATGCGATAAGACCAAATCTAGCAGTCTACCCAAGTGATTAACAACATTGTTAAATTGTCTAAGGCCAGTAGAGCCCGCAAAACTTAAAACTACAGAAGAAAAGAACAAACTACTAGTATAACTAAAACAATTCGGCAAATAAATACGGATAATGCGTCTATGGGATTTAAAGAGACTAAATATAACTGAAGAAAACGATTTATTTATTTAAACGAAGAAAATTATGCCACCTAGCAGCAATAACAAACAGTTACATTATAAGCACAAACTTCGTGCACAGAAGAGAACATAAAGTAACATGGCTGATACCTAGCACAACAGGTAGATCATATACTAATATCCAAAAAATGGAAAACAATAAAACGTGACGTCAGATCATATAGAGGAGCAAACGCGGACACAGAATATTTTCTATTAATAAGAAAAATAAAAATGAAGGTAATTAAAATAGAGAGAACAAGACAAAGCACGAGGAGCTGGAACCTATAAAGAAGTTAAGAGTACAGAAACTAAGAGAACCATATGAATCCTAAAGAAAAATCTAACAGAAACAAATAAGACTCGAGAAAATATGGACAAATAATATAACATAATCCATTTTGAATTCAGTTGAAGAGGTGCTAGGAGAGAAGGAAATATATTAACTAAAGAACATTATCGAAATGAATACAAAGAAAATAGCAGACCAATGTTACAAAAACAAAAAAAATAGATGGAAAGAGTTGTTAAAGAACCTAGAACAGAATAGTAATGACAGCGCTTAAGTATTTTAATTTGTAAAAGTTCAACAAAGGTCCATCAAAATAAACCGGTTGCGGTGGTTAGGTCACATAGAGAGAATGAATTATATGGATCCGCCAAAACATATTTATAACCAAAGAAGAGATGGAGTGAGAAGGAGAGGCAGGCCCAGAGCACGATTTAAGGATCAGGTGGAGGAAGACTTGAGAATGTTGGGAGTACGAAACTGGAAAGCCAAGGCGAAGAATAGGAGAGAATGGGGACTTATCCTTGAGCAGGCCAAGACCCACCATGGGTTGTGGAGCCAATGATGATGATGAAAAGTTCAACAAAGAAAATGCAGACCAGTGAAGCAGAATATGGGAAGCAGAAGAAATGCTCGAGGATTAGAAAGACAGCAGAAGTATACCAATATTTAAGAAAGGAAAAGTAACAGACTGTAACAACTATAGACAAATATCTCTACTCTGTACAGTACACAAAATTCTAACAGTACCTACTCATCAGACAAAAGCTCACTTAATTCAGAGAAAAAATTGGGGACTACTAGCTGGGATTCACAGAAGGCAGATCCACATATTTTCACAAACAATTGAGAAATGCCATGAACACAACATACAACTCCCCACATGCCTTTGACTATACTGGAGGAAATAAATTATTTAACTAAATGAAATCTCAAGTTATACCAGAAAAGCTAATAAGATTAACAAAAATGAGTATGGATGGATCTTGAGCTAAAATAACAACAGAAGAAGGTATTACAAACTCAATTGCAATAGAAACAGGAGTGTGGCAAAGTGCTTCCCTGTCAACCACACTATTCAACATAGTTGTAGAAGGAAGTCAAGGCCAGCGGAAATAAAGGAACTATATTCCACTCCTAAACACAAATAGTAACATATGCATGGAAAAGAGGTCTAGAAATTAACGAAGGAAGAACAAAATATTTAATCTGCTCTAGAAGAGATGATAGTAAGACGAGAGAAATAAGATAGAAAACTACCCTTTTGAAAGAGTTCAACAATTTAAATACTCATTTGGGAGTAATTGTAAATGGCAAAAATAAGAGAAGAGAAGAAGTAGCAGAGTGAATACTAGCAGGCAACAAAACATACTTGAGATACCATAGGGTAATGAAGGACAAGAACTTATTCAGAAATACAAAACTGAAAATATACAGAGTTGCAATCAGACCAATAGATACATATGCAGCTGAGACAATGTGCCAAGATGAAGAAAGATTAAGAATATTCAAAAGGACAATCCTCAGAAGAATTATGGGCTCGATAAGAATGGAAAATAGAGAAATGAGAAGAAAAATAAACCGAGAGACATAATGAAAGGAGAAGATACAGTTAGATTTATTTAAGTGTAGACTGAGATGGCTGGAACACATAGACAGAACAAAAAAATACCTACTTATTAAGAAGGTCACCAGATGGAAGCCAGAAATGGAAAGACCCACAGAGGGATATTTAAATCCTGAAAGTGAGAAACTGGATGTAACTATACACAGATCGAAATGAGTGGAAGAAAATTGTGACAAACGTAAAGTCATACAGCATACTGTTGTATAACTTTACTTAAGAATGCGGAGAGATTAACTGCAGTAAGCAAATCTGAGAGCTCTTAATAAGAGTGGCAATATATATATATATATATATATATATATATATATATATATATATATATATATATATATATATATATATATATATATATATATATATATATATATATATATATATATATATATATATATATATATATATATATATATATATGTATATATATATATATATATATATATATATATATATATATATATATATATATATATATATATATATATATATATATATATATATATATATATATATATATATATATATATATATATATATATATATATATATATATATATATATATATATATATATATATATATATATATATATATATATATATATATATATATATATATATATATACATATATATATATATATATATATATATATATATATATATATATAATATATATATATATAAACAGCCTGTCTCTATGTAAAACCAACTAAAAACACAATAGTTCATAATTAGACAAAATGAAACTACAAACATACAGCTGATAACTTTGGCAATGTATGAATCGCTTTTAGACTTAAAACATTGGAATAGAAAAATGAATACTACACCTAACATCCAGTTTTAATGTAAAAAGTTCCATTACAATTCATACACATACACTATGTCTATATACATTATTTTTAAACATTACTACTAAGTTATGTAATAAGCAAGATCAGTTATCAATAAATTCCAATGTATCTGTTCTTAAAATGTTGTATCACTGAACTATATAACCAGCTCTCTAGATAAATGAATGCAGACTTAAGAGAAAGGAAGAAATAAAACAATGTTATAATATTTACATACTATATTACTACAAATTTATCTACAATTACCAGCTAGGTTTCTCTCCTTCCTTGAGTACTCTACCATAAAGGGCGCTCTTATCTCGGAAGAGAGAAAGTCGTTCTGTTTCTTGCTTATCTAAGTACCAGCCTATAGCAAAACCAACAGCTGGAAAGACTGCCCAGCCTATTCCTTTAGGAATAATTGGATAGAACATTTTCTTTTCTGATTTTAGCCTTAAATAGTTGAGTACGGTTATAATCCGCGTAAATACTACTCACCACAATTAGAGGTAATGTTGTTACAATGCAGTATCTCTTAATTAGACGACCAATTCCTAGGGCCATCTAAAAATAACATGTTAGGTTATGTTGGTCATACTTTCCGAATTATAAAATAGATAGTGAATATTGATAATAAAATACTTACAAATTTAAGAAAACATATCCCGATTTTATGTAAATCAGTATTTAAATTGGAATTACCTGTTTCTGAAAATTTAAAAGAGAAATTACAATTCTGTCATTTGCCAACTGTCAATTGGTCATTGGTATTGGTCTACTTCTTTTCGTTTTCGTTTGTTTTTTTAATTATGTAATCACAATATATGCTAGAGTGAATAAGTCAGCTCAATTTATTCTAAATGATGATACATAATTATATGACGATAATGTTATAGCATAAAAATATTAGGACGTTTTTCACATTTGGTTCCAGTGAAAATAACACCATGAAATTAGCTGTCAGTCCATTAAGTTTCACAGAACGAAAAATAGCGTTGGCAGTGTTGCCAAATCCTGATAATGTATATGTTATATGCTTCAAATACAAAGAGATAGAGCTTTTAAAATGTAAATTTTTATTATATTAATTTATGGATTCTGCAATTTTGTACCTTATGTAAAACATTAATGAATTACTATTTGTTTTGTTTGATATTAATTGTAATTAATTAGAACTTTTTTTGGCAATTGTTCTTTGATAAATTCGCGGATAGATTTGGCAATAGAGTCAGAACACTCAAAGCAAAACGTGACACTGGCAAAGCGCCAGTTGCCAGATTCCAGATTCCAGATTGCAACAGAGATGTCTTTTTAACTTTATTAACAAACATTAGTAAAACAAATTTTGTTTTTATTATTTATACTGACATTTTATTATTTACTTTTAAAAACCGTTTTAAAACTATTTACTTTTTCTTTTTTTTGTAATTGTTAAGTATTACTTTTTAAATACCTTATTGCTTTTGATTTCGTATGCTTTATTTGTAATGTAAATTTCAACACTGCTAAACACAAACAGCAAGATTTAATTATGACAAACTCATTTGAGAATGTGAAAATCGTCCAAATATTATGCAATAATGCAATTATGTAAAATGCGGTTGTTCATTTAGTGAGATGAGTACCGCCAAATATATGCAACTTATAGTTCATTTTTTCCGTGTTTCAATATTTAGCTAACATACAATTCAAAATTAAACACTTAATCAAAAAGCATCAATAAATTTAGGAATAAACAAAGATATAAAAAATAGAAAAATAATTGAAAGTCAAAAGCACTATGGACTCATAAATATTAAGAGATTGTATCCATTTTTTATTTATAATGATTAAAATTGTTGGTAATTGTTAATACAATAATAGAGCCAATTTTATAAAGTCCTTAGTTAAAACAATTATATTCCACTTATCAATACCTATAGAAAAGTCTAATAATTTACATTTTGAAATAACATAATTTCCACTAACAATTTCAAGTGTAGATGATTTACAATGTATGTATATATCTAGTAATTCGATAAAACTTGAAGAGTTACGGGTCTCCCACAAAGTGTTGATGAAACAATGCCAACTAACTAATTTCATTCTGTAAATGCGTCATATAAATTAGTCTAAGGAAAGCGTCTACACTTAATGAACGTATCTTAAGAATTCAGCTTGATCTGCATTGTTCGTGAAGCTTATAAAAAATCTCCTGGTGAACGCTTTAAACCATTTCGAAAATTGTATTGTAAAAATATTAAGCAATATTATTTATGCAATAACTTCCAATTTCCAAAGGTTCGATCAATTATTTTTTCGATAATGTGATATACAAAAAGATATATTTCTTTTCTTTTTCTTGGTTCAAACAATACTCACTAACTTCTGGAACTTGGTGGTAAAACCTTTGTACCATACTTTGTTTTTTCTATAAAACTCTAGGTCCTGTCACCTCAACGAAGGCCAACAGTTTTCTTATTATTAGTTTTATAGGATCTCTTCTAGTTCAAACTTCAGTTCAACTGAATCAGTTGATCGGTGCCTCAGGATTCCTGAATGCGTGCCTAAATGGTGCGGCCAGCACCTACTCAAACCTTGCCTAGTTTGAGTAGGTGCTGGTCGCGTTGTAGGTCGGAATCGATCCTTTACAGTTCCTCACATGTTTTGAATACGTGAGTGGGTCATTTACTACCAGAATAGCCGGTTGGCTATCTATATAAATGTTGGTTTTCTTTGCTTTGGGGTCTCAATCTATGATTTTATTAACACAGTAGTTGTATAATGAACTAGGCTGTAAGACTTACCATAATTATATGTTTGCCCAAAAACTCCTGATCCAGTACCAGTATCTACAAATAAACCATTTTAAGTCTCCATTAATATTTGGGACTTTTTGTTCTCTAGATTGTATAGATGTGTCAATTTTCTTAGTGAAGATTTATCTGGTGTCATCATATCTGAGTTCATCATAAAGATGAATTCTTCAAGTCTAGTCACAGTAATATTTGTGTGGCTATTGGTCATAAAGTCTACCGCCGAAATATATAATTGCAGCGTAGGGATACCCGTGATATCCTCTAAAGATGCCGTTCCTGTAATATTTATAAGCGCTTGTCTTTGTAGGGTGGTGAGAGAGGTCCTACCAACTTGCAAAGAAATCTGTTACCACCAAAGTATTGAATCATAAGTAAAAAGGCCTATTATGAAAAGAATTTTTTAAGCCGTAAAAAATGAAGGGGTAAACTTTATTGATAATCACAAAAATATGTAGATTTCCGATTTAACTCAACGAGCTGCAAAATTTTCAATAGTTGCTGATATTCACTTATAATAGTGTTTTTGATCATTATAATTGAATTCGTTATAGTTATATTTTTAATACATTTCTATACTAATGTAATCTTAATATTTTAAGAATGTTAACTGAATCTTTGTTGTAGATACTAACTGCCACTAATATTTGCACACTTCAACACAGGGGGAAAGTGAAAACAGGGGGACAACGAATTACCTAGGTTTTTCAACTTTTGGTCTTTTCGAAAATATCCTTACCTCATCTGGTATGTACAAATTTATCTAAGTTTATTCATGATTAGGATTTATTAAAAGAATATTGACACTCAGGCAACAATGCAATTACTAACTGTACGTTGCCTACAGTTGGCGCAAGTCTGTGATATACACTGTAAATTAGCTACTAATATGTAAAATAACTGTTGTTAAAGCCAAAGAATGTGTTTTTACGTTGACTTTTAAGCCTGTTTTATTTTTTAGACCTTATAAACTTGTAAATAATAAATAAGTTATACTATTACTTAAATAAGAAACCGGCAATACACTGCTGAGAATTGGACTACTAGAATATAGATGGCGAAACATACACCTGGATCTAAATTTCGACATAGGGCATTGGAGTGAACCATGGTACAATGGGAGTGAACAGCTGATTATCCACTAGTACGAGTGAAAATGACAAGGTTATGAATGAATTAAAGAAAGACAAGATTATGGGAAAGATTTATGTACGAAATAAAGATGTTCGTTAGTGTAGAAAATGGCAGAGTTAGGTTCAACAAATTTTGATCTATTAGAAATAAAAACTCGTAGTATAGAACAGACTCTTCTTCCTCTTGTTAAACAGGTAATGCTGTATTAGTTGCTTGTGAAGAAGACCCACAGTGAAATGTGCATGTGTTGTATTTAAAGTGGGTGTGCACTCAGCTTTGTAAAATAAATAGTATTAGTTTGTTGTTGTTTGGTGTTTTTTGTGTTCTTTATCTATTACAAGTTTACAAATAAAACAATGTTTATATTATTTCAAATACACATGAATTAATCATAAATTAACATCTTTATTCAACAAAAACCGGTAGCATTACTTCTATACAGACAAAAATATATTTTCTTTCTAAGATTTTAAGTTTACATCTAGCTATAAATACTTAGTAGATTGTTTATTTTTGTTTGCATATCGAAATATTTATTTTTTAGCTATGACGTCATCACCGTTTCCCTTATGACGACATTGATGATTTTATGTGGAACATTCAATACCTTTTAGAGTTTGAGCAGATCAACCTTAGAGCTGAGTTCTTATAAACCAATAATTGATAATTGTGGATTGGTAACAAAACACTGTAATTAAGCAAAGAAAATATTTGAAAAATATAGTAATTTATATATTACCTAAATAGTTTATATTTTATAAACCTCAGTATTTTTATAATTTTTTAAACTTTCCTTTATTGTACAAGTACTTCTTATAAATGTAATTTTACTAGTTTATTAGATTTTGAGCTAGACCAAGTTTTCAACCTTAAAAATACCACTTATAGCATCTATGGTACACCACAATCTCTTTGCTTTTGAAATCATGATGCTGTGTCTGAAACTTATGCTTTCCTACTTACATACATACAATTTAGCTATTTAAGTGATTCCAGTAGGACAAATATTATTAATTTGGAGAATATGTTAATTAATTGATTTTCTCAGAAACATGTTTAAATGTAGCATAGCAAAAATATTTTTTCTTATTTGCTTATTTGAATCTACATCAGGATTCTCTATTCCGGCCCTCTCTGTTCTATATTGTTCGATTACTAGTTTTTTATAATGATGTTTCTATGACCTATGTTTTTCATGTACAGGAAGATATATTAACTGCCCTATAGTGATAATATCATTATTCTTTTGTTTAAGAATTAAGTAAATAAGTGGCAAAAGTAGCAAGAAGAAATAGACATGTGGCAATTAAATAGTTTGTCGAAAGTTTAACTGAAAAAAACTTATGTGTTTGTATGAAATTAATAACTATATCTTATGCGGGTATGGTCCCTATAATTTGATTTACAATTTTTTTAGCATAGTTTCTCTTCTAAGTATTTTCTTCTTAGTAAAGATTTATACTCTCTATGCGTTGTACCAATGTTACTAACCTTAAAAGATTGCCTTTATGTTCTTTTTCATGACAATATTTTCTGATCACATTCAGTTTATCCTTTTATCTTGCTTTCCATTAATAACTATAGTAACAAATATCTTTTGATCTCTACGGCTCCATATAACTAGACCTTTGTTGTAAGACATTTGAATGAAATTCATCATTATTGTATTGTGTCACTTGTTTTACATTTTTCTCCACATATTATTTTTATATAATTTTCCTTAATAATTTTTCATCTTATTACTAGTAAAAACTCTATTGATTATATTAATATCTATGTGCTTATATGTGTTCACGAATTTGGAAAAAGTTTACTACAATTTACATTAATAAAAACTTTATGACTATATTTATCACTATTATGACACCAGTAGAAATATCATAAGTGGAACAGTGTTAATATCATTTCTAAAAAATAACATATTGTATGAAAATTAGGTATTAAGTTGAAGGTTTAGGTCATGGTAGTTGCGCTTGAATATTTTAAGAGTTCAACAAGGTGTTTAACTCCAATTTGTTTACATAATATGCTGTTTTTGTAAAAAATTGATTTATCCTTAAATTGAAGAAATATGTAGGTAAATTGCGCAAAAACTATGACATATAGGTATAGGACATGTCTATACCATTCGAAAGAAGACAGTTTTTTAACATTAATGTTATACATATATGTTATACAAAATGTGACATAACTCGAAACACTCTGTATTTGGGCATATAGAATCCTTATAAAATATATCTTATTTTTGGCACAATCAGAAAATAACATAAGACTACAAGGTATATAAGGTATGAGAAACAATATAACTTTGGGATGTCACATTGTATTGGAACATTTTGTATATTCCAAAATAATTTTACCGTACATAATAAGCAGTCCCATACAAATAATTGTTTTTATTAACCCCACTTTTATTAGAATATATTATGTATACAATCTCAACCTAAATGATTATGTAGATAAGAGACAATAAGTCATAGGACTGAGGTCATATGACATGCATTTTTAAAGCTAGTCTTCAATATTGGCTATTTGACACTATAACTCTAACAGAACTTTCAGTTTTAACCTTCGAACTATATGCAGTTTATACACCAAACTTTTTGCTAATACTTTCAGATGCACTTTAAGTTTTGCTGCAATATCATTATCACTTTTTAATATCATCTTTGACACTAGTTCAGCGTGTTGATGGATGGCTTTATTGGTTGTGAACCATGGATCTCCTAGTATTGTTCTTAATATTTTGGATAGAAATCTTTGTATTTTTTCAGTATTGGAATGTGTGGCGATTCTAGTCCGTAGGTCCAAACTGGTTTCAGAATGGATTTGTAGAGTAATATTTTGTTTTCAGTTGATAGTTTTGATTTTCTGCATAACAACCAATACATGTTCCTCACCTTATGACCCAGTTATTTTCGCTTAATAAATATATGCTTCCTCCAGTTTAATCTTCTGTCCAAGTACATACTTAGATATTTGATTTCATCCCCTTGAGGACTCGTTTACTGTTTAAATATATAGTAGGTGCAGTGATTTTTGTTTTCTATGTATTTCTAAATTTAAAATTAAAACTAAATTTCTATCTATCAGTAGGTCAGCAATGAATAAGTATAAGGTATAATGTGGCTCCTATATTTGTATGCTTGTGTCTTCATTCTCTCACTTTACCTGGATGTTTCTGTTGCTGATATAGGACTGAAAGATTATATAGTAATTTGTTGGTGAATTCTGTTTTAGTTTACATAAGAGACCTTATTAAATGCCTGGCTTATGTCCAGGAGTACAGCTGGACAGTCCCTATTATTTTTAAAGTCTTCATTGATTTTCTCTACAGATCTATGTACCTGTTATATTGTTGAATGTTGTTTTATTAACCCAAATTGGTGTGATGGTATTCATTTTTGTTTTCTAGTATAGGTATTAGCCTACTAAGTGTCAGCTTTTCAAAAACTAGAAACCACTGGAACAAGACTAACAGGATAGTAGGACTCTACATTTTCTGGTTCTTTACCTAGCTTTATTATTATTGTAATCTGTGCCAATTTTCATTGTGATGAGAAATTACTTAATCTCATAGAGTTAAATAACTTTGTCAGAAATTGGAAACCTTTTTCTGGGAGTCGCTAAAGAGTTTTTCTAGTAATAAGGTCATATCCTAGGGCCTTTTTTGATTTGATTGTTGTATAATATTTTATACTCAAGTTTTAATTAATCTTTTTTCAGAGTAATGAGTAATTTCCGTCATTTGGCGTAAAAACTTTTTTAAGATGTGCCGCAAATGTTTCGGCTTCGTTTTTCTAGACTTTTCGCTCATTTTCTCGTTTCTGTTCTTACTGGTGTGAGGACCTTCGTAAGATCCTTGTAGGCTTCCACAAAGAGTAGTCAATGGCTTGGGTTGCATTTAGTTCTTGTAAGCATTCCTGAATAATTGCATTTTTTCTGCCATTACAGTGGACTTGGATTATCCGAGTCTAGGATTTTCGAGCCCCTGGGTTAACCGAGACAAAAGTCGTAGCTGATGAGTGACAACTGCTAACAGTTATGCGCTGTTAGGTCGAGCCGGAATTCTCAGAATTCAAGTTGATTTTTGCGAGTGTCAGAAAATTGTTGCTCTTACTGTGCAATATGAGTGGAAAGTGAAAAAGAGTAGTTGTATCCTTGGAAACAAAAGTGAATGCAATTAAAAGGTTGGACTAGGGTGAATCAATAAAGAAGGTTGAGTCAGATTTAGGTGTTGGAGAAATAACTGTTGGAGATTGAAAGCGTAAACGGGAAATCGAACAGTAGGCCGACCAAAGTGTGAGTGGTGGTAGTGGATTGGCGTGGAAGACGATGAAGAAAGGAGACCATGAACAAACTTTTGAGGCGTTGTTCTTGTGGTTTTCCCAAATGAGAGGATTGGCAGCCCGATAAGTGGTCCAATACTCCAAGCAAAGGCTATTGAATTCTACAAGAAGTTTATGGATGAAAACTTTTGTGCTAGTGAGGGATGGATTGACTAATGGAAGAAGAAATATGGCACAATTGAACATTTGGGGCGAAAAACTTTCTAATACTCCAAGCAAAAGCTTTTGAATTGTACAAGAAGTTTATGGATGGATAAGCAAACTGTTGTGCTAGAGAGGGATGGAATGACTAATGAAAGAAGAAATATGGCATCCGACAATTGAATATTTGGGGCGAAAAACTTTCTACTGACTCTAACTGAAATTTGAACATTTTATTTAAAATTACATTATTCTTAAAGATGGACTTCAGACCAAATATTTAACTGTAATGAGACAGGCCTTAATTTTAAAATGCTTTCTTCGAAAAGACTAGCTGCTAAAAATAAAGAAACTGGCCAGGTTACAAGAAAAGTAAAGAGAGTTACAATCATGATCTGCAACAATCCTTCTGGTTCATTAAAATTAAGACTTATTTTAATAGTAAAATCCAAGGGCATTCAAAAATATCCAAATGAAATGCTTACCTACAACCTATAAAAACCAACGCAATTGGTGAATGGACTGTAATATTTGTAAAAACTGGTTTTTAATGACTTTGTACCAGTCATTGATGCTTAACTAAAAAAACAAAAATCTGTCTCCCGAAAGTTTTGTTGTTGTTGGTCAACGCACGATCCCACCCATATGCGAGTGAATTGATTAGTGGTAACATAAGAGCTGTGTTCCTTCCAACCAATGTGACGTTTCTCATCCAACCCTTAGACCAAGGCGTTATAGATGCAATGAAGAGGAATTATCGGCGGAGGCTTCTTCGGGTACTGCTAAACAGGTTGGATGAAGGGCTGACTGCAATTGACACATTGAAGAAGATCACGGTTAAATATATTTTTGATATTGGATTACATCTGCTTGGAACGACGTAAAAGTGCATTACATCTGCATGGAACGACGTCCACTATTCCACTAGTCCAAAAATCATGAAAAAAATTATTTCAGATAGAAAACAAAACACTGCACCTTCAAAAAGAAACTTGAAGACTATGAAGTTGATACTATAGCCAACTTAGCCAATCAATTACCAGTTGAACAACCAATCGGAAAACAAGACGTCATCGATTGGATGAATGGAGATGAAGAAATGGAACTGATAGATGGCGCAGTTGCCGATCCAGTTCCCAACATCAACCACGAAGAAGAAGAAGATACAGATGAGATAACTCAAAAGATTTCTCATTTCGATGGGTTGAAGCCCCTTGAAGCAGCTCTCGCATACATCGAGTATCAAGAAGAATCAACGTCAGTAGACGTCTTTCATTGTCAACGTTGGCACAACATTGGCGTCTCAAAAGAGGAATGAAGCTTACGCAAAGACTTTTAGACTTTTTTAACAGTAATATTGCTAAGGTAAATGTTTTTATCTTTTTAAATACAGTACTGTATTAGTTTTTAGTTATTAAAATAACCAGTTATTTTCTCAGCCTTCCTTTTTCAATTATTTTTTCATGTCCGTATTGTAAAGGAACAGTTGTTATTCGTATGCGGGTTTGTAGGTAATGGTGTTAAGCTCCATGCTGCTTCCTGTACAACTCTATTAAAATGTTCTATTGCATGTTCGATCTGTTCCGTCTTTAGTGGGATATGTAAATTGATGTAATTATTTACTTGATATCTAAAATAACTCTTTTGATTATTGTTGTGTAATATACATTTCCTTTCTGTTGTTATGTTTTGACTTTGGTCAATTGTCAGAGGATAAGTCATAACAAGACTTTGGTTTAAAGTATTTTTCGTTTATTTCTTTCACTACAGCAAAATCGAGAACCTCTGGAATTTTTGCAGGGTCTGCAGGGGCTAGTATGTTTGCTTCCTTGTGGATACTATGTTTAGGTTATCTATTAGTATTTATTATGCAATTGACAGCCTTTGGCATCATTAAGTCTAAAGCCCCAAATTCATTATCATCAACAGCTATTCCAGTCATCATCGGAGATGTACGCTTCCCTTAGGTGTATCCATTCATTTCTGTTTGTTGTTTTTTGCATCCATTCGTGACAAGCCATGCGCTTGATGTCATCAGTCCATCTAGTTTGAGGTCTGCCTCTACTTCTCTTGTTTGTTCTTGGTCACCATTCATTAATTCGCTTCGTCCAACGGTTGTCTTTCATTCTTCCTGTGTGTCCTGCCTAGTTCCATTTTAACATGGGAATCTTTTGGATTACATCTGTAACTTTTGTTACAGATGTAAGTGTATCAAAAATGATATTAAATTCTACAGTGTACAGTGTTGTCAACAGTGTGCAGTTCCATCTGGAGGTGTTGTGTAATATATTTTATAGTTGTGAAAGTTTATGAAACATTTTTTCGTGAAGTGTGTTTCTGAAATTAGTATTGTCTATACTCGGATTCACGAGAAGAATTCAGTACTGTCATTATGGCAAAAGAAGTTGCTGTTTCAAAGCTACGCACGTTCTTGATCGGCACGTACAAAATAGGACCGCGCTGGCTCTCATGGACGATAACATTAAACCACCCAATAATATTAGAAGTAAATGTAACACTTACAACTTTAAGACTTTTGCAAATCACACGATATTTAATAAAATTTTCTGCACATATATATTTTTTATAAAAAAAATCTATGATACAAACTTGACTTCAAGATTACGGTAAACATATAAAAAAAATTCTACTTGGTTAGTTTTTTATATTTTTTTTTGTGTGTCGTATATGGTTAGGCTTACCATAATTACGAAACTCTTAACCGGGACAATAAATGGTCGATAGGGTAAAGTATAAAAAAAACGATTAAGCTGCTGCCAAAAATTTTTATTAATAAAATACCTATTTTTTGTACCATTCACACTTCTCACTTGTATGTACTTTTTTTATTAAAATGTTATTTTTTCGTAAAAATCGTTACATGTCATATTAAAGTTTCATTTACAGTATAGTAATGCTTGTACGGTAGACTCCAACATACGGCTTCTATCGTCCGACCAAATATGTTTCATCATCGAGAAGACACGCTCTAAAGGAGCGGAGGTGCCTGGTAAGCACAAAATATATTGCACCATTTTTACCAGGTTGGATGTATCGATGTGTTGTTCATGAAAATGTTTAAATAGTAGAACCCATTTGTCAACATAATCAATTTGTATCGACTAATTAACGTATAATTTGGAATTCCATTCATCATTCTTTGATGCTATAAAAACTTTCGTAAGTAACAGCTCGTCAAAAAGGTTGTCGGTATTAATATATTGTCAATCGTCCGAACCGTGTATTTTGTTTATAATTTCAGCAGATCCTTCGATTTCGTCCCATCTCAATACGTGATTCAGTCCAATCCATTTGAAAATGTCGGCTCCTCCGAAACTGTCTTCACACAATTCAATGTATGAAATGCATCGTCGGTAAAAATCAGTTACTTCTGTTTGAAATTTATCAATATCCTGGCTACTACCAAGATTCTTTAATAATAATTGTTTCGCCCTTTGTGGTACAAAATTGCTGTCTATGCGTTCTTGAAGATTAGATTTCAATCTTCTTAATTCCAAAATAATGTCAGTCGCACTTGCTTCACTTTTTTCCATGAGTAGTACAGTCTTGTTAAAATTGTTTAATTGTCCATGCACAGAATACCTTCAACTGAGTTAATCGAACTGTGTACATATGAAAATGTTTATATATTTTGACAACTAGTGCTTCAATTTCGATTGGTAAACCATCCACAGCATTTTGAAATGCATTGTGTACAATATGTGCGCCACATCCAATTCCTACAATATCTACACCGAGTTCTTGTTTAAGTCTTCTGTAAACATTATTTCGTCCTCTTCCATGCACACCTCCAAAATTTGTATTACAATTGTCGCCACAAAATGCAGCTACTTTTTTTGTAATGTCATGACGACGTAATGTTGAAATTATATTTTGAGTCAATATTTCCGATGTCTCACCCTGAACAGACTCAAAATTCAATAGTTTCACATGTACACCTTCTAATGGTAAAAAGTATCTAACAATAATCGGTGCCAGTTTGATGTGCTTTTTATTTAAGGTGTCGTTAGTAACACTTACGAAAAAAACCTTCTGTAAGTCAATTCTGTAAGAAAATTCAAAAATTCAAAATTACCACAGTTTTGTCAAACCGGGTCAAAATGACAAACCGACCGGGACTCCGGGACCGATCTCTAAAATCGGGACGTATGGTAAGCCTATATATGGTACACTATGCATTAAAACAAGACTCAATAAGTAAAATTATTAAAAAAGATGACGTTTTGTTACTTTCTAATTATAACTATTCAGTGTGAAAGTTGTAAAAAAAAATATTTCTTTAAGCAAAGAAAAACATTACACTTCTCGCATTTTATTAAGCTTTTTGAATCACAGGGATATTTGCATTTCACTACACCATAATGGAAGATGACCATATCCATCTGTTCGTACATCTTGCATTGGAATATCGATTGCTGGACCCCTTCTTTTCTTGTTTTGTAAATTTTCCATAGCTCCACACGGACGACCCCTTTTTGTATAAAATCCAGCTTTATTAACTTTGCATAAACACTCTGCTACTGGCATTTTGAAATCTGCCAGAGCTAAATTATTATGCTCATTGTCACTTCTTCTCCAAAGAATCCACGCATTAACAGACATGAAATTCATAATATGGAAAAATATACGCATGACTATTTTTTGGATCTGAGTTTAATTATATAATATCCCAACATTGAATTTAGAAGATCTACTCCCCCCATATGCTTGTTGTAGATCGTGACAGCTTTTGGACATGGAACCATTATAATATAATACATATTATAAAAAGATTTTAGATACATATTATGTGTCTTATCCTTTTTCGAAAACCGTTTAACTTTAACTGTTGGCATACTCCCAGCATATGTTGATATAATGTTTACTAATTTGTTGTTGTACCATGTAACAACAGATAATTTTGTACCATCAATTGTGATGACTTTCTCTACCATAGTTCCTCGGCCGTTCGTTTTTAATTCAGCCTCTTTTGGCATATTACTCTTTGGCACTCTGTTTATTCTAACTGTTTCTAGTGGTAACATACCCTGTTTCGTTAGATAAATTTGCAATGGGACGCTGCTGAACCAACTATCAAAGAATATTTTTTGTTGGAATTATCTGCTCATCCATGGCTAAAAAATCCTCTTTCGGAACTTTGAGTAACTGATTCTTTAATTTATTTAGTAGCGATCGGATTTTAAAAAGTTTATCATGGCTAGGATTACCGGCAGCAACAGCATCGTTATTGTTCGCAAAATGTAAAAAACGTTTTATTTCTTCCCATCTATTGCATGACATAACATCTGAGATGATGATTCAGGTTAGAGTTCCAATAACTTCTAGCGTTTGGCAATTGCACTATTCACATATAAATATAGGTTCCTCAAAACTGTTCTAGCTCATTTTCAGAAAGTTTCAAAGATTTTTGAAGAATTGCATTCATCAGGCGGCCAAAGAGGCATTGGGGTATGAAGAAGCTGACAAAAGAAAAAATCCTGAGTGGTGGAACGAAGAAGTAGGAAAATCAATTAAAGACAAAAAAAAGCTTATCAAACATGGCTATCCACGAAAGACTCAGAAGACCGCAGAATTTACAGCAGACTCAACAGGGAAGCAAAGAAGGAAGTCACTAAAAGAAAAAACGAAATGTGGGAAGAGAAATGCGAAGAGATGGACCGATGCTTAGGAGGAACCAAAGTGACACAAGCTTGGAAATTCATAAAAAGTATTAGAAAAGAAAGAAAAGATGAGGGAAATATAAACCTGATTCAAAATAAAAAGTGGGAAAAATATTACGAAACGCTATTAACAGAAAGTAGGCACGAATTTATGGAAAGACCTGACCATATCTCAATGACAGAAAACTTAGAGGTGCATAAGATAAACAAAGAAGAACTGAAAAAAGAATTGAAACAAATGAAAAATGGAAAAACACCCGGGCCTGGAGACATTCCCATCGAGTTGGTGAAACATGGACCGGATGCTCTTTTGGAAAGCTTAGTGAATATTTTTAATAAATGCTTAATTGAAGGCCAAACGATTCCAGACGATTGGAATTTGGCCCACATTAGCCCCATTTATAAAAAGGGAGACAGAAAATAATGCGGAAATTATAGAGGCATTAGCGTAACTAGCTCGCTGGGAAGGTTATATGGTCGTATATTGAAAAGAAGAATAGAAGAGGAGTATAAAGAAATTGAAGAACAAAGCGGCTTCAGAGCAGGAAGATCGTGCGTGGACAACACATTTACCCTTCAACAAGTAATTGAAAAACGAACAGCTCGAAACCTCCCTACGCATCTGGTATTTATAGATCTGGAGAAGGCTTATGATACAGTTCCTTTAAAACTCTTATTTAGTGTCTTGACGAAAACGGACCTTAGTAAAACATATCTAAAAGCAATACTGAACATCTATAAATGTCCTCAAAGCACTGTAAAAACAGGAAATACTTTCTCAAGAGTATTTACAGTAACGAAAGGCTTGAGACAAGGATGTTGTCTTTCCCCCACCCTATTCAAAATATATATCCAAGAAGCACTGCACCAGTGGAGACAAAAATGTACGGGAATGGGGTTGAAGCTTAACAACCATTATCTGACAACGCTGTTCTTTGCAGATGATCAAGTACTAATTGCAAGCTGTGAAGAAGATGCAGATTATATGCTTAGAAAGCTCAAAGATGAATACGAAAAATGGGGGATGAGTATGAATATGTCTAAAACAGAATATATGCGAATAGGCAGTGAAGACGAAGACCCGGATTTGGAAATTAGACAAATGAAAAGGTGCTACGAATACAAATATTTGGGAAGTATTATCTGCAGTGTGCAAGAGAACTGAAATTGGACTTGAGAGTTAGGCTGGCAAGGTGCTATATTTTCTCGACTCTGCTTTATGGGATAGAAGCATGGACACTTAACGCGTCGACTGCTAAAAAGTTGGAAGCATTTGAAATGTGGGTGTATAGAAGAATCTTGAAGATATCATGGACCGAGCATGTGACAAACAACGAAGTCATGAGAAGAATCAACAAAAGAATGGAAGTATTGGAAACCATCAAGACACGAAAGCTGCAATACCTGGGGCATGTTATGCGTAATGAGAGATACAACCTACTTCAATTGATTATACAAGGGAAAATCCAGGGCAAGAGAAGTGTAGGAAGAAGAAGAATCTCATGGTTGCGTAACTTGAGGGAATGGTACGGATGCACATCAATTGAACTATTCAGAGCAGCAGCATCTAAGATCAGAATAGCCATGATGATTGCCAACCTCCGTCGCGGAGATGGCACGTGAAGAAGAAGATCTGCAGTAAAGGAACAACGGAACGAGATATAGACTATAGAGTGCAACAAGGCAGGAAGAGTGTTCAAATTCTGAATTCGATACTTTGGTCCAACATAGCTACTATGAAAACTAAAATGACTATCTACAAAGTAATTGTAGAGCCCATTCTTACATATGGAGCAGAATGTTGGCAAATGACAGTAAAAGGAAAGAAAAAAGTTGACACGGTTGAAATGGACTACCTAAGAAGAGCTTGCCGTATATCAAGAGTAGAACGTATACCTAATTCTGAAATTAGAAGAAAAACAGCTAGAGTACATACAACTTCTGAAAGAATAGAAACTAGACAGTTAATATGGTATGGACACGTACAGAGGATGGACGACAACAGATGGCCAAAAAGAGCTATGGAATACAATCCAAGTAATAGAAGGAAACGAGGAAGACCAGCCAAGTCTTGGATACAAGGTGTTATGGAAACCATGAAAGACAGAGCCATTGATGAAGACACCTGGAGAGATAGAAAAAGATGGCGATCGAAATGCGGGAAGCGGCAGAAGCTGTAGGATCCCCGCTTATATATATATATATATATATATATATATATATATATATATATATATATATATATATATATATATATATATATATATATATATATATTCAAAGATTTTTGAGATCTTTTTTCCACTGAATATAATATTGTTTAATAAACTATATCTTTGATCATCTCATTTGTTAAAAAAAAAAAAATTAAAAAATGCGTAAGGGTAATCCGCCTGTTGCAACTCAGGTGGTAGGTCAGTAGAACCGAGAAATCTTATAATATTATCATCTGACGTTACCAAATTTCCTTATTTCCAAGTTGGATGATTTTTATTTCTATTCTTTATTAGATTACGTCATAATTCGTCCAAAGAAATATCATCTTCGCTATCCGAACTGCTTTCTAAATCCGTTTTTGGGATAATAATATCTGATTCATTATTATCTATTATATCATCTTCAAAGTCTGACTCTGGGGCTAATATAATAGGGAAAATATCATAATCTGATAGCCCTTCGTCTTAACTACTATCTGGTATGTCCACTACCACCATAGAGTTTCACCATAAAACCTTTTTGGATCGATTATCTAAAATAAAAAAATAATAATAATACCAAGTTCAGAACGCATAGGTATTGTGCCATATATGAAAGAGAGTTTTGCACGACAGTGCATATTGTGGCATAATGGCACAAGCATATTTTTGATAAAAAAATACCAAAATATAAAGAAATCCGTGAAAATACTGAAATTCTTTCTTGAAGGTCTATACTTGATGTCGCTACTTTTTTTTGTATAAAAATATTCAGTAGAAACTTCGATAATTGAATATCAAATTGCACAAATCTTATGAACAGCTGTCAGACCGCGGCCATTTGGAAATTTTCATAAAAGTTCGCTTTGCTTCATTGAAATAGCGCTTTATTACCGGTTATACGAAATATGTGCTTTCTATGGACATGTCATGCATAAATACTTTAAAATAAGATTCGATCTCTAACAGTTAGGAATCAAACTAAGTATTGTGCCATATATGACCCACTATGCGCCAAGGGTTTAATTATACAGGGTGTCACAACGAGACGGAGTCTACTAGGGAAACCGTCAGTGATTCTTTCGGCAAAAATACGTAGATCCGCAGTGGCTACGATTTTAAATTAGTAATTCATATACCTACAGGATGTGCCAATTTAAATCAATGATATACATTTTTACTTTTTTTAAAGCACACCCTGTATTTTATTTTAATTTTAGAATCTTAACAAAGTAATATGATATTATTATTAATATTTATGTGTCGTTGTTTACGAGGTTTGTCAAAAAATGTGATTTCTCAAGAGTAAAGTATCTTCATTTTTAATCTCAAAAATTATAAAGAAAATATGTTTAGAATTAAAAATAATAAATTAACATTGTTTATTTAGATAAAAAAACTGTTTTGTTCAACATTTTGGTCAACTCTGTGTAAGTGTATACACGCAAAAGAATAAAACTACGCTAAATACGTCAGGTCGAAATTAGCGTCTATACTCCATTTCGGAAAAATCGTCCTCACTGGAACTGCCGGTATTGACTGTGATAATCACCGGAAGGAATTATATGTACATATTACTTCCATAATTTTTATTTATAATTTTACAAAGGGTATAACAATTAATTTATGTAAAATATATTTGTAATGTTTTTGAGAAAAAGTAATTTTAAAAATAATAAGCATAATTCAAGAAAAATTAAGAGGTATAGATTTGATTTTCAAATAAAAAATTAATTTGTATAAAATTTATTGTTAAAAGATATTATTTATAACTATAATACATAAATATTTAAGTTGCTTAATATTTCATAACCTTTTCTGCTAATAATAATAAGAGAAAAGTAAAATTTTGCAAAATAAATATTTATTTTAAATACATTACTCGGTTAAATAAATAATTCACAAATTAACTAAATGCATTTTTATGATCTATGCCACGAGGTACCCCAAATTAAAAAGAAACATCCATTTTCGTTGATTAGAACCGGATATATTGTTACTTTTATAAATTTAAATTTATGAATTCAGTTTTTGAAATTGTAAAATCGCTTTGCTTTTAAACCTTTTATCTTTGGCGCATTATTGACGGCTTATTTTTTAAGGAATTGTTTTTTTTTTCTAAACTTGGATTTTTAATCTTTCAATGGTTCTTTTTAATTGGATATTCTTTATAAACCAAATCCTCGGTGAATTGTGAAAAAAAAGGGCTAACTCAGGGTTTAACGGTCGTAGGATATATACTTTTTCAAAAGTCGTTTAAAAATGCCAACATAACGAATACAAAAAAAAACATATTTTCCTACATATTTTTGCATCTGAGTTATTTTAATTGTTTATAAGCTTAAAATAACATTACTTTTGAAAACCTATTTTACAATATTTAACATAAACCTTTTAATTATTTAATGATTTAATTTGATAAAACAAGCCTTTTTCTTCAATCTGATTCTTTCAGAATTTATGTAGACCTAATAGTTTACGAATAATAATGCTGGAGATAAAAGCTTTTTAGGATAAACAATTTCGATTTTGCAATAACAATTGAGTGAAACTTCTTCAAATTTTTAAAGCTGAAAATTTGTGATATTGTTCTTATTCTCAAGCAAAATCAAAGTTTTTTGTGCGTTTTTAGGAGAGTTATTTACATCCCGCCGGTAACATGAATTCTTGTAACATAGTTGGTAACGTCAGTCTACGACACCGACTTTTTTAATAATGAATATCTTAGGTTGTGATTTTCTGTTAATATTTTGATGTGACTAAATATTCAATATAACTATATTTAGAACAATATAGTAAGAAATGATCAATATTTATTAATTTTCGAGATAAAATGCACATTAAAAAAATTGGCTTCTTTAGGTACAGCTTTTAAGGTGATACTTGACAAATTTGTCCACTTGCGTAGAAAATTAAGTGAGAACGCATTCGGAGGAAAAGAGATACATAATGCGCTCGGTCTCTTCGCCTCGTTGGTACACTCCATACTACAAGTTTACAGAGAGTGACCTTATTTATTAATGGAACTTCTATGGTATGTCTATATTGTATGTTATTTTGACGTTTCAATTTTTCCTTCGGAAATTTTTCTCAAAATACAAAATATTTTGTTTTTGTTACTTGGTAAAAAAATTCTTCTAATAAATATATTTTATTTGACTCATTAATATTGACCATTCAATCATGTTGAAGCGGCAGTTTTTTCGAACACTTTTATAAATGTCTCGTTCTGTAATTTTATAAACGGAATATTGGCAGAGATGAAAGCTTTACATTTGCGTTACAGTAAACTGTATAAGAATAAAAGAACAGTAGTTCTAAATTTTAGTAAGTCATAAATATTTTAATTTGTTTATTTCTTTACAATAGAATAATACCAGCCGCGTTGGGATGGCTGTCAACATCCGGTATTTAGGTACTAAACTGTATAACTTTATTAACTTTCCCGAATATTTTATTTTTGTAAGGAGATTTTGTAGAAATATATCGTATAAAATATATCTCAAATAGTGACTGAGTTGTCAATATGAATAAGTCAGATAAAATACAATTATTAGAAGAATTTTTTTACCAAGTAACAAAAACAAAATTTGTTTAATTTATTGGTATTTCGTATTTTGAGTTAACGATTTCCAAAGTGGAACTCGAAACTTCAAAATGAACTTATTTTAAACTAAAATTGTGGCTTATTCCCAATAAAAATAGTAAATTACAATATTATGCCATAAGAAAATATGTGGCTTATTCCTGTTATTCTTCGCTTTCTTCCATTGAAAATCCCATATCTCTCATCACTTTTCTCAAAGTTTCATCCGACCCTGTATAAATATTGTCTTCATTATTTTTTTTTGTTACAATATGTCGCAATGTAGGAACTCGTTTTTCCGTGACATAATAATTTATTATTATACGCCGAAGTAAACCTTTGTCAAAATCGCCCAAGTTGGATTTTGGGGCAGATCTCATTCTTTTGTTAGGCGTCGAAAATTATGTAGAAGCACCTTCTTCTGTATTTTTTATTTTACGAGAGATCCGTTTCATAGTGGCTATACTTATTCCCGTTGCTAAGGAAGCACGCTCTTGAACTTTTTTAAAATCTTTAACATGCGGATTTCGCATCGCTTCTCTCTGCATAAAAATAATTACATTTGCTATTATCTCCCTCGTTTGTCCAGGCAAGACTTTTCCTTCTAATTTTGAATGAAAATCCATGTTTATAATTTAAAATACTTAACAATAATTATTTAAAAAGTCAAATCTATTGTAATACGATATTTCTTCAACACACAGTAACTTTAAACATAAGTAAAATAAAAAAAACTCTGTCGCAGACTATACAAGTACCTTGCACTTCGAAGGGCCAAGAAATAATAAGGATGAATTGTGTTATGGTCGAATGCGCATCGTGGGTGGAGCCTAATTTCAAATCTGCCAAGTATCACGTTAAATTTGACAAGCAATACTAACATAATTGACAAACAATTTACAAAAACATGTCAAGTTTTTGAATACAAAATATCAACAAACATAAAGACAAGGGTTGAAATGTCACAAAAAAAATAAATAAAATTATGCAACAGATGTCCAACATAAACTGAAACTATTGTCCATTTTCCTCCTCATTTTCTTCTACACCGCACACAACGCATAGTCCGGTTCAATGTTCTAAACACATATATTTGCCACACTGTTTTTTCTTACTACTGCAGGACGTACATCTTCCATACACATATTACTCTGGATAGATTGATTTCTTGTCTACATGCCACAAATTTCCACTAACCTCATACGAATTCGAATTGTCCTTTAAATATTTTGTTCTAGGGCTCGTCTGCGAATATGTTCGTCAGTAAGTTAAAAACCTAAGTCTTCCAAAAACTTTCGTCTATTAATGCGTGCGTCCGTATTTGATTTGTATATAATGTAGGAATTTATCCCAGCGACATTCAAAAAACTGCAAAAAATGACCATTGGCCAGCGACGAGCTGCTCTAGGGCAATTGTATGCCGCGCAGAGGTTGTCCATGACATCCACGCTTCCTTTAGTCTTATTATAATCTATGATTATTTCTGATTTACCTGTTGCATTATCAACGTTGTCGTCGTAATGCATAGTAGATAACACTAAAATATTTTTACCTTTTCGGGGTACATAAGATACAAGGGTACACTTCTCTTGAAATGCGAACATACTGGTTTTTCCTGGCCTTTGTTGTATTGTATTGTAGAACTAGAGGAATTTGAGGTTTATTCTTTCTTAACGTTCGTATAACAGTTAGACGATGTTCACGTTAAAGTAATTCGTCGAGCTGAACGCTTGTGAAAAAATTATCCATGCTAACGCTCCTTCCCGTTCCCCAAATTGGTTCACACAGACGAGGTACAAGTGGCATATTTGACGTATCGACAAAATATTTTCCTGTTGGCTGTCTACCAACATATACTTCCATCTTGGACGTATAATATATCTCAGCGTCTGCTAAAGCATATATTTGTATACCGTAATGATTTGGTTTATTCGGTATGTAAACCTGAAATGAACATTTCCCGCGAAAGGCTTCTAACTTTTCATCTATCGTAGTATATGCTGAAAGATTGTAATACTTCGGTAGATTAGAATTAGAAGCTTAAAAAATCTTACGTATCGTGGCCAACTTGTCGAATTCTTGCCTTTGTATCTTAGTACTTTTGTCATCGAACCGAATGTGTCTTAAAATGAACTGGAACCTCTTTAGCGACATCGTAAGGCGATAAATCTCCATTGATCTTCCATCTGTTCTAAATAAATCATCAGCATTCTGATAATTGCTTTTGTTAGCGCCAGATATGTACAGCCCAAACAGAGCTTTTAATTCTATAAGATCAATTGGCCTAGCCGTTCTGTTATTGACTGTGTCATAGCGTTTCAAAGCTATGAACTTATTGGTGCATTCTACTATTTTTTCTATAATATCTGCAGTGAAAAAACATTCCCCCAAATCTCTTTTATTACCAATTTTCGCCTAATATCACCTTTTTGTCCTAGCAGATTGGCTAGAAGATTTTCAGTATGAGTTAACAGAAATCCTCCTCTGAATTGGTATCATATTCTAGAACTTCTGAACAATCATCTTGCAAACTTGCGTCATCATCTTCTGGTTCCGGTTCGGAATTAGCAACAATTTCGTCAAAAAGATGTTACAACCTGATTTGTTCTCTTTCGTAAGCCATATTCACATACAACTCCTAAAATGAATATCTATTATTTAAACTGACTATGGACCAAAAACAACAAAAACTTACAGTTGAGTATAACACAAATGGTAACCTCGGTCGCTCATACTGTCAGGTCGAATAACATAATGAACTATCCGCACTCGGTCACAGATTTTTCAAGACTGAATAGCGTGATGAGCTGAATAACTTTAGAAAATATGCGCATTTGAGTTTTAGCGCGAAAAATCAACTACGTCGGTGTCAGGAACCGTACGTTACCACTCGAAGGTTAATAATTTTCACAAAATCAACTTTTGAAACTATTTTTGCAGTAATTAAGCAACGAATTAACAAAAATAAAAAATAAGAAAAGTATGTCACTTTTCCATATAATTTACCGGTCTTTACCTTTAGTATTTAACATCAAATAGCGATCCTACATTGTTTATATAATGTTTATAAGTAAAAAATGAGGAATTAATCTTTTGCATATTTTGTGTTATGTATTACATATTGCTGTCACCAAATTTATCAAAAGCAGTTGTTAGATACCTGCATCAGCGAATGGCGCTGAAAAATCCTTAATTCTCTGGTCTATAATAGAAATTTTGTACACAAATTTGAACTAGTATAAGAAGTTACGTTAACTTCTGGTTTCAAATGAACTTCTATTAAAAGGTGATATTTAGTCACTTAATATTTTCGAGTCTATAATAGTATGAACAATATGAAGACTAGATATAAATTTAATGAAGGAGAGTATTAAGAAGTTAACTGCACTAACTTATATATTTATTTTTCTAAAAATTTGTTAATAAAATAAACGTTGCTGACTAGGAAAAATTCATATTATTGCTGCATTTTTATTTTTTTTACTAGAAACTAAGTAATTTATAAAAATAAGATTTTTTAGATTCTTTAAAAACGATCAATTTTTCATTCTGTTAAATTTGCTTTGACATAATTGTTAAAAATATTGCAGGTGCTTTACTTTCTAACTTCTTTAAACATTGTTCGTGTATTGATGAGTATGGTCCACGATTTTTCAAAGGATCGTGCTCTACTTCAACTATTTGAAGATTTTGAAAATCTTTAATTTTGTTATATTTATGACTCGCCAAAGAATTATATCTACTATAAGGTTAGAAACTCGTCACTATTCTATCTTCTTCGTTTCAATCTGGACAAAATCACATTACACATATTATGTAGCAGCGACAAACCAACACTCTGCGAAAATACGTCTTGATGACATAAGAATAAAAGAAATCGTAATAACCGTGGTCATTTTTGCAGCTGTGTATCTTAGTTGTAAAAAATAGATAATGTAGCAGAGTTGCTTGTCTTTGCACTAGTGTCCTAGAATTATTATAAAGCTGTCATAAATCTCATCCCGAAAATCATATCAGTACTTTGAAATGATTTCGATGAAATCGATAAAAATAATCACTTTTTTTTCCAATATAGCCTTAGTTAAAGAATAAAATTATAAAAATATTATAAAAGTGTTACCTTTTAATACTGAAGATATGATCAAAATTACACTTTGTTTTTATAACGTGACGGGTAGCTCTTTTAGACAGCAGACTCAGTAAAACTCAGGTTTAATTTAAATAAAAATATATTCGAAACAAATAAATAATAAAATAAAATTATATCCTAGATGATATGTAAAAAAATTATTTGTAAATCCTAGTGATGACGGTATCGATGCACGGGTTGATGACCCATTGTTTATTACGTGCGAGAAATAAAATATAATTAATGTCATAAAAATTGAACCGAAAATACCTGAAAAGAAGGAATGATGGGTTAGAGGTGGATGGATTGGTCAACACTAGATCCGGCAAGGAACGCGAAGTGACTAATCAACACTTAGCCACGGGGCAGGTCTGTCTCAGATCAACACTCTAATACCGGTAATGAGCTGCCACTAGATCAACACTCTAGCAGAAGCGGTTGGCCTTTGTCAACTTTAGTATTTATTAATGCTTTGGGGACTCTTCCTTCCTGCAATATAGCTACGGGTTCGAGCCATTAATCTTTGAACTTTCGCAATGTTTGAAATTTTTTGTTGTCCATATATTTGCTTTATTTCATTATTTGTTATTCTATAGACATGCCCCTTTTATATCTTTATATATTCTTCTGAGTAAATTTCGCTCCCATCTATCTAGCTTCAGTTCTATGGTTTTGCTTAAGATCCAGCTATCGCTTGCATAAAGCACCGTTGGTCTGATAACCGTTGTGTATTTTCTTCTTTTTGCTCCTCTGGATATTTTCTTTGATCTCAACATCTTATTTAGAGTTCAACATTTTTACTACCTTTAGCCATTCTTTTTTCGGTTTCTTGAGTCTCTTCATTTCTATTTGTTAACGTTATCCCAAATAATCAAACTGTCCAAGTATCTCAAAGTTATGTTTTCTTTATTACATTATAGTTATATTTTACATTACTTTCCAAAACTGTACTAAATATTGATTATTTCCTCTCATCGTCATATTTTTGTTTTCTCTTCATTTACTTCCAGCCCATACTTCCTGACCATTCTCTAGAGTCTCTTAAAAATTTCTCTAAATTCTGTTGGACTTATTACTAGGGCAAGGTCGTCCGCGTATGCTACGCACTGATGTCTGTGGTGGTAGATTGAGCCTTTAATGTTTATATGGCTTTCCCTTAGAATTCTTTCCACTATTAGATTAAAATAGAGTAGATGGGGTCACCTTGTCGTAGGTATCTAGTGATGTTATATCTGTCAGAAACATGATCTTCTATCATAACTTTACTTTTGGTTTTATTCAGAAGGGATTTAGTTAATCGTATTATTTTGTCCGAAAAGTCAAAATATTTTAATGTGTCGGATCAATTTATGTCTGTTTATTGTGTCATATGCTTGTAGAAAATCAATGAACAATATATTTAGCGACTGATTGAATTGAATTGAATAGAACTTTATATGTCGTATCTTGTAATGCTACACCCCTGTAGTTTTTACATTCCATAACATTTCCTTTTTGTCTACTGGACATAGCAGTGCTTCTCTCCACTGTTTTGGTATTTTCTCTTTGGTCCATACTTCACGTATCAACTTTGTGATTTCTTCCTGTAGTCTTTGGCCACCTTCCTTTATGAACTCTGGTATTATGCCATTTTCACCGGGTGCTTTATTGTTTTATAAACTCTTTTATTATTTTTTCTTTTCTTGATACTTCATTAGGTATTGTCATTCCTCATCTTTATAATATTTCGGTGGGGTTTTATATTGACTTCATTCTCTTTTTATTTCTTGGTATAAATTCCTCACTTTGTTATTTACAAAATCTTCTTCAATATAATTTAATTTTTCTTCCAGGTACAACCTTTTATTTGTTCTGCATATTTTCTTTGCCGCCCTTCTATTTTCAGCATATAGTTCTCTATTCACATTTTTCTTCCTTATGTTATTGATTCTGACTCTATTCCCTTCCTCAATCGCTCTCTTACAATCATTAATGTGACAGTGAAGAATTTTACACTTTTACGTTAAATATTTGGATACAATTTTTTTGTTTTGGAAACTTCGACAAAACTTAACTAAAGCGAATATAAATATAACTCACTCATACTTTCTTTGTCTCTGCTTATTTTGAAAGTTATAATTCTCCAATTTTCTGAAAAATTAGGAAATCAAAATATGTGCAAACAGTTTTATTTCAGTTTTTCTGAAGTTTAAACAATAAAACTAAAACAGGAGGAAAATAAATTAAAATAATTTCCGGAACTAGCTTGAAAACTTCTATTAGGTTGGAAGTTTGGAAGTTTCACATGCACATAAGAGAATGCTTTTGAAAGTTCTAAGAAAGTTTTTGCATTTGAGAGTATATTTCAGTTAATTACCAAGATTTAGGTAGACATAAAAAATAACTAAAAATATTCGTAATAATATTCCGTTAAAATATTAACCTGGGCAATCTTCCATAATTTGTTGTAATTATTCTCCAATATATAATATATGCGGTATGTATCCATATCGTATACATACATATTTGGGTTTCATAGATTATGAAAAAGCATTTCATAAAGTCAAGCACGAAAAACGAAAGAATGTTTAAAAAAAACATCGATCTCAGTCATATTAACATAATACGTGAACTCAATTGGAATCAAAATGCATTTATTATGATAGAGATGAAGAACACTGAGACCATAAAAATCTAAAGAGGAGTTAGACAACGCTATATTCTCGCTATTATTATTCAATCTTTACTCAGACGAGCTGTGGATGAGGCACAAGAAGGTATTAAAGCCAACGGAAGAATTATTCATAACATCAAATAACTACAAAATCTGCTGAGAAAGGTGGTAAGCTAGGGTGAAAAATATAGTCTTAAAATTAATGCAAAGGAAACAAAAACAATGGTAATCACGAAAAATAATACTTCAAACATAAACATATTAGTAAGTGACAAACAGAAACATTTAAAAAATTAATTTTTTTTATTTATTGCGCATTTTAAAAGTTTTATGTACTGACCATGTTAGAAATGAAGAAGTTCTAAGATGTATGAATAGAGATGGAAAACTTGTAGAATTTGAAATTATTAAAAAATAGAAAAAATCTTATCTTAGACACGAGATATATATCTTCCATGAAATGAAAAATAGAAGGAAATGACCTAGCTGAGTAACATTAGGGTTTGGACAGGACTAGACCTGCAAACCTTTATGAAAGAAGCACAGAATGGAGATGAATTTTCACAAATCAAGAATACTATGAAATATAGTGATATATATCGCTATATTTTGATATCTTGACATCTATATGTCTATATTTTGATATCTTAACAGGTAAACAATCTTGTGCATATATCTGTCCCATATATTGTGCATCTTAAAAATATTTCCTATTAAACTACTAAACGCAGACTTATTTTATTTCCTTAACGGTTTCTGTATGTAGAATCAGTCTATTTTACACCGGCTGTATTCCTGTTAATTGGTTTATTTTACATATCCTATTAACTATACATGTTCTTAGGGCTTCGGCAGATCTGCTATGTAAAGATCTCCACCAACATCTGATAGATCTTTTATTTGTATCTGGAGTATTTATACTCAGTGCTCTTGTATTAAGGCAAAATCAAGCCTCACAGTAACAATAAGTTCTGCTAATGCTGTCTTATTCCGCCAAATATCTTAGGACCTTGATGGGGTCATTAAAATCTACTTGGGACAGAGATAGAGTTCATGACCGCAGTTGCCTCTCTACTCGTTTCCTTTTTATTTTTATTTGTAGACTCAAAAAAGTCACTTATTTCTGAGGTTTTTTCTGGGCCATCTTTTTCTCTTTACACTATTCTCTCGGTATTACACATCCTCTGGACTCGATGGTGTCCAACGTCGAGATTGAAGAGTACTAGTAGCAGCACAAATCTCACCCTAAAATAAAGCAAGAGTAGTGCGGCTTTCTGGTGATTTATTTTATTTGTCGTTTAAACAGGCTGCAGGTGTGCAAGCTTGAATGTTTATTTTTTGTTTGTATGTGTGTGTGAATATGTGTCTCATATTCAATAAATAAATGTATTTGTAGAGGAAATGTATTTTTTAATGAAATTAAGTATCTTTTACTTTGCGCCGATTTATATATTCTTATATATAATCGTAGCTTAACCGATTTTGTTCCCAGTTTTTTTGTAAAACGTAATACTGGCTTCTTAAGCCAGTAAAATATCCTCTGAGCTGCAGCCGCCACACTTTTATTTGACAGTAACCTCAAATAAAAATATAAATAATTGGCAATATATAGCAAAATTTACAAAATCATACATATAGCTAATCAGCAAAGACCGGGCTTTTCTGGATATACGCTATCTTTCTTATTTTTTTCTTAGTGCAAATTCGTCACCTTTTCGCAAATTTGTATAGGTGAATATTCTATGTCCAAATCTGGTTCTGTTTCTTGCGGTATTTTCGGTAAAAACTTCTCTAAAAGTTGTCGATTTGACCATAGAAATTATCCGTATACAGCAAATGTCCATTGTGAAAAGTTCCTTATCAAGAACTTTACAACTTTTTCAATATGATTTTTATACTCAGGATGGAATTTATGAATAAATACTTACGTTCAAAGTATCTTGTAACAATAGCCGACTCTTGTTTTCGGAATGTCAGTGGTGTACAAAAACAATTTTTTTGGTACAAACAGGTACGTAGCGAAGTGTTATAAAAATATAAATCTTAACTTCTTACATATTCGTAATACTCACAAATGAAACGTAATCTTATCTTTTGTTGACTGCGGTGTTTTCGCTGTATCACATGCAGTACAACCAACAATTTTAATTTTTTTTTGTATTCAACTCGTATTCAATATTTCCAACGAGAATGGACTGTAAAATATTAAAAATTTAACGAATTTATTAATATACCAAAAAGAATACATTAAATTATTGACTTACCACATAATGTTACCTGTTTAACATTAAAATATCGGGGATAACTATATTCACGTTAATCACCTGTCCAATTCACGTCGGACATTGTAGCTAAGAATGTGTCGTCAGTCTCGTCATCAGTATATTACATCGTTGGGTCGTAGAATCGTTCGCTCCAGCATATATAGTCAAATCTGATATTGTCCCGTCAAACTCGTTTAACGTTCTTATCAATATTTTTTTTTGGAAAGTGTTGTTTAAATTTTTTATTCCCAAGTATCATTGCCTCATTCAAAGATAATTCCTTTGCTGAACAATAGATCGTCTTCATTTTCTGACAAATTAAAACAAAACGGTTAATTGTAAATCTTACTTTATATAGATGATCTAGAGGCAAATGAGCAACCTGTACATTTTTGCAAAAAGTAGACGTGAATTATGTCATTCAAAAACATTAACAACTAAAAATGCGAATTGTAATTAAGCTCATCAAGTTTAAGTACATCTATTTATTTACATCATATCTGATTCGTAATCGCCTTTGCATCATAATTGTATACAAATTCCATTATTTCGACTGTGATTTTTTAGATTTTTAATATTCACAGTTTTATGTTTTTTTTAAACTTAAGTTCCAGGTTCACTAAGTCAGTCATTATAGCAAAAATAAATATTCCAAGGAATTGTGTAATACTTTAAACCGTAAATAAATAGGTTAAATTTGAAAACACTAATAACTCTTAAATTTTATAAAGATACCTACAATTTTTATGTTTCTTTAATCAACAAATCTAAGATATGCAAACAATATATGTATGTGACAATCAGCTCAGAGTACAATCGAAAGACGCATCACTAGTCCTGAAAGAAACTGTTTAAAAAAACTGTTTAAAACAATTTTTTTCGACTTGTCTTTAGTGTAAAGACAAATTGAAGACGAGCTCAATATAAAACAATTATTAGTGAACGTTGTGTTTAACTCAAGTTTACATAAAAAGAAGGTAATTTTCATTTAAATATTGGTAAGTGCATTTTCTTGCTTATTTAGATATTGTGAAAAGCAATGGTCATAAAAAGTCTCTGAACTGTTGAGGTAGACTATACCTTGGAGAGTATAACGGAAAAAGAAATAAAATTAAAATAATCATGTTTTACTATCGATAAATTGATACGTAAAAAGTAGTTAATCTAAATAAGATATAAAAATAACAAATAAGTATTGGACTGCAAATAAAGCTTTATAGTTCAGGAGCAGTTCACCAAAAACAGGTGAGTTTAACGATAATAAATAATTCATTTCAAACAGTTGAGCTGCGAAATCCAGCTCATTGTGAGCGATATTCAGCAAAATAAAAATAAAATTTAAATAGAAAAAAGATAAAAAGAAGAGATATTGCTATTAATATTCAAAAAAGAAGGGTGTAAAACATATCAGACAGTGACAATATTTGATCAGATGATGATCAGTGAATATAAACTACAAATAAACAAGTTAATACAAGAAAACGAAAACCTGGCAAAAGAAACGGCGACCATGAAACAATAAATGGAGAAAATAGAATTAACTATGAAATAATGCCAGAAAGAGAAGACGAAAAAAAAAATTAATAATAAGAGGCTTACCAATAGATATACCTATCAGATCTACTTAAAATCTAAATAAAAAAACCTTATATACAAATAATTGGGGATAATAACAAAAATAAACACAACAAAAAAAATTAATAATATTACTTGTGTCATTGAATTTAAAAAAATTGAAGAGAAATTAAAAGTATTGAAAGCCAAATGAAAATTAATAAGATATAAACAACACAGAGTATATGTATATCTGACCTGATACTAAAAGAGATATAAATACAAAGAAATCCTAGGAACAAACGGAAGGAAAAATAAAAAAATGGCAAAATAGGTTATGGATTCATAAATATAGAAGACACAAGATAAAATTGAAACTAAATAACAAACATGATAGAAAAAGCTACAAACAATACACCGCAAACTAGTTTAAAAAACGAGTGGAAGATAATACTTTGACTAAATGGGAAATGAGAAAGGCATAGAATAGGAACATGAGTAAATATATAGATAACAATACAGAGATAATGAAACCACATTTAAAGGATAACGTAGTGACAAACAAGGCGGAAATCATTTTAAAAATGGCATTATGGAATGTAAGAGGCATAAATGAAAAAGAAATAGAACTGGGGAAAGAAAAAGAAGACTAAAGTAGTACCTACATCAGTTAAAAAAAGGAAGAGGAACCACGATTTTGAAAAATCCACAAATTTTGCTACAAACAATACACCGCAAACTAGTTTAAAAAACGAGTGGAAGATAATACTTTGACTAAATGGGAAATGTGAAAGGCACAGAATAGGAACATGAGTAAATATATAGATAAGAACACAGAGAGAATGAAACCACATTTAAAGGACAACGTAGTGACAAACAAGGCGGAAATAATTTTAAAAATGGCATTATGGAATGTAAGAGGCATAAATGAAAAAGAAATAGAACTAGGGAAAGAAACAGAAGACAAGAAGACTAAAAGTAGTACCTACATCAGATAAAAAAAGGAAGAGGAACCACGATTTTAAAAAACAATCTACAGTGGAGTAGAAGAGAAAAACAGAGCTCGGGCAAGAGTAATATATATAAAAAAAATTATTAAAAATCCTTTATAAAAGGTATATAATTTAAAAACCCAATCGGGCTATAAAACGTTTTCAGAATCCATGTTCCATCATCAGTACACTAGGTATAAATGTTTTGAGCCACTAAATATGTGGGTAAAAACCCGTATTTAGTGGCTCAATACATGTATACCTAGTGCACTGATGATGGAACATGGATTCCGAAAACCTTTTGTGATATAGCCCGATTGGGTTTTTAAATTATATACCTTTTATAAAGGATTTTAAATAAAAAATTTTGTTATATATGGTATACAGCCAACTGCAGGAACTTCCTCGTGGATAGTAATATACATGATAAAGAGAAATATCATCAATAAAGTAGGGAATTCGATATATATCAGTGAGCGTATACTTAGAGTTGATATAGCTGCACAGCGAAAAAAGTAATCACAGGAGATATGAATGCTAGAAATGTTAAAAATCGAAATATAAAAATCTATTAAATACAAATTCTAGGAAAAGAAGTAAAAAAATGGAACAATGTTATAGAACCACACGGAGAGAATAAAATCAACAACAATGGAAACTATTACTGGAATTTTGTTACATTTTGTTTGAAACCTCGATTTTAGTTGAAAATACGTTTATCTTTACGTTTAGATCTCCATTTTGAAAATGGTATTTTAAGAACGATTTTGATCGTACTTTGTGAACAAGATTCGAATTGGAAATCGTGTAACGATGTGCATCGTCCCCGTACCGTCAGCTCTTCGTATACACGTACTCCCATCAAAAGTTTCTCCTCCATCGACGCGCGCTAGAGAAGATGGAAGGGTAAATTGCTGATCTAGTGAGAACTCTGAGTATTGACTGAAGGCCAATCGTTTGAAGTTCCGTCAGAGTATTGATCGGATAACAGCTCCACTGGCCCTAGGGTATTGACTGAAGGCCAATCGCTTCTGTTAGAGTATTGATCTAGTGATCTGAGACAGACCTATTCTTTCCTGTGACTAAGTACTGATTAGTCGCTGTTCGCTCTTCGCCGGACCGAGTGTTGATTGGTCCGTTCTACCTCTTTTTCTTTGACCGGTCCCTTCCCCTATTCGCCGAGTGTGTATTAACACACCGTAATTACCGTTTAGATTTTATTAATTGCATTTTATTTTTCGCAGGTATAAAACAAATGGTCATTGCGCGGTCTATACCGTAGTCGCCAGGATGGACGTTCTAATTTTTACTGTACATATTACCTAGGATCTAATTTTATTTTAATATTTATTTATTTCGAATATATTTTTATTTAAATTATACATGAGTTTTACTGGGTCTGTTGTCTAAAAGAGTTACCCGTTACAATCGAAAGGTCAAAATAAACATATCTTTAACTATAATTGCGGTTAATTCCCATTAGAGATAGTAAATAACAAAAATGCCAAAAGGATACAGACTCAGAACTATTCTAAATATTCCGTCATGGACTTTATTCGTAAATTAGAAAGCTCCTAACCTAACCTCCCTGTAAGCAATGCACTGTTCAACATTAGGAAATTTGTACACAAAAAAATTCAAATCTAATGTGTAATTATAAATGTAATCCACGTACTTAGCCAGACACAGCTCGGAATTAATCCACGTCACAAAAAAGGCAAATGGGTTTATAGCGAATTTTAGTTTTCCCATTTTGTGAATTCTAACTAATAATAGTTTAGATATTAGAATACTACAATGAAAATACATGACCGTTAGTCAACTTGTTTGTTATTCAACCTTCAAACTACCCTTTATGGCAATATTCAAATTTGCAACGAAACTTTTAAGGTTATAAGCACAATAGCAGTATTGCTCAAGAACGCAGTTTAAATACGATTTATGTGTTTATCAATTCGTTTGCGACATTCTGCAGATATTATTTGTATTCTTCGCAGCCACCGAGGTAATAAAGATTTTAACGCGGCCGAAAATGTATGAAACTGTTCATGCACTTTATAATTTCTATTTTCTCGTTAATGAGACTTAAAGATTGCTTGAAGAAACTTAGTTTCTCCTGTTCAACTTCTTGTTACATTATGAAAATACCAAACTCAGTAAAGAATATAGGAAATGTCTAGACTTGATTATAATATACTACTATATAATATTATATAGTATCTAAATCTGTTATGGAGTATAATTGTTTTTGGTATTATTGCAAACAATTGTAATAAACACAAGGACACGTCAAGTCATTAATATGACTGTGTATTCTCTTTTTTTTTTATTTGTTTTTATTTATTTATGCATCAAACTAAAAGGATCATTGGCGTAGTACAATTTAAAGTTTTACAATTTATTTAGTACATTTCTGGAAATAGGTATGACGACAAATTTTTCATATGAGTTCCGTATCTTACCATTACTTGTAAGGTATCTGGTAATTTATATTGAAGTCTCTCCATGCAATATAAAGGACACTCTAGTAAAACATGGCGAACACTTAGTACAATATCACAGACTTAGCATTGTGGTTTTAATTCACTCTCCAGCAAATGTTGCTGGATGATGGCGGTGTGGCGTATTCGCAGATGAGATAGAATGGTTTGATGTAAATACTTATTTGGGATTGATTTCCAAGGTAATATGAAATGTTTTACTTCTCGTAGTTTGGGTGGAATGTTTTTGTTTTCTTCAGCTTCTGCACTCAAGACTGCTAGTTTTGCCTTACTTCTTCATTACCAACAATTCCGATATGTGAGGCAATCCATACAAAGTTGACATTTATTTTCATATTTTGGAGTTGGTTTATTGCTGATTTAATAAGTAGTAGACTTGGATGGCTAGAATATCTCTTTGCTTTTGAAGTATATTTCCTGATCACGTATGCTTATCCTTACACATAATGGTTTTGCGATTTCTATTACATGTATATTGTTGAGTTTACAAGCTATTTTATAGATGAAGTTCTTTAATCTCTCTTGTTTGTTATTAAGCTTGGTTTGCTAGAGTATATGTCAGCGTATTGGTTGTTTTGAATGTTGTACGACGTCAAGCACAAGATGTTGTACAAGATTACGTTTCATAAATGTACAATTATAAAACCCACATACTAACTTCGACTGAGTACAGATCCTATTCTGACACGTTTGTATACTTTAGCCGGACAGTCTCTATGAATACTCCAGCAATAGTCCACCATCATATTATTGTTAACAACGTCTTTCACAGCGCTCTTCTAACGTCATAAAATTTTGGTGAACTCCTTCTTTCATCACTGACATTCCCAAGATTAAACAGAGTATATATATATATATTATTTAAATTAACGTGCATATGACATCTATGGTCATTAGCACGAGTTACGATTTACATGGTAATATCATATAAATTACAAAATAATATAGTTAACATTTAACATAAAGAGAAAATAATAAAAACTTGTAATATAACATTTATATTTTGTTGAGTAGTTGACTTTTCTCGAGGAATTTGATAACCTTGTTAATTTGGTCTGTGCTGTTTAAGACCTCTTTGAAGTTAGTACTGATATCGAGCTGTTGGCGTATTGTGGCATAAAAAAGGGCATTCGATAAGTATATGCCTGATTCGGAGAGTCGTATTGCAGTGCTGACATTTTGGTTGTAGAGATGATGTCATCGGGTAGCCATGAGTTAGACGGGTATGTCCTATACTCTCCGTGTAATTGTCATATTTTTTTCGAGATAAACTGGGATAGGTAAGAAGGTTCTTTGACGGTTTAATTCCATGCAGCGCTGAAGTAACATTATTCCAGTGAACCTGCCAGGTGGATAGATTAAGCATCTTTAGTCTAGCTTTGAGATCGTTCCAAATTTGTATATTGATAATGGTGTCAGTGGATGACGCGGCTTTTTTGGCAAGGCAATCAGCTTTTTCGTTACCACTAATACCAACATGCGATGGTACTCATATCAGAGTGATAGTTGTATTTTGGTTTATAAGAAACTGATATGTGTCATGAATATCTTGGACGATAGGATGGTTGGTGGATATATCATTAATGGAGTGTATAGAGGAAAGTGAACCAGAGCATATGGCTATGTGTGTATTTGGATCTTGTTGGGCATATTTGAAAGCATGTGAGATAGCTAGAAGTTCACCAGTGTGGATACTACACCAAGGAGAAATTTTAGAGAGTTCGATAGGCTGTTGTACAGTGGCTACATAATATCCAACACCACTTTCAGTCTTTGACGCGTCAGTGTAAAGAACTATGTTATATTTATTTTTTTTTTTCAAGTTTTAGAAAGAGAATTCTTAATGTGCTAATACTGGTATCTTCCTTGTTAAATTTGGTGAAGGAAATATCATGATGTAGGTCCAATAAGGATTATTGGAGAATGGTAGAGTTCTGGTTTCAGACAAATATATATCTTTTAGTAACGGTTGTAGAAGACTAGAAATATGATGTATAATTAAGTTACATGGAAGGTTGTTATGAGGATGGTGTGATGACGTAATTAAATGATATACTGGGTTGGACGGATTGGAAGAAATTGCAGCAGCATAGGAGAGAAGAAGGTTTTCTCGCCTAAGTCATAGAGGAGGTTTATTAGCTTCACAGTAAAGACTTTCTGCCGGACTAAAACAGAATGCTCCAAGACATAGACGAATAGCCGTATTGTGTACTGTATTTAGTGAATTTAAGACTGATTTAGTACCAGACATATAGACGAAACATCCACAGTCGAGTTTGGAGCGGATTCAGTAACGTTGTAAACTTTCAGTAACGTAGTTTCTTCCGCGCCCCAATGATAATGTAAGAGTGTTTTGATTATAGTTAACATTTTTAGGCAAGCTCCTTTACGTTCTTGTATGTGTTGTTTCCAGATTAATCTTGAATCAAATATCAGCCCTAATATTTTGCAATTATCAACAACCGGTAATTTGAAGTTGTTGAAAGTGATTTCAGGATCAAAAGAACTCGTTTTTCTGCTAAATTTGATGACTTTGTATTTAGAGTGGAATAGGGTATGTCCTAGAGAAGTTACTTTGTTTTGTAGGTCATTTCCTCCTAATTGTAAAATATTACTGGTATTTGCGTTGGATTTACCATGACAGTACATTATTAGGTCATCGGCATATAATACGCATTTGATTGGTGGAGCTATATTTTCACTTAACTTGCTAATCGAAAGAATGAATAAGGATGTGCTTAAAACTGAACCTTGAGAAACTCCATCATGTTGGATGTGTGGAGAAAAAAGGAAGTTATTGACAGAAACCCTGAACGAAATATATGTTAGGAAGTTTTTGATAAATGCGTATATGTTGCCAGTAAGGTTACATTCAAAAAGTTTGTCAAGGATTGCATTTCTAAAGATGGTATCAAATGCGCCTTCTATATCAAAGATAGTTGCTATCAAATCTTGCTTGCAATTTATTGAGTTGGAGATATGGGTTTGGAGCATTACCAGATTATCTCTTGTGGAGCGCTATCTTTGGTAGATAGATTGTTCCTTTGGAATAATCTTGTGTTTTTCAAAATACCATAAAAGACGTTTGTTGATAATTTTTTCCATTAGCTTACACATAGTGCATGTGAGAGAGATGGTCCTGTAAGATTGTGGAAAGATAGTTGGTTGATTTGGCTTGAGTATTAGTATACCAATAGATTTTCTCCACTGAGATGGAAATTTATAGGAACTCCAGATTATATTGTAGAAATTAAGGAGTTTATTAAGACCATAATTAGTCAAATGCTTTAGGAATGCATAAGAATATCATCAGTCCCAGCTGCAGTGTTTCTACTATTAGCTAAGGCAGATATTAGCTCATGGATAATAAAAGAAGAATTAAGGGATTTACTATATTCAGATTATAACAGATGATTTTTGTGTGAATATAAGTCATGATGAGATAAAGTAATATTGCTTTTATTACTGAACTTTTCTTCGAAATGTTTGGCAAAAACGTTAGGAATAAGTTCATGTGAAGTGATCTCTATATCATTTGAAATGAAACAACTAATTTTATTATTAGCTTTGTGACCTTAAATTTGTCGTATTTTTTTTTCCAAAGTTTGCTAGGATGGGAGTTTTCGTTGATAGATGATACGTAATCTTGCCAGGATAATTTTTTTACTTTTTTTAACTATGTGTTTGGCTTCAGCTTTGAATTTTTTGTAATTTATTAGATTTTCAAGGCTTCTATTTTTTTGGTACTTATTTAAAGCTTTTTTGGATAGACGAATTGCCTCTTTACAAGAAGATTTCTACCAAGGAACTGCTTTATGATTTGGAGAGAATGATGTTTTGCCAATGTGAGTCTTAGCAGCTAAAAGAATAGTCTCTGTTATTGACGTTAAAAAATAGTCTACATCATTGATTATTAGATGATCGAGCAAGAGAGTGTCAACAGATTTTGAATACTCTGACCAGTTAGCTTTATTTAGGCGCCAATAGCTTTTGGCAGAGGCAGTCCCATTACAATTGTTGGAAATTACTATAGGATAATGATTGCTATCAAAGAGATCGTCAGCTGTTTGCCAGCTTAAAAAAGGTGCAGATTTAGGGTCACCAATAATAAGATCTATAGGAGAGAAAGATCCAGAGAGCATTAAAATGAGTATTAGATCCTGTGTTAAGAAGACATGAGTTTGTGCAGTTTATAATATTTTCAACTACTTTTCCCCGTTCAAATGTTGATTGAGAACCCCACATAATGTTATGTGCATTGAAGTCTCCTGTGAGTATAAACGGCTGTGGAAGTTGGAATATAAGGTCTAGGAGCTTCTTCCATTAGAGAATGGTTTGGGGGAATATATAGGGGAGCAGATGGTAAGTTTATTAGGGCAATATGTAGTTATGGCAATTATCTCAAGATTCGTTATTAATGGTAGCATTGTTAAGAAGTATTCGCTGGACGCAAATATTGATGCACCTCCACTAGCTCTGAAGCAGTCCTAATGAAGTGGTGTCCTTCAAAGGATTTAGGATAAGGAATATTCTTCTTCTTCTTCTTCGTCTAGCCATTCACGTCCACATTTTCCCACATTTTCCCGGCAGTCCTTTTCAGATCATCTGTCCATCTCATAGGTCTGCCTCTGGGTCTTTTGTGTTGGTATGGTCTCCAGATTAAAATTGATCTGTGCCATTTGTTTAGATCGCTCCTAGCTACATGTTCACCGTATTCCCATTTCAACTTTAATGATTTTTGCACCACATCGGTGACTTTGGTTTTCTGTCTTATCCATGTGTTTGTTTTCTTGTCCTTAAGTGATATACCTAGCATTGCTCTTTCCATCGCGTGTTGAGTGACTCTAAGTATATTCATATTCTTTTTTGTGATTGTCCATGTTTGTGCCGTATAATCGGAATAATTAGGAATATTAAGGAATATTAGTTGTATTAAAATTAGTCTCTTGGAGACAAAGAAAATCTGGATGGTAAATTGATATAAGATATTGAATGTGTTCAAGGCGCGGATAGTATCCGTCGCAGTTCCATTGTAAAATAGTGAATTTAAACATTTATGTAGTTAGTAGAAAGAATATACCTTGTACTAATTACGTAATTTTAGAAAAGATTGATATCATTGCAGTTAGAGTCATATGAATTATTGGACGTAAGACTGGTAAGTTCGTCAGCGTCTATAGAATTTAATGTGCGTTTTAGCATTTTCGTTATTCTTGTAATGCGAATTTTAAGTGATCTATCGGATACAGTTTGATATATCTGTGTAAGATGAGCTTCTTTGAGAGGATCACTACTACCAAAGAAATTTTCAAGGAAGGCAATTATTTGTAATGCTGATAACGAAAATTTTTCAGGATACACACAAATTAATTTTTCAATTCTTGAATGGGTAGATGAATTAATTTTACCAATTTCTTTGTCATCAGTTTTTGTTTTCTTTTTAGGAGCTGATTTAGGAGTTGCGAAGGTTGTTGTGTTTGGTGTGTTATTAGAGTTTAAGTTTAGGGTGCTAGTGGTAACCAGTAAAGAAGGTGATTCAAGAATTGTGTCAGTAGAATAAGTTCTTTTTATGCCAGAGTTAGAAGGGACAGATAATGGTGTTACAGACTGTTCGTTTGGGATTGTTATGTCAGTAGGTGGGTTATTGGAATCGATTTCTTCTTTTGAGTAGGGTGAAAGAGGAGATATACTAGATTGAAGGTTCAATTGGGATTTGGCTAGAAGTTGTATTTGGAGAGGAATTGCTAGATATTTCTTGAGGGTTAGGGCAGGAGTCTGCAGTGTGTCCAGATTGCTTACATAAAAAGCATTCAAGTTTGTCCGAAGTGATAAAGATCCTATAATTTGTATTTTCATATGAGATTACAATTGAAGTATTTAACTTAAAGTATTCTTAACCTGGTATTACAAAGACTGAGCGTCGAATACTGAAGGTGTGAGTATATTCGTCTTCTGGTGAACTACAACGGATAAGCGAGATAGGGGAAGCAAGTAATCCAAGTTTATTTTTAAGTGCTTGCTCTAGGAGTGCATTTGGGATCGAAGGACACACGTTGGAAAGTAGTAGCCTCTTTGCAGGTGTTATAAGTCTGCGAATAGATATTATTTGATTTCTAACAGAAATAGCCGGATTATTTTTTAAAAGATTATCTACTACGGTTACGGAAGAAAAATAGATGCATATACGCTGGTTAGAAGTACGTGAAGCAAAATTTATTTCTTTAGGGGCAACAATTTCGCCTATTGCCTTTATGTAATCAAATAGCACTACGTCTGGGATAGCGTTCATAACAATGGCTTGAGTTCTACTGGGATATGATGTTTCTGTTATAGATTTTTTTCTGTGTGATTTTGGTTACTGCAGCGAACATAGGTTGAGCTGTTTGTGATGATGATGCCATAATTTGATTTTAATATTTTGGATGCCAACAGAAAAAAAACAAAGGTAAAACAGAAGAGGGAGATCAATAAAAGAGTGGAACGGTGACATAGAAGAGGTATTACAAAATAAGGGCAAATCTTGGCAAGAAGCAACACAATTGGTGAATAACAAAAAAAGTACGAAAATTCAGAGAAAATTCATCAAAAGCAGTAGAAGAGGAATGATTATGTACGTATGTATGTCATTATATTTCTCTCTATCTCTCTTATATTTCTCATATACATTGAATGACCTACTTGAACTGATGCATACGTATTGCCATTATACACATTCTAGATTTCGCTGACTGCTATCCAAAAACAATTGTCATTCTTAATTTTTACGATTAGACACCTAAATTTCCAAAATCATTATCGTAGTAATAACAAAATTTTATATTTAAAAAAAAGGTAAAAAGCTGTCATCTGTTTTTCGGAAAAATATTTTCGTAGTGTAGTCAAGTAGATTTTTTTCTGTAACTTGGAGTCTAATAAGGAGTCTCCACTTGGTGAAACGTTCAACGGAATCTTAATATCATTATAGGCACTATCATCAGATGTATCAAAACCTTGAAATACTAAAACTAGGATTTCTTCAAAGGAAGAAATCGGTCAAACAGCAGAGAGATTATTCGGATAACGAATACTCTTGCTTATACCCTTTGTATGGATCGTGCAAAAATATAAGTTACTTATGGGGACTCCAAATAGCAGAATTTTCCTTTTCCTTTAGTTCATTCAGTAATTATTTCCTCACATTTATAATATGCATAAGCAAAAGCTCATTTCTTATCTTGATTACCCAGTGAAATTAAAAATAGAATTTATATACATGCCTAACAAACGGTGCAATATTTCGCTTTTGTTGAATTAGTGTGTAGCAGCCACACGCAACAAAATGCATCAGAACTCTGACGGTTTAAACAATTAAATCAACTAGATGAAACCATTTTCATAAATTTAATGAACGTCTACTTATTTACTTTTTTCACAAATAATACCAGCACTGAATGTATTAACGAGAATTATAAGTCACTTCTGTCAGCAGATCCGGTTTGGTGGAGAGAATAGTGTTAGGTGATGCAAAGAGTTATTGCCTTGTATAATTTTATCTAGGTATAAAAATCTATAACATAAAAATGGCCAGTGTATAGTACGTTGCGTTGACCTGAGATATTACATAATTCTTGTATATATACGTGTCATAAAATATTAAAATATACATTGTATTATTTGACTACGAAATACCCCAAATTATTTACAAAATTTAATGCCGCAGCACAAATTTTTTTCACATTCTACATTAATCAGATTTCCATATTTTACCAATGTAAACATTTTTGTGTCACAGTTTTTAGAAAGTATTTCAACAATTTAATTATATTCTATATCAAATAAATTAGTTTATTAAAAGAAATATTTCATTGCGACTATTTTCTTCCGTTTAAAATCTAATTCGCGTCGAACCATCTAGGTCTCTAAAAATAGCTTAAAGAAAATTCGAAGATGCGAAAAATAAAAGTGTTGAATGGAAAACGGCCTGAAAACGTCCAATTACCATTGCTATGCGAGTAAAATGTATTCAGTGACTATGATGAATAGAACTTCACGTTTTCATTCTATTCCGTTTCGCTTTTTAAAAATCCCCATTGTCACAGGACTGTACTAAACAAGTTTTGTTTAAAATCGTTCGATTTTCATGTTTTTCTTTTCTTTTACTTACTTCCAGGGAAAGCAAGCACTTCGTTTAATCTTAGTTTGTTTAATGTATTTTATCGTAGTTATCATACTCGCAGTTTGTGGTCTATTTTCGGGGTTCGAAACCCCATTGCATTACAATGGTCCAGTGGTTAATTTTACACACAACCGAATTTTGGTTAAACCACTCTGGGTTGATTTTTTATTTAATCATATATCCACAATATTATCTTAAATATATTGGATAAATAATCCAATCCAATAATTGGAAATAAATATAATGGATAAATAATCTGAATCTTTTGGCAAAGTATAAAAATAATTCGCATAATACAAAATTTCTATACAGAGGTTTTAGGTTAAAATCTAATAACAAATATACTAAATAATTTGAAAAAATGCAAGGTGTACTACAAAGAGAGTTTTCGGTCTACTTTTTTCTCTATTGTGTTTAACGCAAAAATTTAATTATTTAATAATTAAATTATTATTTAATAATTTAAAAATATATATTATTTTGATTTGCAAATTTGGACCTTTTATATGTTAAATTGATTTAATATCCCTTAGGATTATTTTGCAAAAACAAATAAATTTATTTTAATTAAGATTTGATCTCAGGACTCCTTTCATCGTTAATTATAATAACTGGCTTTAAAGTATTCTTTAAGCAGTTGCCTTTGAGGAAAGGATGGACAATACGAAAAAAAATTAAACCAGATAATTTTGTGATACTAAACTAATAAATAATTTATTAAAAAAGAATAAAAAAAATTATTAAAGTCAGACAATTTTACAGTTACTCAAAATCATATCATATGCGTTAATCCGTATAATTAAAATTACCAATTCATTAAAATTCTTAAACACATTATCAATGATTGTTTGGAGTTGTATTCAAATAAAAGATACCTTCTCTCTGTTTTCTTTTTTAAATTAAATCAAGACAAAAATTTTCTTTCAAGAAATATTACTTCTTTTAATTTTTTTATATCTGAATTAAAAGATTATATTTATTGTGAAGTAAAATATAAAAAATACCAAACTAACTATGATCTAATTATGATCGTGGTTGAGAGTCTTTGTTGATTATATGGTAAACTAATCTTTTATTTTCAAGAATTCTCTACTAGCTTCTTTTCTTCTTACGACTGTGATTTTCCCATCTTTTGCTCGTAATCTCGGTTGCTCTACACACGCCTGCTATCTTCTCTGTATATATATATATATATATATATATATATATATATATATATATATATATATATATATATATATATATATATATATATATTATTTGAATAGATCACATTCTCAGCACCTTCAAATGTTGTCACGTTTTTTTATTATCTTATTCGCGTATCGCTGAAAATATTACTATATTTATTTTATACTCTACAGGTGCTATCAAACCAAAATATTAATTTATTAGTTATATTAATATATTTAATTGTAATTCAAATATCAAGTGTCCATATCATTTAACAATAGCGTATAACAGAGATATCAACCAATTATTTTATATGTAGAAGCACTGAAAACTATTTATTAATGGCAACGGTGTTTACATTTCTCTGTCTAATGGCTCTACGTCAAACTTCAAATGATGTTCCATGTTCGATGTTTGTTTACTTTTGACCCTAGATGACGAAAAGTTGTTTTTCGATATTTTGGCTGTATTTTGAGTGATATTTGTTAATAGTGAAATAAACATTATTATAATAATAATTGTGCTACAGTGTTGCATTTGCAAAAAAATGAAATATTTACATCCCGATCGCTCATTTAATTTGTAAGTACTGTTTATTTACATTATTTAAGATCAGAAACTGAGGAAGCCTGTTTTTTTACATTTTAAAATATGTCTTTCATAAGCGTACCATTGGGTTGATTCATGTTCATTAATTCGTTGAACAAGATATTAGTTCATGAAATTAGTATAGACATTTTTAAATTGTAAGTAGACAAAAAGATCTGTTTAGTAGCTTTTTAATTTAATATTTCTCATGTATTCAAATAAATTAGTGAAATGAATCAAACTCATTTATTTTTCTATGTAGGTTTCCAAATCATATTGATTAATAATGAAATTTACTCTAAACTTCAACAGAGAAAACAGTATAAAAACCTTTCAAAAGCATCTTTTTTGGTTATTAAAACTTGTAAGGAAGCTGAAAAATATTTCAAATTTTTTAATAAAACTGTAAATATCTACAACAGAAGAGTTAAAAATCTTATGAATATTTTGATTAATAAAACCATACAAAATGTCCCAAAATCAATTTATGAGCATTTTGGTGACCATATGTATGATGAAGATGCAATCGATGGTCACTTTATGCAACTTTTAAAATTGGTTCTTGACAAATATTTTAAAATTGGAATTCATCATGAAACGAAGACTACTTTAGATGTTAACATCGTGCGCATAAGAAGCGTTCTTACTAAGACTGTTTTATTTCGCAATCAATAAATTTATTTCTGTACCAACGTCTTCTATTTTGTCTATTTACCATTTTTACATTAACATTTCTGTTCGCTAAATAGCTTTCCAATAATTTATACATTTTCACGCCTACTTTTTAATAAGTATATTTGAAATTACTATTTAAATGGGAATAAGCCACAATTAAAGGTTAAAGTACGTTTATTGACATTTCAATTTCCACTTCGGAAATCGTCCTCAAAATACAAACATTAGTAAATTAAACAAATTTTGTTTTTTTGTTACTTAGAGAAAAATTCTTCTAATAATTTAATTTTATCTGACTCATCTATATTGACAATTCACACATACATTATACATTTTAAAGTAGACGACTTTAAAATAATATTGCCAATATTGTTGAGTTGCGTTCCTGGGACGACTTTACTTATAAGATAGTTTATTCGATTACATGAAATCAACTTTAACTTGAGAATATCCGTCAGAAAAGATCATAGCATGTAATTCGTCTTTAAAAAGACAAATACATGCCATGATGACAGTAAAATTCTCCTGTTAGTGATTCCATAGTTAATTATGAGGGAAAAACCAGTAAAAAACCTCATAATACTATCCCGACATGTTAAATATTTGGTCGTGCATTTAGTTTACCTTCAATAAACACCAAATTCTGATTTTATATATGTTTGTTATTTAAAAAACATAAATGATGTATCATCTATATCTATATGTTACCGACTTACCAATACTGGTATTTTCCTTTTAATAACTTCCTCTTTTAATATGGGTAACCAGATCCTACTACATTCTGCCGAGGAATTCGCGACACAATTGGTCTCATTTAGCATAATTAGAGCCGCTTTATTGATTTTTCTCTTCTTACCATCCGTTTGTTTTAAGACTATATTTGAATCATTCCATTGAACCCTATGTTCATTATCCCATGCGTGTTTACATATTTGAGATATGTAAATATGTATCTATATGTATATTATTGAAGTATTATTATCAGTATTTGTACTAGTTTTCGAAATCTTAATTTAATTAATTTTATTCATACCTCTTTTTTGATTTTAGGAACAATAACTCATAATCATCATCATCAGTAGCTCGACAACCCTTTTTGGGTCCTGGCTTGTTCTAGTATTTTCCGCCATTCTGTTCTGTTCCTTGCTTTGTTTTTCCAGTTGGTAATCTTAAGTGTTTTCAGATCTTGTTCCACTTGTTCCATGTATCTAAGTTTGGGTCTTCCCTTTGACCTTCTTCCTACTGGTGTTTGCCTCATAATATGTTTTGGTGTTTTTCACCTCTCATAACTCATAATCATAAGTAACCGTTTTAGCAGCTTCACTTATCTCATGTGAAATCAATTCCGCGTCACTTTCACTACTGATTTCTATTTTTGAAATGGAAAAGCAAAAACACTTTTGAATCATATATCGCAAGCAGTGGTATAATAAAAATACAAGTTAATATTATTTTTAAGGCCACCTACGTAGATTCAAAATTGCTCCAAAAGTAAAAAAATCGTTCCGAAAGTGAAATAAATCGTCCCTAAAATAGTTGTTTCGGTATGCTTCAAAAAATCTTTTATTATGCACTATAATTTTCTGAAATAAGTCTTAGTCACTTACAATAAAAGCGAATAAAATGGAATAGATCTTCTTCTTCTACTTCATCTTTTTATATAGACATGACTCTGTCTGTTTTTCAATGTGCCTCCAGTAAGTTGTCATTCCATCGTTTGCGTGGTCTTCCTACTGATCGTCTTCCTATTGGGGAACCGCCTCTTGCCGTCTTTACTACTCTATTTGTTGTCATTTGGCTTATATGATCGTTCCATTGTACTCTTCTATTTCTTACCCAGTTTTTGATGTTCTCCACCTTGCATCTATGTCGTATATCTGTACTTCTAGCTCTGTCCCATAGTGTCTTACCATCAATTTTTCTAAGTGTTTTCATCTCTGCTGTTTCTAACATCATTTTTGTTCTCTCTGTGCCAGTTCTTGTTTCTGCCGCGTATGTCATTATTGGTCTAATGACTGTTTTGTGGAATAGATGTACAACGAAATAGATTACTTTTGAGTTTTTCTATAAATATTCCACAATTATTATGAGATCCACTTCAGCATATTCTAAAATTTCATTAATTATTTGTCATCCCCTTAATGGGCATGTAGTCATATTTTAAAGTTCACAGTATATTTATCAATTTAGAAAAAAAGAAAAGAATTGGGAATATTCATATTCATTACATTCAGAAGTGATGCAATATAAGACTTTATTAACACCAGAAATAATGCAGTCTAATGTAGGTATACAGAAAAATGCCAAATATTCTGTGGACTGGCATAAAAACGACAGTATGTATTAAGCCATATGAATATTGAAAAAAAAAGTACAAGATAAAATATCTCAAAAAATTAAAATATTGTTACGATAAATATACTGGCCTAACTTTTATGACTAATTATTCTGTTTTATTGTAGAAATTTCGGTGGAAGTCTAGAACCAAAATTATGGTGAATGAGCCGGCTAAGCTTCTCGATCTTTCGATGCTGTTCTAGTATATCAGGATTTCGTATATAAATACAACATTTTTATATGGAGGGCAGTTAATACTCGGACGACGCGCTCGCGATAAAATGTTACGTTCGCTTTTTAATAAATTATGTATGTTTAGTGAAAATAAATAAATATCAGTCATTGTGCTTTTTAATGAATTAAGATAAGAACAAGACATTATAAATTAAAGACTTAACAATTAATAAATTCCTAACAGTGGTGCAGAAGTGTGATATAAAATAAATTGTGAAAATGGCTACGATTTATGAGCTGACAGTGACTAATTTAAGAAGACATCTTGAAGACAGAGAATTAGCTTCTACCGGAAAAAAGGCTGAGTTAGTCCAACGACTAAAGAACGCTTTGCTAGAAGAAGGACTAGATCCAGAGACTTATATATTTGAAGATGCTGTCCTCTCGTCGATTTCGAAAGTTTCTGGTGACATCGCATCATTAGAGAACAAAGTTTCTGACGATATTTCGAAAGTTTCTTCTGATGTAGCCAAAGTTTCTGGTGACATCGCGTCATTAGAAAACAAAGTTTCTAACGAGATTTCGTCCCTGGAAAGCAAAGTTTCTGCTAACATCTCTTCGGAAATCTCTAAAGTCACTTCTGAGATGTCTGCCCTCGACGATAGAATATCTTCGTTAAAAAACCAAGTTGCTGCCGATATGTCGGCCTTCGAAGAAAAGATGAAAGAGATGGAAAAGAAGCTGGAGGAAACAGGGACAGCAGAGAGAGGAAACAATCCAATTACAGCAGAGATAAAAGAAGACGAGACGAAATGTAAGTTGGAAACACGGCCGAAATTTGAAGGAAGTGGAAGTTCTGTGCATGTCAAAGTCCCAACTTTCGACGGAAAATCGTCATGGAACAACTACATGAAACAGTTCGAATCAGCTGCAAGAGCGAATGGATGGTCTGAAAAAGAAAAGGCTGTAAACCTGACTATCGCTCTTCGAGGAGATGCCTTAGATGTGCTTCAGACCATAGCCGTAGAGGAGACCGATGATTTCGAACAACTGAAGAAGAGGTTAAATATGCGATATGGCCACGAACATTTGGAGCATGTATATCAGTCGCAGCTTAAAAATCGTAGACAGAAGAAAGATGAGGCTCTTCAAGAATATGAGGTAGATATTGCCAGATTAGTACGATATGCTTATCCAACAGCTCCCGAAGACATGATGGAAAAGTTGGCCGTTCAAACGTTTATTGATGGTCTTCGTGATCATGAAATGCAGAGAACACTGCGATTAGCTCGTCACAAGACGCTGGTTGATGTCCTATCCGCCGCCCTCGAATATGAGTCAGCTACGCAGGCCTCTGGCGGGTACAGTAAAGTTAGGACTGTAAAAGAGGAAGGAGATGAAGATAAACTTGACCAGCTCATTAATATGATGAAAAGTATTACATGCAATAAAACGAAGACCATAAAATCAAGAAACTCACCATCAGGAAAACCAGAACGAGTCGGCTTTAGGGGAGCAGCTTCGACCCAAAACTTTTCCAAAGACCCTCTTATACTAATAGCTTCTTTGAAATGTCGTGAAGATAGTGTATATGTAGATGGAGACATAAATGGTAAAAAGCATACGTTGTTGGTGGATACCGGAGCGACCAGAACCATTATACGCCCGACAGTTATAAACAGCCGAAAGAAACTGTTACCAACGAGGTTACGACTTCGGACCGCTACAGGTGAAAATGCCAACATTCATGGAGAAATCCAGGTACAATTGGGAATTGGGGCAGAAAAGTTTGTCCATACTGTTATAGTTGCTGACATCGAAGAGGATGTTATATTAGGAATGGACGTAATGAATATGCATGGATTCCAATTGGATTTTAAGAATAAGGTAATCAAAGTTGGCAACGAGGAGGTATTTCTCCATCCACATAATGACAACACTGTGCAAGCAGCCATTACAGAAGATACAGTCGTGCCTGCGAGAAGCGAAACGATCATAGTAGCGCGACTACAGGGAATTGTAGACGAAGGGAGACCTGTTATGATGGAGCCTTGGAACCACGACGATGAGGTTGGTCGTGGAATCATAATTGGAAAGGAATTGGTGACTTCGGCTAAAGAAATTCCTGTGAGACTTATCAATGTCAACGACTACCCAGTGACCATAAAGAAAGAGACAAAAGTAGGAACTTGTGTACCTGTGACATCCATAATCCGTCAGGCGACAACATCTGATAATTCCAACGACAAATTCGACCAAATGGTTGCAGTCGCAGGACAGTCTCTAAATCAGATGGAGAAAAGGAAATTAAGGGAATTTCTGCGGCAGTATCGTGATATTTTCGTACCGAAAGGAGGAAAGACGGGAAGAACTACCGTTGTTAAGCATAAAATTAATACTGGTAATGCTAAGCCAATTCGTCAAACAGCTCGACGATTACCACAGGCGAAGAGAGAGGAAGCTGAAACGATTGTTCAGGAAATGAAGAAAGACGGGGTGATAGAACCTTCTACGAGTCCATGGGTCTCTCCGGTGGTCCTGGTTAAGAAGAAAGACGGAACGACGAGGTTCTGTGTGGATTACCGTTTGCTGAACAACGTTACCAAGAAAGATAGTTATCCTCTGCCTCGGATCGATGACACATTGGACACATTGGCTGGAAGTAAATTGTTTTCTACTTTAGATTTGAAGTCTGGATACTGGCAGGTAGAAATGGACCCAGTCGATAAAGAAAAGACAGCCTTCACCACAGGATCTGGATTGTGGCAATTCAACGTTATGCCATTTGGACTTTGTAATGCTCCTGCGACATTTGAGAGGCTTATGGAAAATGTGTTGAGAGGGTTATCTTGGAAAACATGCCTGGTTTATTTAGATGACATAATCGTCTTGGGGGAGACATTCGAAGATCATTTGAGGAATTTAGAAAACGTTTTTAATCGACTTAAAGCTGCCCAATTGATGCTAAACCCCAAGAAGTGCCAGCTATTTCAAGGTAAAGTCAATTATCTGGGTCATATAGTCAGTAAAGAAGGAGTGGCCGTGGATAAAGGAAAAATCGATTCCATTAAGGAATGGCCAAAACCAACTGACAAACATCAAGTGAGAAGTTTTCTTGGACTATGTACTTACTACCGGAGGTTTATTAAGAAGTTTGCAGATATCGCTAAGCCATTAACGCGACTTACAGAGGAAGCAAGAGAATACCGCTGGGATATAGACTGCCAAAATGCCTTTGAAACGTTGAAAAAGCACTTAATAACAGCACCAATTTTAGGGTATCCACTGCCAGAAGGAGAGTTCATCTTAGATACAGATGCAAGTAATGTGGGAATTGGAGGAGTGCTGTCTCAGATTCAAGGAGGACAGGAACGAGTCCTCGGATATTTTAGTAAAGTTCTTTCAAAACCTGAGCGGAATTATTGCGTCACGAGGAGAGAACTTCTAGCAGTAGTTAAATCAGTAGAGCACTTCTATCAATACCTCTATGGCAGAAAGTTTCTAATCCGAACCGACCATGCCGCCCTTAAGTGGTTGATGCAGTTTAAGAATCCAGAGGGTCAGATAGCCAGGTGGATCGAACGACTCCAAGAATACGATTTTAAGATTGAGCACCGAGCCGGAGTTAGCCACAGAAACGCTGATTCTCTTTCCAGACGGCCATGCCCAGCAGAGTGTCCCCACTGCAACAAAACGGAATCCAAGGAAGCAGCAGTGCTAAGAACGACGATTGTCAACGACGACTGGACGCCCACTAAGATAAGGGAAGAACAAGAGAGAGATCCAGTTATACAGAAAATCCGAAAATGGAAAGAGGAAAACCGTCGACCACCTTGGCAGGAAATATCAACCCTATGCTCAGTAGTTAAGACGTATTGGGCCCAGTGGGACTCATTTATCATCGAAGATGGCTTGCTCAAACGAGTCCTGGAAAATGATGACGGTTCAGAGAAAAGAAGACAGTTGGTGATTCCAAAGAGCAGAATAGCCGAAGTACTTCGTCAGTTACACGACAGTCCATCGGGAGGGCATTTTGGTGTAAGGAAAACCCTTCAGCGAATTCGGGAACGGTTTTATTGGATGAACAGTTCCGACGACGTAAAAGACTGGTGTAAGAAATGTACTATTTGTGCTACGAGTAACGGGCCTCACCGGAAAAGGAGAGCTCCTATGAGACAATATAATGTTGGAAGCCCGTTTGAAAGAATAGCTTTGGACATTGCAGGGCCATTTCCAGAAAGTGAAAATGGGGGCAAGTACATGTTGGTAGTAATGGATTACTTCACTAAGTGGGTCGAGATTTACGCACTTCCAGACCAGAAGGCCGCCACCGTTGCAGATAAGTTGATCCAAGAATATATCAGCCGATTTGGAGTGCCTTTGGAGATCCATAGTGACCAAGGCAGGAACTTCGAAAGTGATCTATTCCAAGGAATATGTGATAGACTAGGCATGAAGAAAACAAGAACTACCGCGTATCATCCGCAATCGGATGGTATGGTAGAACGAATGAATAGGACAGTTGGCAAGTATTTGACAAAGATGGTGTCCGATCATCAGCGAGACTGGGACCAATACCTTCCGTTCTTCACAATGGCCTACAGATCTGCTGTTAACGAATCAACGGGCCAGACACCAGCCAGAGTCCTATTCGGACGCGAAATGCGACTACCTTGTGATCTAGAATTTGGGTGTCGACCTGGAGAAGATGTAGCAGGTGAAGATTATGTGATCGAATTACGAAGAAGAATGGACGATGTACATGAGTTGGTCCGTTCCCACCTTCAGATTGCTAGCGACCGAATGAAGAAACGGTACGATACACAAGCCGAAAAGGGTTGCTTTAAGAAGAACGACAAAGTATGGCTGTATAATCCCAAGAAGCGAAAAGGTTGTTCTCCCAAATTGCAGCAGTTTTGGGAAGGTCCATACCTCATCATGGAGAAGATCAACGATGTCATCTACCGAATAAGCAAGATTCCGAGGGGAAAGCCGATGATAGTACACCATAACCGGTTGGCATCTTTCGAAGGTGACCACGACGTAGATGAAGAAGTGGAAGTAAACCAAGTCCAAGATGTGTCTGACCTCACGTTTGAGGAATTCATGGGTGCCTATGGAGGTACCGGTAAAGCGAGACATGGTGTTACCACTGAAGAAAAGCAAGATTTACTCGCGCTCCCCGATGATTACTCGCTGGCCCTTACCATCCCGGCCAGTATCAAAGACGCACCAGGGTTGGCATCCGTCTTTCGAAGGAAGTTTGGTCGAGTTGCAGAACTTCAATGCCAAGTGCCAGCTCCCGGTAAAACCTTGAAACTCCAAGATGCATCACGTTACCTTTTCTACCTGGTAACAAAAGACACTGCCCGTGACCAACCTACCTACCGAGATGTATGGGAAGCCTTACTTCAATTGAGAGGGCACGTACTAGAGTCCGACGTGCAAAAGTTAGCCATGCCAAAGTTGGAGTGCCGCCAATTAGATTGGAGGGTTATCCGAAATATGGTGGAGGAGATCTTTAAAGACACCGAAGTCCAGGTGTTAGTCTGTTGCAATCCGCATAGTTACTGGTGCGGAGAGAAAACCGTCCCTTGTCATTTTTATACAACTGGAAGTTGTAAAAGAGGGTCCAGTTGCCGATACCAGCATACAGTTCCGGTTCCAGTCCCGACAAGGTTCCAGGAGGAACCATCTTTTAAGAGGGGGGCAATGTTACGATAAATATACTGGCCTAACTTTTATGACTAATTATTCTGTTTTATTGTAGAAATTTCGGTGGAAGTCTAGAACCAAAATTATGGTGAATGAGCCGGCTAAGCTTCTCGATCTTTCGATGCTGTTCTAGTATATCAGGATTTCGTATATAAATACAACATTTTTATATGGAGGGCAGTTAATACTCGGACGACGCGCTCGCGATAAAATGTTACGTTCGCTTTTTAATAAATTATGTATGTTTAGTGAAAATAAATAAATATCAGTCATTGTGCTTTTTAATGAATTAAGATAAGAACAAGACATTATAAATTAAAGACTTAACAATTAATAAATTCCTAACAATATTTTGGTTATGTTATGAGAAAATGTTAAATACTAATGTTAAATACAATCTGCTGCAGTTAATAATCCAACGTAAAGTTAGGGCAAACGTCTAGTTAGAAGACGGATTTCATGGCTCAAGAATCTGCGTAAGTACTACGGAGCTATCATCAGATCGTTAGTGGGAGCAGCACCAGATAAACTTAAGATCATACCGTCATGGTTATCAACATTTTAAGACATCACATTTAGAGAAGAAGAAGTTTAGTTTATTAGTATTTTATTTTTTTCTGCCAGCCAGGCATAACAATACTTTGTTAGTTTTGAGTTCTACTATATTTGAATTTGATTGACGTAAAATAATGATTTTCTCGTTCTTTAAGGATTCAAATTTTTCATTACTTTGTTACATTCCACATTTTTTCGTATCCAGTGGATTTTTTCGGACGCTTCTAATGATAATATATTTTACCCCGCGATTGGTACCGCTTTTAAATGTCTAGCTATTGGTTCTTTGCTGTTGAGCCTTTGAAAATTATTTTGACTATTACTATAATAAAATTATTTATATATAAACAGTTATAAATTAAAAACTTAGGCCATTCTTTAAACGGATTTTATTAAAATCCTTATAAAAGAAGAAAATATATATTATAATAAGAAGCTAGTATTTCAGGAATCCGGAGAGAAATCTGCGTCCTATGATTTGGATCTGATACAATCGGCGCAAATCAAAACAGCTTCAGCTGTATGATATTTGCATAGGGGTTTCAGACATAAATAACGGCGGTGCTAAGTAAATTTATAATTTTTTTCGGACAAAAGAAATATCACGGTTTCGCACCATTTATTAGTTCGGAAGCAATAATTGGTATTGTAATATTGGGGAACCACATTCCAAAGTTGGGGGAAAATTGAAATCGAACATTTTATTTGCTTCAAAAGCGCTAATTACATTACGCAAGCTATCCTACTACAACATATGTCAATGAAAAATCTTCATAGTCGCGAATTCGACAATAATCATATCCTTCTAGGACAAAAACGATATGATCGCTGGCCTTTGGAACCTTCAGGATCATAGTCCTAGTCTTCGGGGTCATCAACATGAGGTATCTGTATTTAATAAACGTCTTCACTTTGTTGAGGACTCATATACTTTTATGCATGATTGCATAGTTTTCGTTGTGCTCCACCAGTTTTTCCGCATATGCTATTGCCTGTACACCAATGCTCACGTCCATCTTGGCTTACGGTACTCCCACCATCTTAAGCACTATTAAAAGCATTTATTATATCAAGGAAGAAAGCACTATATGCTCCTATTTATGGATATCTCTCTCTTGTTCACAATATCCTGTATTCAATGCACCTTTTCATCAATGATGATGATTACCCCGAGTGTTATCCTATCAGGTCCAAACGCTTTTCCTGATTTGGGCATTATGACCGATTTCGTCACTTAACGCTTGTGAATTCAATCACAGATGTCTCCATCAAGAGTGGCGTAAAGCTTATTTCCTACTTCTGTAGAAAAAGAGCTTTGGTCAGTTCTTTCTTCCGGCTCTCCTCGATCTTAAAGCTTTCGCCATTAATTTACCAGACCAGCTCATTCTTCATGGCTCTTACTCCCCTTTAGATCACTTGTTTTCTTCCTCTGTCTCTTGTAGTTTTTATTATTAGCTGGATATATTCTTTTCGTATTCCTTTGATCCTCTCCGTCCACCAATAGAGGAGACTATTTGCTCTCCTACCCTGCGGACTGCACTTTTTGCCTTATCTTTTATCTTGTTATATCCCTCCTTAAAGTTTCCAGCATGGCCCTACATCCCTTGGATTTCTTCTCTGAGCTTTAGTCTGCTCAAGATATTTTGTCCTGCTTTCCTTTCTTGGTTCCTTACGTTTCCTTAAATTTTAAACAAAATGTACTTGTGATAAGTGGATATTTCTCCATCCAAGATTTTCTACTCTTCCATCTTTTTACTTATCTGCCTGGTTTGTTCTCCTGACGAAGGTCGTTTCACCATTATTAAGTACCAACAAAATTAGAGTCAGAATAATCTCATTCCACATTTCTCTCCTATAGTCATTTCTTGGCTTCTCCAAATGAAATAGATTTGCATTCATGTCCCCAGCAACGATTAGTCTTTTTTCCTGCTGTGGTTCTTGCTATGTCCTCTACCAGACTCTTTTATTCTCCTAGTGGGCTATTAGATAAGATATATGTCGTCATGTGTGATGGTTTCAAGATAAGAAATCCCGTTTTCGTCCGGCAAATTTTTATTGCAACTTTTTGTTTCTAATATAAACTGCTATATCTTGTCTCTTGTCCGCGATTCAGCCTACCTGGATTGTAATCTTTTTACTTGTCTCTCAAACTAAAACAGGCCTGCTTTTAAATCCTGTCTCCTGACCTTAAAATATCATGTCCCACCTTCGAGTGAAAGCCGAGTTTAAAGGCTTAACCTTTTCCTTGCCGGTGCAGTTGCTCCTCCTTGCCTAGAGTGTTTTTCGGCTACGAGCTTACTGAACTCAGGACAATTTTCCGAGTTTGTTTTGTGACCCTCAGTGCAGATTCGGCAATTTGGCATATCGTTGCATTTCCTAACTCTGTGCTCCTCCTCTCATTAGTTAAGGCGTTTGTTTCTTAAAGTTCTTTCTTTACATTTGTCTCTGGCATGCCCGAAGTTTAGACACGTGTACCAGTGTATTGGTTGATATCTGACTGCCATCTTTGGGTACGTTTCTTTCCTTATTTTTAAGGTAAACCAATTTAGGACATATTTTGTGTTTCTTCACTTATTCCTTTCATTAAGAAAGCGACAATCTCTCCCTCCATTCTATTTTCATTCCATATTCTTTTCTATATCTTTTCTTTTTAGTTAAACAATCATGATATTTAGATCTGTAGTGACTTTGACATAATTTATCGGGCCGTGGCCATAGCAAACCTTAGTGTTTACGAGCTCTTTTGTCAGATTGTGTTCAGTATTTTAAATTTCTTTAGGACCTGCTATACCGCGTGTAGTTTTTGGCTTTCTCTCCTCTTTTCTACGACATTAAACTTCTCTGGATTGTCCATATTCTTTCTATTTTTCTACTCGGCCCTTGATGTTTTTTCTCCCGTTCTCTCCGTCGCTTTCAGTCCGCCTAGATGATCTATCTATGAAGTTTATCCTTCGTCTATCCTTCTTCTATCTGAGTAGTGTTGTATATCTAATACGTATCGTAAAAGTACCAAATGATCTTTTTGGGTTTTTGGGTGCTTTGTATTCTAGATTTTACGTCGGCAAACTCAAATTTCTAGATTCTACGTCAGTAATCCTAATATTGGGTACTAGAGTGTGAAAACGATGTTTTGAAATAGTATTTGTAAAGTATTCCGTGATTGTTTCATCTTTGGATCATAGTTATGAAGTATTTAAATGTCACTAGTAACCATATTTTGAGGTTTGGGTTTGGTACCCATTTTTTTTGCTTTCGTGAATTAATAATATAGTACCGTGTTAACTGGTATATATTATAATTTTGTAATATATTCTCTCCCTCCATTCTTTTTTCTTCCATATCCTTTTCTATATCTTTTCTTTCTAGTTAAACAATCATGATATTTAGATCTGTAGTGACTTTGACATAATTTGTCGGGCCGTGGCTATAGCAAACCTTAGTGTTTACGAACTCCTTTGTCAGATTGTGTTCAGTATTTTAAATTTCTTTAGGACCTGCTATACCGCGTGTAGTTTTTGGTTTCTCTCCTCTTTTCTACGACATTAAACTTCTCTGGATTGTCCATATTCTTTCTATTTTTCTACTCGGTCCTTGATGTTTTTTCTCCCGTTCTCTCCGTCGCTCTCAGTCCGCCTAGATGATCTATCTATGAAGTTTATCCTTCGTCTATCCTTCTTCTATCTAACTGAGTAGCGTTGCATATCTAATACATATCGTACAAGTACCAAATGATCTTTTTGGGTGATTTGTATTCTAGATTTTACGTCAGCAAACTCAAATTTCTAGATTCTATGTCAGTAATCCTAATATTGGGTACTAGAGAGTGAAAACGATGTTTTGAAATAGTATTTGTAACGTATTTCGGGATTATTTCATGTTTGGACCATAGCTCTGAAGTATTTAAATGTTACTAGTAACCATATTTTGAGGTTTGGGTTTGGTACCTATTTTTTTGCTTTAGTGAATTAATAATATAGTACCGTGTTAACTAGTATATATAATAATCTTGTAATACATTACCCAGATTTGATTGTGTACAGTCTCTCTTTCTATTTCGTCACTTATGGCTCTTAAAAAGACTTTGTTCGATTGATAGATGTTATCTTATAGCAGGATACCTTTTGTACTCTCCTAAAGGACGAGTAATCGTTGATGTTTCTTCTTATAATTTATCACAAATAACAACAAAAAAGGCAGTTTAAATATGATAAACCAACAAAAAAAAAACAAGAAGTCAAAGTTTAGTCTAGTCGACAAAAAACATCAGACGCGAAAGGTATTTGTATTAAATTAAATATGGCACTGTTAAAAATTTATAAGTACTCATTAGAATCCTGCTTTTTATATCATATTATTGCTAGGTTGTCTTTGATGCTGATGTTAACTAAAGGTGGGGGCGACTAGACAAAACATTTTTCGGGGCATGGCTGGCCAAAAACAAAATACCGTTATTTTGGTTTTTATTATATACTTTAGTTAAAATCAATTAGTTAAGTTATTGTCTGAGGCTTAGCCAAAAGCAGCAAACTTACAAAATTTAGAATTTTACTGGCAATTTCAACTACAATACGCTTTCATAGTTTCTTTATTGTGAATAATTATATTGGCAATTATTTTGGTTACACATTTCACACGAGGTAAGCCTAATCAATTTCGTGCCTGCTCAATATTTTTTTTATATTAAATAAAAATATTATTGACCATAAAAAGTTGGTGTTTGTCCGTCCCTGACTTTCTTCATTTACATTTTTATCTTTAAGAGATAGCGTCAGGCCAAGCGTTTTCTCATCCCTGGTATTGTGCACTTTTCCTGCGAATTGTCTTTTATTGACTCGGTAAAAACTAAATAGTTGATCAAACTTTCTAGGATACTGATTTATGTGAAAACATTATTTAAGGATTCAACATAAACGTTGGAGTACACCTGCTTTGGTCGTTTTATAAGTAGGTTTTAGTACTACAGTTAATATTTACACGAACTCTATAAAACACGATCTAAAAATAGATATTAACTTACCTATATCACTACATACATATTATTTTTAGATCATCGTAAATCTACTAATATTCTGCTATGGTTCCGATAACGTTTCATTTCGGTAATAAAGATGTGTGTGGACAAGACAAACATGTCATTTTTCTTGCCTATTTGTTAACTTTTTATAAGCCTTATTAGAGTTTTAATAGTAAAGTAATACCATATGCAGTGTCCTATTTTTTGTAGGAATAAAACAAATTAGTTTTCTAAAACCAGCCCTCAATTTTTTTAATTTTAATAATTCAGTTAACTAGGGGTATATAGTGCAACTTTTTATCAATATATAACACGAATTGAAATCACTGTTCAATAGTTATGACCAAAAGAAATGTTAAAATTCATCATAACTCGCCCTGTTATGATGAACTCGCCCTGATTAAACTATGAAACTAAGCGTAAATAAGGGTGATACAGTGAACAAAAAACTTAAGCCGTGTATAAGGCAAGAAATTGTTTATTTAAACGAAATAAAAATACACTTCGTTCACAAAACATATTGGCAACAACTTAACCGTGTCATATAGTTTCATTAATACATTACAAATATTTGAAAAAAAAATATTTTTATTAAATTCACCATTTCATCCAAGCATACGGCTGAAATGGCGAAAGCACTTGGAGTGAAATTGTGAGCTTACTTCTCTTGCTTTTTACCACATATATTACACATGGATTCATATTTTGAACAGTCTTCGTGCAGCCAAAGTTGGCAGCTAATACATTTGATCTAATCCACGTCCTTTTTAGTGTAACTGTAAAGTTCACCACACCCTACACAACAACAATCTTTATCGTCCACGTCGTTATCATCGTCTTGCAAGTGGATATCCAGCTGAGTCGGTTCGGTGTCAGTGGTACAGGCTTTTCGTTTTTTAGGTTGTTTGGTTTAGGCATTTCCTTTGGTAGTCTCTTTGCTTATTGCTTTTTCTTTGCATTTGGTCCACCCTTCACTGACTCAATTATTTTATTTTGTCGTTTTCTGTTTCGTAGGTGGGCGATATTTTCTGGAGAATTCACAATCTCAGCTAGAGCTCTAGAATTCTTTCTTGCAAATATAACTTTATCTAGGATACATATCGGCGAAATATGATTCATATACTTATACTTATACTTTTTCTGTTGCCACTGTTAAAGTCAGATCTGATGCTTTTATTGAAGAATACATGATTTCCTGTGGATTTTCCGCACAGCCCAGTTGTGATGAAGTGTGCCAGCGTTCATGTTCCTGATCTTCTTCTAGATCTGCTGTTGGTTTATCTGAGGAATTCGTGGTTATTTCCCAGTGCGAACAACCTGTTTGAGGTGAACTAGATCTATTTACACGTCGCTCGTTGTTTTCTGTTGTTGTGGATTTTTCTTGTTTAAACCCCTTGATCGTGCCTGTGAAACACCATTCGATTTACGGATTGAGAGTTTTGGATTTTTGTTTTTAAAATAAATGTAGCCAATTCATTCTGGCAATTTTATTTTTACATTTCTCGGCCAGTTTATATGCCATGTTACGAACTTCTGTTCTAGTCGGTGCACATCTGAATTTTTGTAATCTTATTATGTTTTACCATCATTTTCTTACATTCCTGTGTTAGACAGGAGGCTTACCTAAAGGCTTTTTTGTAGATCACCCCTTTGCTATTCTTCTCTTCAGCGTTAATCATAGAATGCCAAACTCCTTTGATGCTTTATTTAGGCATTTTGGCTGATAACCTAATACATACTCACCAATTTGGTTTTAAAAAAATTACTTTACCATTCAGCAGTGCCACAGAATAGTGAATATGATCATAGAACGCTTAGAGAACAAAATATTGTAGGCTGCAGCATTTTTGGATAAACAACAAGCAATTGTTGTCATCGTCAAAAAATTTCACAACCACCTTAATTTCCTTCAAGATTTAATTCAAGTTGGATTATAATAAATACTGAAAAATCTGGACAAATCACTTTCACGACCAGATTATAGCTTGTGTCCTAAGATACAATTAACATTCAACCAATCCTAGTGAAGAATGAAATCAAATATTGGGATTTCATCTTGACGAAAAATAACCGTAGAGGGCACATATTCGAGCAAACAAGCAACAACTTAATATCAAAACCCAACAAATAAACTGATTCATTGGCAACAATTAAAATTGGCATTAGAACACAAACTAATAATATACAAAACTATACTAAAACGTTCTGAACCTACGGTATAGAATCGTGGTGTGTGTAAACCCTACAATTATCTTACAAACATAACAGACAAAAATTTTTCATAAATACGTAAGAATACCTTTCATAAAAGGTACATATACGAACATGCACCTAAACATAAAAATAGAAACTTAAACTACGACAACGAACTGATTTAAGTCCTTATCAATTTTGCAGCAGCAATTAGAAGATTGAAGAGACAGTGGCCAAAAGATCTGGTTAGATCAATCAATATGATGTAATGAGTAAATTGTAAATAAACAGTTAAAAAAAATAAATAATCTTCTTATACATTTTTAGAGAAATGTACAATTTATTCAAGGTATAGCATTGGGGTTACAATTTTCTACCCAGCTGAGGTAAGATTCCTTTGAAATTAAAACGATAAATTATGAAGGGCATTTGTAGGCCATATCTCAGTAGAGTAAATCGGTTTCACTGTTCTTGAAGACTCTTCTGCTGAAGTTTGTTTCGTGCCACACAATGAACTCTCGATCAATAAAGTCATCCTTGGAAAAGCGTATAATATTACTTAGTAACCAAGTTTAGTTGAACTGTCAGCGTGTCTTTTGTGACAGTGTTTATGCATACTATGAATCACCATTAAATGATACTCGTACAATTTATTGGTGCGGCTTTCTTAAAACATCTCTGTGCCTCATACGATTTCGAACTATGCCATTTATACTTAGAATTTCAGATATTACGTTCAGCATTCATTGTTCCCAAAATGGAAACGTTGGCAACAGCAAAACATTGTTATTCAAAGTTACTTATAGAATACCCACACATAATTGTACCACTTGAGTTAGTTGCCACGAGCTTGTTAGAAGAAAACACGTGGTGCTAATATTAATTTTGAGTTCTAGTTACGTTTCAATTAAGACATGGATGAACTTTGAATCCAAAAGTTTTTATGGTAAGTTGGTGGCAGTTAAAAAAAGGAAAATACTTATTTAAAATATATATTTATACACATAGGTCATCTATATGAAGGCACCCACATATTTCTGATAACTACACTCGGCGGCGTGTAAGCTTCAACATCTGTAGAACCAGTAGATATTGTTAGCTTTTCTTCTGATTCCGCCGATGAAGGTACTAAAAGCAACGAGGATACTATTAACGATGAGGTGTTAGATATTCCTGATGTACCAGACGATGTACTCAGTGAAGTATAAATTCATGTTTATGAATCTTCTGGCATGGATAAGGAAGAAAATATATCGGTCCAACGTAAATGGAAAAAGCGTGACCAGGTTGGAATTTAAACTCAAGCTTCCACGCCACCAAGAGTAGGCGATGAATAGTTCGGAACAAGGATGAGTTCGAAATGTTTTTCATTATTTTTCGCACCTGACATAATTTAATTTATTCGTTATAATATCGAAATCTATGCTCAGAGAGATAGATAAAAATATTCACAACTTATAAATATTCCTCAGAAACAATACTGTTTCTGAGGAAGAAGGTTAGTTTTTGGGGTTACTTGTGATAAGCAGATATCTTCCTAAGGAAGATGTACTGTATGCCAAAGAAACACACGCTTAGAATGTTCCAAATATGAAAAGCATCCACATAAAATGTTTTGTTTTGATAAATAGCATACAGCTTGCAAACGTGTTTATTTGTAACATTAGGTTTGCAGGTTTAATTTAAATTTTGTTAGTTATTGAGTTTTGTTATTATGCAAGTAATACAATATGTCTTTATTGCAATAATGTAACTTTGTTATATAGTTGTAATCTATAGATGCAAATGTTCCCATTTTGGGAACATGTTTTTTCTTTCGAAACACAGTATTATATTTTGTTTTTGAAAAATAAAATAATAAAAGATACCGCAATAATATGTTTTTACGGATATTTGTGATTTTTTTTGCAGTTTTTAATGAGTCGACGTTGAAAGGGTTAAAGCGTGTACCAACTTTATTTTGAGTTCTCTAATTTTCTAATTTTTTGTCTGTTATTTTTAATTGTCTATACATCTTTACTTATTTTTGGCAAGGACACCACCCTTATGCTCTTTCAGCTATTTTTATATCGCGGGGAATTTTCCGTAAGTTTTTTCTCTTCTAAAACTAGATCGTTAGTATTTCTTTTTTCTTGCTTTATGATTTGTGTTTTACATGCATGTAATTCTATTGTTTGATATGTTGAGATTTTGATTGTTATAGACATATTCTTTTCCTTAACATAATGATTAATAATCCCCCTCTTTTTCATTCTCTTCGCCTTCTCTATTCTTCACTCTTCTTCTTCCTCAGCTTTTCCCTTTTCAGGGGTCGCTGTTTCTTACTGTTCATCGCCACTCATTTCTGTCCATTCTATAACTAAACCTTTCTCTCTCAAGTCCTCTGCCACACATTCCTTTCATCATCTCCTAAGTTTCCTCTACTTCTTGTTCCCGTCAAGTTTTAACAGCTGTATCCTTCGTCCCACATAGCTTTCATCTCTACGTCTGACATGACTAAACCATTGCAGTTATTGTTATTGAATCTTTTTTGAGTCACCCGGCTCTTTTCCTAATCAAGTCGTTTCTGATTCTGTCCCTTCTAGTCTCAGCCAACATCCACCGTAACATTTTTATTTCAGCTACCTTTATCTATTCTTCCTGCTCATTTTTTACAGGTCACAATTCACCTCCGCACACTCTTCTTTCTGGCGTACACTTTAATGGCTATTCTCTAAGACTCCAACTTCTCCTCCAACATTTCTTTTTTCTCCTCTACTAACGCGATATCATCAGCAAAGAGCATTGACCAAAATGCACCCTCCCTTACTTTCTCTGTTAGTATTTCCATAACAAGATTAAACAGGTAATGACTCAGTGAAGAGTCTTAATGCAAACCAACCGTACTGCAAACCTTTTGGTCAATCCGATAGCAGTACTTAATTTAGTGTACGTTCCCTCATACATATTCTTCACGATCCTTTTGTACTTCTCAGGAATTCATTTCTCTCTCATACATCTGCATAGCTCTTGTCTAGGAAAAGTATCGTACGCTTTCTCAAAATCTATAAATATCAAATGTACCTTTTTTTTCTTCTCGCTATATCTCTCTTTCAACTGTCTCAACGCAAACAATGCATCTGTTGTACTCCTTCCTGGCATAAACAAAAACTGTTCTTCTCTTATCGAGTCCTGAATGTCCCCTTTACCTTTATTCAATCTTAATACCATCATATTCTCTCCTCTTCATGCATTGTGCATCTTTTCTTCCTCATATATTCTACTCATCATTTGCCACAAAATATCTCTCCAAACCTCCACCGTTAGGTATTCCATCAGGTCTTACCGTTCTTCGTTCTATTTAACGCCTCGACAACTTATTCTCTTTTTTGAGTTCGTGCATCCTCTGTCTCCCCTCTGGCGTTCTTCATTTAGCAACTTACTAAAGTATTTATACCATCTTTGCTTTATTTCAACATCGGTTCTTAACACGCTTCCATCCGCACTCTTAATCTGCCGCATGTGGGTCAAATCCTTCGATGACTTGTTCCTTGCTCTAGCAATGCTGTATATTTTTTGCATCCCCTTTGGTTTTGCAACTCTTCATACAGCTGTGAAGGCGATCTTTTTTTAGCAATAGTTACAACGTCCTTTACCTCTCTCTTTGCCACCTTTTATATATCCATATCTTTCTCTGTTCTAGGCCTGTCATACCTCTTTTATTCTTGCGAACCTTCTATTGCAACTCATTTTTCCACCACCAAGTTTCTTTGTCTCTAAGAGGCCCTTTATCAGATGTTTTTCCTAGACTTCCTCCCCCACTCGCACCACAATTTTACTGTAGGCTTCCCACTAGTTATTTACCTCTTTTTTTTTCAAAAGCTCTTTCAGCACTCTACTCTTAAATACTATTGCCAAATCCTTATCCTTTAACTTCTACCACTTTACTTTCTAGTGTCTTACTTGTTTTTCTTTCTGCCTCACCTTTATCTCCGTATCCACTATTAACGGTGTGTGTTGACTAGCTACACACGCACCCTTTATCACTTTACAGTTGATAACCTCTATTAACTGAATTCTTCTACAAAGTACAAAATCTATATGACTTCCCTTCCCCCCTATCGTAGGTAACATTTTGGTATTCAGCCTTCATATCATCATCAGCCGTTTTGAGTCCACTGCTGGACATAGGCCTCCAGTAAATAATTCCGATGCATTCTATCTTGAGCACCCTGAATCCAGTTGTGATGAATGCGCTTGATGTCATCTGACCACCTTGTAGGAGGACGTCCTCGATTACGATGAGCATCGTCTAGGTCTTAATTCCAGAATTTTTTTCGTCCATCCTCCATCTTTTAATCTCGCAACATACCCCGCCCAGTTCCATTTCAATGTTGTAATCCTTTGAACTGCGTCATTAACACCAGTTTTTCTCCTAATTATTGTATTTGATACTCTGTCTCTGAGGGACATATTCAGCATTGACCTCTCCATCGCTCTCTGTGCCTCTTGTATATTATTGATTACTTTTCTGATAGGGGTCAATGTTTCTGCTCCATACGTTAGAACTGGGAGTAAACATTGTTTAAAGACCTTCCTTTTCAAGCACATGGGAATATCTGATCTAAAGACTTCTCTCAGTTTTCCGTAAACCGCCCATGCCAGTCCTATTTTTCTGTTTAGCTCCGTTGTTTAATTATCTCTTCCTAATTTAATCTCGTGGCCCAGATATTTATAGCTATACACCTGTTCAATTTGCGTGCCATTATTTGAGATGTTTTTCGCCAGTACTATGTTGGTCATATTATATTGTGTTTTGGAGAAATTAATTTTAAGTCCAACTCGCGTACACGAACTCTGAAGGTCTTGAAGAAGCTGACAGGCATGATCTACTCGGTATGCAATAAGAACTATGTCGTCTGCAAATCTCAAGTTGTTTAGAAATTCTTGATTTATGTTGACTCCAATATTCTCCCAATTATTGTTTCTCATAGCGCTCTGCAACAAAGCGGTGAATAGCTTAGGAGATATGGTATCTCCTTGCCTAATACCCCTCTCGAAGGGAAATGTATTTGTGTTGCCATAATACATTGTAACTCCAGCTGTTGCGCTATTATATATATATATATATATATATATATATATATATATATATATATATATATATATATATATATATATATATATATATATATTATATCTTTACTTTACATAGTCCTAAGCCTTTCTACCGTTAGGTGTACGGCTATATATATATATATATATATATATATATATATATATATATATATATATATATATATATTCGATAGAAGAGTTGTGTATCTATGATCAATATTTCACTATTTAACATGGAGCTATGCTGGACTGAGTCAAATGCTTTCTTAAAGTCTACAAATATTAATATTAATGGCTTGTTGTATTCTGTAACTTTTTCTATTAAGGATTTTATTACTTGTAGGTGGTCATTCGTTCCAAAGCCACTTCTAAATCCTGCATGCTCTAATGGTTGGTGAAAATCCAGTTTAGGTTCCAGTCTGTTAGTAATTATTCTCATAAAGAACTTATATAAATGAGATAACAAGCTGATAGGTCTGTAGTTTCCAATTGCTGTTACATCTCCTTTTTTGTGCAATATTATCATAACGGCACTATTCCATTTTTCTGGTGTAACTACTTCAAAGAGGCAGGCATTATTAAGGGTTTTTAAAGCATTTATGACGCATTCGCCTCCTAATGTTAGCATTTCACTTACAATGTCAGTTTCTCCACGTGATTTGCTGTTATTCATATCTTTCAACGCTGATTCGATTTCGTCTTCGGTTATATCTGGAAGTTCCTGTGATCCTTATTTTGTATGGCTGGAATTTCCACCTCTGGAATGTGAGCATCTCGAGGATATAATGTTCCACAGTACTCTTCGATAATTTTCATAATTTCTTGTTGTTCATATACAGCATGTCCTTGTCTATTTTTTAGCTAATAAATGTTCCTGGTTCCTGTTTTCAACTTTCGTTTTTTAGAACTTTAAGGCTTTTATTTTGTTCTATGGTATTAGTTATTTCTTTAGTCTTTCAGCCTTCATAAAGAACGTATTAATGACAGCAAAATCCCATACCACTGCAAAGTTAATCACACTATTTCCTTTATCATTTCTTATTCCCATTATTAAACCTCCATGGACTCTTTCTATTTCTGCTCTTTCTGTTCTAATATGCCCATTTAAAGCACCTTTAATAAAATATTTTTCGTCTACTGGAATCTCGAGCATTTCGCAATCAAGGGACATCCAAAATTCTTTCTTTTCGTGTTCTTCACAACCTTCCTGTGAGACGTAGGCACATATGATGTTCACGTAGGTGTTGCCTATATCCAGTTGAATATTCATTATTCTATCACTTCTTTTTGATACCCTTAGGTACACTATGTTACTTCCATTCGTTGTTTAAAATAATACCTACTCCATTTCTGCCATGACTGTTCGAACTACTATATATTAACTTGCATCTATCTCCAAGATTTTTCGACTTATTACCTTTGCAACGAGTTTCCTGCACACAAAGTACACCAATACCTCTCTTCCTTTACCTATCATGCTTCCGACGTTGAGAGTTGCAACTTTCAGGAATAGCTTCTTTGGCCCCTTCTGTACTCTAAGGGGTAGCCCTAGCTTATTTTTTGCAGGGCTTTAGCGTATAATCTATTTTCCATATTCCTTCTTTCCATGGTTTTAGCAAGTCTTTTACTGCCGGATGCCCTTCCTGGCGCAAACCCTCTTCCTTTATCCGGTCTTGGGCACTGATAGTAACAGAGCTACTTAATTTACCCAGCAACTACTAGAGGCAAAGTTCCCCTCTATTTCTCGCTGTGACCTCTAAATACTTCCATTACGTCTTTGAACTTGTAATTTCCCTCATTAGTTCATATTATTATCACTCTCTTTTATTTCTTCTCCCATTGCTATATCTTATGTTTTTACTTGGTGTACAATCAGACCAAATCCGCTAACTTTCCCTACCTTTTTTTAATAAAATAAAATAAAAAAGTACTTCTTTGTTTCTATAAACTTTTCGAATATTTCTACCCATTTTTCAATTGTTTTCTCTTTTCGTCTCCATACTCGTTTGCTTCTTTCTTTTTAGCATCATAGTTTGCTTTATTGTTATCTGTCATTTCTAATATTTATTCTTTATTTCTCTAGTCTAGGGCTCGCTTGTATACTTTGTCCATCCAATATTCTGTCTACTTAGTTTTTGTTTTCCTATTGATTAGATGTGTCTTTTTTAATTTATTTCTTTCTTGGCGATGTTGGATTTGATATAAACTATTTTCTACTTGCTTTTCGGTATCACTTCTTTGGTATTTCTCATATATTCACCTCACATTTCATCTGCCTAGTTTAAAAACTATGTGATTTAGTAAATCTTATAATTCTATGTTGTTCCCTGTATAGATCATTTTTTAAGGAAGTTTAAATTTCAAAATGACATATTAGACTGGGCAGTTTTTTGTCTGTATACTTTCGGAATATAATGTTGACTTTATCAACTTTAATGCATATTAATCTGGAAATTTTATGTACCGACATGTCCTGACGAATTCAATCTCTTTTAAGTGTATTAAAAATAAATAAATATTTATCACCGTAATAAACCATAAATATTTTATTAGAAAACAATTTAAAACAATTAAATCGATAAACCACAAGCTTGATACGTTCTTCGGTCAATTAAAAACGTCGGATCCATAAAACAATAACTAATAAAAACATTCTTCTTTTTTCTTTATAAACCAATAAAGCATTTTTGTTCTAGTAATTTTAAAGTTAATTTTTATCTTAGTCGACATATACTTCTTTCCATCGATGACTTTTATTTTTCCTAGTGGTCTGATTATTAGTAATTATTATCACCATGTATGTAATTTAACTACTGAGAGTGGTGGTAGGTTTTCTCCCTTTAATTAATTTATTGTCACTGTAAACGTTATATGTTTTTTATATCTACACTAAATGCGTTATAGAGTAGTAACGATAATGTGATGACAAAACTCTACTGAGTTTTTTCTCTACATTGTCGAAGTGTCTAATTTTAATTGACTGGTTTTCTTATGTTCAAAGAAAAGATAACTTTTCAACGTTATCGTTGGTGATTATTTAGCTCTTTGCGTTGCGTTTTTTCTCATGAAATAAAGACATTGTACATTCACCAACTGAACAGCTAAATTAACTATAATGGGTTGACGTTTGTGTATGGAAAATATCTTTCCATCTGATATGTTAAAACTTCATCGTGATTATTTGCAGCCGCAATACCAAATACAGATATGTCTTTATATAGATGCTAATTATAGTATGGTGTCATCTATTAGATATATTGCGATTTAAATGACGGAAGACAGAAAAACTGCTTTTTACGTCTTTCCGTACAATTTTTTGAAAATTATCTTTTACGTAAACTTTTATTTGCCTTTTAGATTATAACCAGTTGTTTAAATTTAATTTTCAAAGCTGAAGTTAACAACGTTATTTTGTAAACATTTATAAAGCGCCAATTTTATCCCCGATCGATATTACATAGAAATGCTTCGTTTACTTTTCACGGTTCTTTCTCGGAATGATATAAAAACAATTCTGGAAATCCTGAAGAGAAATGATGAAGCCATTAGACTCAGGTTTCCTTATTTGAATAAATAAAAAGCAGCGCCAACTTTTCGATTGAAAAATCACCCACAGATAAAGGGACGACATGGCCAATAGGATTTATACCAGAAACGAAGTGACAAACAGATGCTGATAAGTATTTTACTATATTTGCTTGATCCGTCGAACCAAAAAGGCAGATTTTTATTAGATTTACATTACATACAGGGCGATGTTTTTCTTCAATTGGACATTGGAAGCATTACACCGACAAGTTCTCACGAAAGGAAGTGGTGATCTAATATTAGACGTTTGTATTATATTTTGTGGTCATTGTACCATGCATATTTAAAAATCTAGAATCTATTCAATTTGAACTTAGTGCGTTATTATGTTACTAAAGAGTTAATACTTACAACATTTTACTTATGTGTAACTTATGTACACCCTGGATAACAGTGAAATCTGTGTAAAACAAAATCATATTCATTTTGAGTTTTAGAATATTCATTTCTAAAAAACTTGTAATTTCTCTGGCTTGCCGCTGAATAAATTGCTTAAATGCAAAGCAATTATGATACCTCTCCTTCATAAATCATTTCAAAACTCAGTTTCATAAATTTTTCTTTAACACAGTATGAATATCATAATGATATAATGATGTTTACTTTGCGTTATTTTAAGGCCAATTAAGTAATGCCGATAGTTGGCATTTTAATGCCTTTTATTAATAATATATAAGTTCTCAGAATTTACGGGTGGATCTGCTATACTAGTATATAAGCTCTCCGCCAATGTCAAGATAGATATTTTATTTGAGACTGGTATACCTAGGGTCCTCGTATTGATAAAATCAAACTTTTTCGTAGCAACAGTAAGTTTTGCCCAACCTGACTTATTGTGCTAAAGGTTGGCCTGTAGAACCATGATTGTGATGATTAAAACGTATTTGAGTCAGATAAATAGTCTGCAACCGAACTACGCTCCCTTAGTATTGTTCTGAAGCTATTTTCTTGTTCAATTTACTATTTTTACTGGAAATAAGCCACAATTTTACTTTAAAATAAGTTTGTTTTGACATTTTGATTTCCACTTCGGAAATCGTGTTTAAAATATAAAAAAATAATAAATTAAAATTTAATCTAACCCATTCATATTAACAATTCTGACATATATTATAAATTTCAAAGTAGATGACATAAAAATTGAAAATTTACTATGAGATCCTATACAGGGTTGGAATAAAGTATGGAACTAAGTTAATATCTTTGAAACGATAAAGACGATATTTATGAAACTGCGTGCAAGTACAACGACACATAACACATACTACCCTACTTTCGGTTTCACCGGAATAGTCTCAATTTATTTAATGTAAACAGTAGACCCTGTATAATTTTGCAGGTTTTAAAAGAACTTTTTATTTCCAATTGACATACCAACTTTGGTAAAAAATTGTTAAAATGAAAAGTCAGTCACTTTATACTTAAAAAATAGGTAAACTTATTTACTATAAGCAATGAGAATAATAATTTAAAAAAATCAGTTTAGGTATTTAAAATGCTCGCCGGTCATAAAAAGATAGCTTTTACGTATTAATTCCCATTTATCAATAATTCTTTGTCTCAAATCCTGTAAGAATGCTGGTCGCTTAATGTAAACAAGTGATTTTATATAACTATAAGAAAAAAATCTAAGGGGTTCAGGTTCGTAAAACGAGCAGCTTACTCTATGGATCATCCACGCCTAATCCATCGATTTTGGAACCACTGAAACCAAAAACTGACTAACACGGAACACTGAAACCTTGTCACCCGCCAAGTTTCCGTCTACGAAAAATGTGCATATAAGCCTATTTTAAGCCGTTAAATCTGTCATTTGAGCAGAAATTTCCTCATCGGAAAACCCTACATTATGTGCAAAATGTTCGTTGTCATATTAAATGTCCATCAGTCTCTCGAAGAACTCAAACAGTCTTATCCATTACCTTATTGCTTCACCATAGGCCAATCAGACACTATAGAGAGTTCCACGTTAAGAAAATAACATTGCGGAGATAGGGCCGTGTAATTCTTATGGACGATAGAGCGCAGCGATGCCACGATGAACACAAGTACGATTCAGGGTTGTATTATTTGTATTTTCGTTTCCACAGACATGAATTAAAATTAATGTTTTTTAACGTAATGAAAAATGGCCATTCGAAACACGAGATGAAAAGTAGGGAAAATGATTTTAATTAAATAAATAGTATTTACAAAAGATAATTTTATTTTATATTATTTTAATTATAGTAACTACAGTTTATCTATTTTTCTGTGAGAATACCATATGCTATGAATCATGGAAATCAGTAGAAATTATTTCTTAACTAAATCATGCATTTTGCCGGCTGTTAAAGATAAGCAATTAAACGGACTGCTTTGCATATATCTAATTACTAATTGCAACTTAAAATAACACGGTGTGCGTATGTCAGCAATTTTATGTCGTTCTTTGACTACATAATGATAATAAGGCTTTGAGGTTCTTCAGTAGTTATTCTGACTTTACAGTTAAATGTTAATTGAAAATGGAAATTCAAAAATTAAGCCAAGGGAATATCTTGGACATCCGTGTAAAACAAATTGTTTTAAATGTATTTAATTATTATCTAAATTTAGAAAGTGGTGAAAGTGTTAGAAGTTATCCGATAAAGTAAGTGCTATGACGGGAGTAAGTTTTAGTACTATTTCTAAAATACTCAAAGAAGCTGCGGAAGGAGGACTAAGGCCCATAGAAAATGTACCAAAAGTAAAGTAAACAGCAGAAAATAAGGTTCTGATTAGAATGAGTCATATATCGACAATCTAATAACAACATTTGCCTGAGAGTTTTGGCAACACTGATCACCATAAGCTCAATGTTATTTTCTTAACTTAAAACAAAGTAATCAATGCTGCAGATTCATTTTAGAACTGCTGAGTTAGCCTTTTTTATTTTTCTGTACACCGAGCCAGCCTTTGAACACACATTAACTAGAGCATTTCAGTAGTGAACTAAAATGCGACCGTCCGCTTGGCTATCTGAGTGATATAATATATATATATATATATATATATATATATATATATATATATATGTATATATTCTTCCCGAGAACTAAGTAATTTTCATATATATATATATATATATACGCATACAAAGTAAATGATTCAGAATACCTTTCTGGTAGCGTAGAAGTATCACGGATATCTATACCTTAGGAGAAGAACTGTCCTCTCGGTTGAATTTGTAAACACCAGCATATTACGATGCGATTTTAAGTTTATTAGCTACTCTTATACATGCGCAATTGTCTACAAACTTAATTCCAGACACCGTCAAGACCTATCTACATATGTTTCCACATAACTAGGGTAGTTTTCTTTCCTAGTTAAAAAAACATACAACGTATAAACGACTTCAAATACTCTTACGGAACTTTTTATTAAGGTTCAAATAAGTAAAAATATAAAAAACTTTAGTCTAACAAGTAACACAATATATATAAAATAATATAATAAATAAGTCAATTTCCATAGTTGTTAGGTTTTTAGTACCATTTTTAACTTCATACTTTACATATTCTGTTTTGGTACATTTTTTCTTTTTGTCTGTACAGTCGATATCTTTCCGGTCGTCATTTATATAAGTAGTATTTTTATTAATGCTACATAATCCTAAATATTCTGTACCACACCCCAGATATGTAGGGCATCGTGTGCAAGGTTTACCAATTTTATATATCGGTTTTCCTGGTATGTTCCCTGTGGGTCCATAATTGCATAGAAAATGCTGTCTATACGAAGTTTTTGCTCCGTTAACATGTTGAAATAAAATCCTTGCACAGCCTATTTCATAGGTTTCGGCCCAAAGGACTTGCGTACATTGTCGAAGAGGATACTTTAACCTACAAATTAACTTTACTGTACCCATAATCAATATTTAAGCAGCTCGAACATATGACGTAAAAAAATCCGTACGCACCAATAGAAAAACTTTTAAAATTAAAAATTATAGAGCCCGCATATAAAAAGTATACTAATATTGTAAAATACCGTAATACAATATTTTTAAATTTTCTGGCCATAATTGCGTTAATGTCCTGTTTTGTTTAATCCAGTCTAGTAGGGAATTAATTAGAAACAGTTTTCAGAAATAATCTTACGATTTTTTTTTAAATTTATACGAACCTACAGCAAATCAAAAAAATAAAGGAGAAAGTAATGTATGTATGATATTTGGAGCTACAATTTCGAAACTCTGCTTTGATATAACTAATATTTTTCCTATTTTCATTTTTTATAAAATTAAAAGGTCTGTCTTCAATTTCATAACTAAATTCGTTCTGGCATAAACCTGAATACGTAATGCTACAGCCTGTTCCTTCTGGACAGCTTAAACAAGGAGTTCCAATTTTATATATAGGCTGTCCTCTTATATTTCCAGTAGGACCATAATTGCAAATGAAATGTTCATGGTAAGAAACATTCGATTCGTATCCGTTCTCAAAAACAATTCTTGCACACCCAATTTCGTAGGTATCTGCCCAAATAAGTTGGGTGTAGGATTGATATGCACCAAGAGATCTAAAACAACGTTTAATTTTTTGGGCTTCTATTGGAGAAAGTAACATGTGTAATAAATTATTGATACTAAATAAGAAATATCCTGGATTTAGAAAAATAAAACTATAAATTCTTAATAAAGTAATTAAACAGTTCTTTGTTTAATCTAAAAGTAATTTTTCTAAAAATAATATTTAAATATATGTGTCCAAAATTTGTTAACTTAAATTATGTAGTTATTTTAATTATACTATTAAAGTAAATTAAACAAATAAGTTAAGTGCATCATTTGCAACAGAATTCTGATTCTTGCTAAACGTGGAACATAATACATAAGGCAACAGAAATCTTTTGATGCAATAATTATATAATATTGATATTTATTTACAAGCCGCATCATAAATTCTTAAAAAAAAATACAATGATTTTTCTTCCCATGGTACTTGATAACATTGATTTTATCGACCAACAAGTTTATTTGTATATTTTTACCCAAAGTTTTAACTATATTCTTCTTCACAGATAATAATTTATTCATTAAGCTTTCAGCATGGTCTAAGAAGATTATATATTTAGACATCATAATCGTCAGACCGTTTTAAGTGTTATGCAGTATGGAAAGTCTTCCTGTTTAGTTTATCTATTCCTGGTCCATATTCGGTTACCTTGCGTATCTACCTTCCATCACTCATCCTTGGCACCTAACCAGGAGATCTCCGTTTTAATCTTCAAGCTATCTCCAAAACATCTGTATCTCTGGTTCTGTTTTGAAGGTCTTCGTTTCTCATCTTGTCTTTTATTGTTACTCCTATCATTGAACGCCCCATCCTTCCTTGTGCTATTCTTGTGATAACCATGTAATATGATACTACATTATATGTTTCATTTGTAAAAATTTGAGAAAGATTACTGTATACAATTTTAATAAATTTATTCACTTTTCTTCAGTCAAGCCTTTTTAACTCTAATAGTTTTCCAGGCTCAAAAAGACTCCAGAACACAAAGAATATTCAATAAAATTTTCACAATTATCTGGCAACTGAACCTCACTGAAATGATGATAAAGTATTTTACGACGTTTTAAAAATGTTCTACAATTTCTCAAAATTTTGCTTTCAAATAGTTTTTTGTAAAGAGCAAATGAAACGAGAATGTGCAGTAGTGATTTTTGAATTTGAAAAATTTAAATGAGAGAATGGGCGTTTTTTTTTAAACCCATTAATAAGTATTTATTGGACATAATTAAAATTAAAATTTTAAGTTTATTGAAATTCATAATGTTAACATTGATATATGTATACACATTATGCTGGTCGATTTTCCACCAAACTTGAAATTTAAAAGTTCTCAGAGCAAATTTTAATAAATCTTTAATTAATAGATTTTAAAACCTCTTGTTTATTAAAGTAAATTTTTAAATTTTTTTATTAATTTTAATAAATTTAATTAATAATAATATTTTTTTCAGATTTTTTAGAGGATGTTATTCCCTTTTATCGATAATTTATTTATAACGACTTTGGCCAAAATTCAAATATTTCTGACCATTAATTTGTAATATGTAGTCAGGGAATAATTTATTTTCGTCTCAGCAGTTTTCCTCTCAATATAATTTTTATTTAACATTTAAGAACTTAATGTTAATGAAGTTATTTAAGTTAACAGTTCCAATTAACTAATCTAGATTTATCTAGTGAGCTATTTATTACAATATTTTTGTTTCCACTTTATCAGTTACATTTTCTTGTAGCTCTTGAAAAAGAATGTAAACACATTTGAAAGCTCTAGTAATAAAAACTAGTCTTCTAATAACCCTTTTATTGACTCCAACCCACCAAAACTGTATATATATATATATATATATATATATATATATATATATATATATATATGCAATTATTATGCTGCACCGTAATTGGAAACGGTTGATAAAGCTGCACATGATGATGATGATGATATATATATATATATATATATATATATATATATATATATATATATATATATATATTATATTGTAAAAATACTTACGTATTTTGGTAATTCAAGACATCACTGGCATTTATCCATTGTATATTTTTGTACCAACCAGCAATGAACGAAATATCGTAGTTCGTTGCAAAGGTTCCTCTGGCAATATTTTGCCCTACAGGGTATTTGTCACTATCTCTACAGATATCGTGTGCATAAATACACTGGGAAGCCCATCGTTGGGCTGTGTTAGCGAGTTCACTATTCCATTCTATTTCTCGCATGTTGGAGGCTTGCGGTTGTGGACCTGGATTTCCTCTGTATTCTAGACCAAGGGCTACTCTATTCCTTATCTGTTAACATAAATTAGTTTTACTATTGTTTACTGAGTAGAGTAACGAAAAGTATAATACGGTAAATTTCTACTAGAAATTTAAAATACAGGGTATTTCGTTACAGATTTTTGGATAAAATGTTATATAAAAGTTGGTAAAATACATCAAAATGATTTTAAGCGCGGACCAGAAAATAATTTTAACTTAGCAGTTTAAAATACAAGATTAATCTCCGATTTTGTATAACTAAACAAACAATTTACAAACCCCGTGCAGTCGTATTAGATCAGGTGATTTAAAAAGCCCATTACTATTTATTATCGTTATGGATGATCTAATATTTGAAGTTTGCAAAGAAAAAGGATATAAAATTTGGAAAAGTTTGAATAGTGTAATAGCAACTGAAAAAAGCAAATATGTCTACTTCTAAAAAACCGATACGATATAAATTGAAAGTTTATTATAATGCTATGTAAAAAATAATGAATAATAAAGATATCTAGCTACAGCGATAGATAAAATAACACAAGACGCCAAGCTGCAAAAGTCGATAAAGCAAGAAGCTATTTAAAAGTGGAGAAATAATCATCATGATATAGACATTAAAACCTAACTAAAATTTAAGACAAAAATACTCCACATTATCACGTCCGCTGCAGAGACAAAGCCTGATACAAGTAGAATAAAACGAGTAATAAAAACAAAAAAAATGTAAATATTTAGAAGAATATAGGGCAAAACTTTATGTGATAGGAAAGAAGTGAAAGCAGTAGTAAGCAGCGCAAAGTAGATTCGATTAGAACATGGGTAAAAAATAAAGAATGGAATAAACATATTGATAAAGTTGAGCAAAGTAGAATAGTAAAAATATCTCGTGATTGCTCATCAAAATTAACTGACAATTTGCTGTTAAAAACGACATAAAAATGTGTGTTTAGAAAACGACCATCCGAGTACTTAAAAATTTCCGAAATCAGGAATATATTTATCCATGTTAAAATAAAAAATTAAAAGAAATGTTGCTTATCATATGGTCCACCGCTTGTATAAAAAATACCCATTTTATATCAATGATGTATATAATATTGTTGACTTCCAGTAAAATACATCTGCTAAGTGTCGTTTAAAACTATTCTAAAGCAAGCTTACTGTATTATGAGCATCAACTATGGCGTCTATTTCTTCCTGAGCAAAAGGAATATCTAGCACACCTTTACAGCCAGAACCATACGTCTCCTTTGGATATAAACACATGGTATGTTTTCCACAAATTTTCGTTAGATATTCTTTACTTGTGTCTATACAACAAACAGAACAATATCGGTTCCTTAACGTTCCCCCTTGGGTGACATTTTTGAACCATTCTCTGTTTTTTCTTATTGAAAGGTAGTTCATTGGGTCTTCAAAAGAGCAAAGTGATATTGTAAAATATATATAAAAGATACTTCTATATAAATACATGATTTTGACACTGTCAGATGACATGTCTTTCAGTTTAATCAAATAATATTTCCGCTAATTCTAGGATATAAGTATAGAATATACTAAACCCCATCCGCTTAGGTCGGGCATATTTTGACAGATTCATTGTCGGAAACCTACAACACAACAATTCCTACTTCTCAGTATTAATAGCTAAAGTATCCTACTATTGCATACTACTTTGTTTAAAAAAAGAAGAATTATTCTAAATAGTGGAAGTGTATACTAAACACATCAAATTTTGGGTAGTATATATTTAAAAAATATATTTTAGTTGTTATAATTTAACATTAATATTTATTATATGGTGCAGATAAATAAATATTTATTATCGGTAATTCGCAAAGTTCTATTTTATTTACTATTTAGTTAGTTTACTATTAATATTGACTATGAGTACGTGTGCTTGGTTGTATAGTAATTTCCAGCCACTTTTAGGCTGTCAAAAAGTAACTAACTTCGCAAAAAAAAATTACTAAATTCACTAGACAGTTCGGACTGTGAATAGCGAACCGAGTTTACATTGAGTGTCATGGCGTTTACTTAGGGTTCGATTTTAAACAAACCGAATTAACTACGCAATTTGCATAAGAGTTCGTCTGAAAATATTTGTAAATATACTTGGATATATTATGGAAATCCATTAAAAAGACGTAGTCTTTTGCTCGTACAAACACTGTTTTGCTAATATGTAGATTAGGGTACCCTCAAGTATTACTATTAAAAAATCTTAAATGTTTGATACATTTTTTAATAAACGATTATATAAGAAAACATAATGTAAGACGAAATAAAGCAAAGAACATCAATAGAAACAGACATAATAACATACATAGAACAAGAAAGACTAAAGTGGTATGGACATGTAAAAAGAACTAGTTACAGCAGATGGATAAAGAGAATAACTGAATGGAGCCCCATAGGAAGGAGGAAAATAGGACGACCCCGAACATCCTGGAGGAACGAAGTAGACGACGCCATGAGTAAGAGAGGCCTAAACGATGGAGAATGGAACAACAGAGAGAGAGATGAAAACGGTTGAGCGAGGGAAGGCAGTGAATACTGTAGTATCCCTGAATATATATATATATATATATATATATATATATATATATTATAAAAAATGGAAATCCGTTTTTGAATAAATCCTTAAAACATGGTAGCATGACGGTATATATACTTGGGTTCCCTTGAGAACATTGGTAACGACTGTCAACTGTTGTATTTATTTTGTTTTTAATCGGCTGTGGATTTATTGTTCTGTAGTGTTTTGATGAAATTTTGTCAAATATAGATTTGCATACACTTACCCAGAGGGTAAATATTGCACTTACACTACGGGCCCACTTTTACAGATTATAAAACTGTTGATTTGTGAGTGATTTCCATTTCGTTACGAATAGCTGATGATTCAACTGCACTTATGATATTGTTACGAAATTTCTGTTAGGTAATCCCATATAGAAGAAGTCCCTTGACGAAAAAGAAAAAGTAATAAAATTATAGAATATTCAAGATATCATCGAAAAATTATGAAAAGTCTAATGAAGTTTGAAACTTCAGAAAGTGTATATTAAAAGATGTTGTTAATAGTTTGGAGGACAGTAGTAGGTATTTGAGTTTTTGAAGTTTATAGATGTCATTAACGTATTGTAAACAAGTACTTTAATAATGTTGGTGTTAAATTAAATTAATTTTAAAAAAGTGTAACCTTGGTGATAGCGGTGCGACCAAGAAATATTTAATAATTGTTAATGGTAAATACAACATTATACTGATTTTGATAAAGAAATGAACACGTCCGCGTCCGGACCCCCCTCATGGTTTTTAAAAATGGAAAGATAAATAGGAAAATCGTAGGAAAGAAGAAAAACTTAGAAAAGAGGAGAAAAGAAACGTAGACAAGAAGAGAAAGAGGAAAATGAGAAGCGTAGACCAAAAGAGGAAGAACTGTGGGGAAACCGTAGACGAGATAAATATCTAAAGGTGAGGCGTAGACAAGATAAATATTTAAAGAAGAAGCGTAGACAAGAAGAGGAAAAGAGGCGTAAACAAGTAGAGGTAGCAATCATGAGTCGTTTATGCCGAATTCACGAAAATTTGAAGTTGGAAATAAGTCAAATTACTGATATTAATTTGACTAAGAGAATATTATATATTAACTATTCTTTACTAGAATAGATAAATTATGAAAAAACAACAAAATGATATATAAAAAATTTAAAAAATTAAATTGACCAACAATAAAACGATTTACAAAGACAATGTTTCTTTGTCTAATATTGTTTCAGTAACTAACTTCAAATTTGAACAAACCGCTTTATCATCTTTCATCATTAAGCCAGGTACAATTACAGCCAGAAAAATTTTAAAACATCGATGGCTAAGCAGCATGGGAAACCTATCGTTTTCAATTCGAAGCTGCAGCTAGTAGTGTCGCTTTGAGGATAGGCAGCAACTGTCTTGCAATTTTTTCCCCAGACAAGGAATTGGATTTTGTAAGTTTGGAATTTTGTACCTGTAACGTATATAAGCCAGATAATCTTAGTAAAGATATATACAGGAGTTGTCCAAAAATGGTTATGTCTATGGTTACACGATTTTGGGTTAATTATCTCTTCTTCCCTAGCGGGTTTATGGAGTTTGTCTAAGTAGCTGTGATCTATCCTGAATGGTTTGAGTTTCTGTGATCCCAATTTTGGGAAGCACCAGCAGTTTATCTGGGATAGATATTCTCAAATATATGTAACTCTGGATAATGTGAGGAGTTAAATTTAATTGGTCCAGAATAGTCGTTGCCTCCAATGTCAAAAATGAATTATTGAGATTCCTGTTGATATTATTTTTTTACTTTATTATTTCTTGGTTTTGTGTTAGAAATGTAAATCTTTGCTTGTACCAGGTTGAGGAGAATTATTCCTGTGTTGTCTTTTAGGTCCTTGGTCTTCAATTCCTTTTCGATTGTCAGGGTAATCTTTCTCGGGAAGATTCAGAATTGTTTTTTTGACTTTTGAGGTTGATGTTTTATATTTTCTTATGAACTGTAGCTTTCAATGTATTAACAGTCACTTCGTTATTAAGTTTTCCAGAATATCGCGGAAGTAATTTGTTTTTGGTGACTGTTTTCCGGGTATAAATTTTTGTGCTTGGTTTATACGTAATGGGGACTTGTCTCGATTTGTTTCACTTTTCGATTACTTTTTCTTTGTTTTCTTGTATATCCTGGTTAACTTCCTTGTATAGTTCTTTAGTTATCTCTCTATGATTTTGTACATAATTATCTAGTATTATTTTCGATAATAAAGTCGATAAATTCTTGTACTACCCCATTTTTGAATTCTGTACCACTATCGGCTACTATCATTGTGGGGAGTCCATGGTGTGTTACAAAAATTAATAGAGCGTTGAGTGCATTGGATTATGAGGGAGATCTATGTCCAGCAGTGGATAAGCGAAGATTGAATGATGAGTACATTGATGGCATTTTGTCCATCTATTGGGTAGGCTTGTCCATACTTCGAAAATGCGTCTATTATGGTTAGAAACTTCTGTCCATTGGCCTGAAATAAATCGATGTGAACTATTTCTAGCGGTTTAGTAGGAGTTGGTGTAACCATAAATTTAGGCTTGGCAGGAAGTCTATCATATTTATTTTCTTGGCATATATCGCAGAAGTTTATGACATCTTCTATGTCTTTCTTCGTATTAGACTAGTAATATCGTTTTCTTATTTGGTTTTTTGTTTCAGCTATTCCTCTATGGTTAATTTTTCCTTCATGATAATTCCTTATAAGTTCCTTTTGATTTTCTTCGAAGTTAGCATCTTCCAATAAAAGATTACATTTTATCAGGTCATATGCGTTGTTTTTACACGTTTTTCTGATAATTTCGTAAATTTCTGCAAAGACTTCTTTTTCATCTTCAAATAAAATCACATACTTCTTTTTCGGGTTGAAATGCTCCTTGAAAAATTTTATAGTATCTATCGGCTTGTAACTGGTCTTTCAATAGTTGAATATGATAACGCTTTTTATTAGGAAAAGTTTGAGCAATTGTTGGAGGTCGTGGACTGTAGTGGACGGGTTTGATAATAATTTGGTTATTGTAACAGTTAAGTGGCTCTTGTGGCTATTTCCGTCTTCGTCTATGTTTTAATCTTCTGTTTCAGCCATATCGTCTGAGATATTTTCTGGGAATAATTGATTTGCTTTTTTCATTACAATCTTGTTGACTATTCGATCTTCATCTGGATTATTATATGTTGACCATTTATCATCTTCCCTGTTGCCTAAATCATCAAAAACTTCCATAATTTGTGAATCAATGTCCTTACTCTTTTTGTGTGTATTTCAATTCGAGACAATGCATCTGCTTTGGTGTTGACTTTGTTTTTTTTTAAATTAGCTCGTAGTCAAATTCTTCTAATTTTAGTCTCCAACGTACTAATTTGAGTTCGGTTGCTTTAAGGAAAATAGGTATTGCACGGGTCGGTGATCTGAAAGTATTTTAAATTTCCTTCCAAATAAGTAGATTTGGAAACACTTAGTTGCTTACACAATTGCTAAAATTTCATTTCCTTTACTGTTGTTGAGTAGTTGGTTTCTGTGTCATTTAATGTTTTGGAAGCGAAAGCAATTGGTTTATCACTGCCAATTAGTCCTTGGGAAAGTACTGCTCCAATATCGTAATTGCTGGCATCTGTTGTGAGATTAAATGGTTTGGAAAAATCCGGGTATTGCAATAACGGCTTGTTCGTTAATAATTTTTTGCATGTGTTAAAGTATTCTACAAATTCGGGTGTATGTTTGATTTTAGCATCCTTTTTCAAGCATTTTGTTAGAGGTTTTGCAAAATCTCGAATTAACTTCCTATAATATCCCAGGAGTCCAAGAAATCCTCTTATTTTCTTTGCTGTTTTCGGAATTGGGTATTTTTCGATCGCTTCTATTTTGACTGGATTTGGTTTTATTCCTTCTTGTGTGACTACATGTCCTAGAAAATTGACTTCCTTTTTTGAGAACTCACATTTATCGACTTGGATTTTTATTCGGGCTTCTCTTAGTTGTTAATATACCTTTGTGGGATTTATAATGTGTTCTTGCAGTTATGCCGAATACACGATTACGTCCATGTAGACGAGACAGATCTCTACTTGCAGTCCTTTTAATATGTTATCCATCATGCGTTGGAAAGTAGACGGAGCATTCTTAAGTCCAAATGGCATTCTTACATATGCGTAGTGTCCATTTTCCACATTAAATGCTGTTTTGGGAATGTCTTTCTCAGTCATCTCAATTTGATGAAATCCGCTCGATAAGTCGAGGGTAGTAAAATATTGACATCGTCCCAATTTTTCAAGCAAATGGGTAATATGAGGAATCTTATATCGGTCTAATATTGTTTTCTCGTTGACCGTCCTATAATCTACCACTATTCTCCACTTTATTTTACCGGAGGAATCTGTTTTTTTTGGCACGATACATATGGGTGACGACCATGGTAATTGGCTTGGTCTCATGATGCCTTGATCTAAAGTGAAGATATTTGTTTCCTTACTTCTTCCTTATGTACATATGTGTACCCGTATGATTTCGTATATACTGGCTCTTCATCTTTGGTTTTAATATGGTGTTTAACTTCGTTGGTAAAGCTTAGAGGAGTGTCTGGTTGGTAAAATATATCAGAGAATTTTCGGCATAGGCGGCGAACTTGTTCTTCTTCTTCCTGGTTAAGATGTTCGGTTTTAATCAAGTCGTCGACGTCTTGGCTGTATTCTGGTCCGGAGGTTGTTTCCATAGAATATATATGAAAATCTTTAATGTATATTTTCTTAGTATCAACTGGTTCCGTAAAGGAAAGATGAATAGGTTCCAACGTGAAGTTGGCAATTTCCGTCCAATCGAGATGGTTTTCGGCGTCGGTAAGAGATTCTTTAATCTCTTACCAACGCCGAAAACCATCTCGATTGGACGGAAATTGCCAACTTGCTTGTAAAAATGCCTTGTAAAATTTGTCTGGGAATAATGATAGTTCCATTTTGTTCTTTTACTGAAACTTTGACATGGCTAATGGAATTTGGTTCCAAGTAAATGGTATAAAATTGTGTTTTATTTGTTTCATAATATTTAATAGCAATTGTGGAATTTTTGTTTAGCTAGAAGTGTTAAACTGTTGTTAAACTTCCTGGTCTCATTGTTCTAATGTACGTAGTTCTATGTAGTTGTTAATACAGCTTAAAAGTCCCATTCTTTTTTTGTAAAAATGCATAACAGATTCTGTTGAACCTTGTCTTAAATTTACTAGGTCCCTTGTTAGCGAGTTTTCATCTCTCTGATCTGCAAAATTTTGAATTATTGCATCTTTTATTTCATCCCAAGTTTCACATCCATATACAGATACTACTTCTTTTGCTCTACCTGTTAATTTACTTAGAATACCATGAAGCAAAAATTGATTTTGTATATTAGCTGCATTAAGTCTATCATAATAATGGTTTAAAAGTAATGTCGAAACTTTAAGTAATTCATGTAGTTCATTGGGATTTCCGTCAAAATTTGGAATAATGCATAAATTTTTTACGTCAAATTGTGGAACTGCCATATTTTTAAAATTATCTATATTTATATGTGATACTCTTAAATTATTTTTAAAATTATCTCTATTTATAGGTGATACTCTTAAATTATTTAATCTTTCTATTAAATTTATCTCTTCGCAGTTATTTAATTTTTTGTTTAAATCAGCTTCTAAAACTAACTCAGTCATCTAAGGTCTCAGAGGAGTTTGACATAAATCTTTTTCAATAATATGTATCTTCTTAATTCTAAGTAACAAAATTCGCTTACAAGATAAATATGGATGCTAATGTGCATTCCTTCGATCTTGAAGACTTCTAATTTCTAGTTCCCTCGGGTGAACTCTCTACAGGCGGTTTCCCTAGGACTGATTCTTGGAATAGTGGACAAACACTTAAACGTGACGAGGATCTTTAAAGACTCTTCCACTTCCTTACTGACTCTGCGCCCATTATGAATGTTCTTTTAAAAAACACTTTTTTAAAAAGCACGAACACTTAAATTAAACTTTTATTTACACTAGCAAAGATTTTAGTTAAAACTCAAAGTATATTATTCAGACTTCGAATACAAATATAGCAGATTATTATCACATTAATGTCAGACTAAAAAAGGTAGTTTTACAATGCTTTATTTATAATCATTACAGTTGCTGAATTTGCTGTTTTAGTAAGTCGCAATTGGTGTCGCAAGACTCTGGAATATTCGGTGCTGATACGCGGTAACTTCTGATTGAATTCGCGTGGCTGAATATACTGGATTCTAGCGGTCATTGTACTATAACTCGTATCCTCAGCACCCAAAGATTTTTCTGGAATAAACTGGTTTATAGGCCTTTGTAGATGGACCACAGGTTTTTAAAATGCAACAATCTCTTGAATTACAGTATCACTAAATGAAAAATGAAGCACTAATATTAGCACAGGGATATGAAGCGGAGAAAACTATTTCCAGATTTCCTTCAAAATTAAAAGAAATGGGATTTTAAGAAAATGAGGATATCACTACTGCTGATAATCAATAATTTATTTTATTCCAGATGTTAAGTATATTGCAAAATCCTAAAAAAAATCTCAAACTGAAAACAGAAAATATTTTAATTTTGAAAGAATATAGGACATTTGCATAATAATTGCAGAAGCCAATCCCAGACAAGAAGGGAATAACCAAAGAATGAGGTCAGAAGGTCGCCTAGATTGACATCTAGAAGCCTGTCACGTAGTCCTATTAAAAATACTAGTAGAGATAGGTGTCTAAGAAATCGATCTCCTACAACTCACTACAGCCGTGCAAAGAATAACCAAGGAAACAAAGCCTTATATGTTAAATAAAAATGAACAAAATTTATTACATAAGGGCTACGTTGACAATCAAAAATTCACCTTTATTATTGATACCGGTGCAACTATATCCTTTAATAGAACTGGATTTCTTTATAGAGAACTACAGCCAACTAAAACAAACTTAGTTCTTGAAACACCTTTAAGTTACACTATTTCAATTCATGTAGAGATAACGGCAACAATACAGATTGGTAACACCTTGATAAGAAGCTATTTCGTGTATTTAATGTTTGAGATGAATACGTTCTTGGAATGGATATTATGCAGAAAAAAAATTGTCATAAATATTCAAAATAAAATTTGGTTTACTGAAAATAAAGAAGTTTTCCTAAATTTGGAAGAATCGATACTATACGTAAGAGATATAGCGAGTAAGAATACAGAAATTTCTCAAAATGCTGAAAGTATCATCCTGGTGAGACTGAGTCAAAATCCTGAAGGTTTTCATTTCAGTATAAAGCGAGAAACCCGTTAGTGACGGAATTTTAATAGCTAGGATTCTCATTGATACAAATAAAATGATTCCAGTAAGGATTGCTATTTTGTCTAAAAAGTTTTTTAATTTTAAGAAAGAACAACATTCTGTTACCCAATTGACGCTAGCCTCGTAAAACAACTAATCAAAAAAGTTGATCACTTAACAACTGAAGAATTAGACAAAGTCAATGAGTTTGTTAATTAAAACAACGAGATTTTGAATCCTAGAAAACACAGGGCGTACCAGTTATCCTTCTAGATGCAGGGGCAATTTGGCACACCCCACGGAGATTGCCATTTGCTAGACAAAAAGAAGTTGACAACATAAGACAAGACATAATAAATGCCGATATCATGGAAGAAGCGTCGGGCCCCTAGTGTTTACCATTAGTCATAGCAACTAAAAAGATAGATCTACTCGATTTTGTGTAGACTACAGAAGATTATACCAGGTTACACAAAAACACAGTTAACCATTGCCACGAACAGCTAATACACTAATCACTTTATCAAGTACTCAATGGTTTTTAATCCTATATTTAAAAAGCAGCTACTAGCAAATAGAAGTACATTCTGATGTTCGAGACAAAATAGATTTTTCAGTTGACTGTGGTCTCAACAGGTTCCATGTTATATCATTTGGTCTTTGTAATATTCCTGCTACGTTTGTACATATAATAGAAATGGTTTTAAGAGGACCTACCTGAAAAACATATAGTATATCTTGATGATATTATGATTATCTCCAAAACTATTTAGAACATGTCATTTCAGTAAAAGGCATCAAAACTGACCCAGAAAAGATTTCAGTTATTAAAGATTAACCTAAACCAGGATATAAAAAGGAAAATAATTTTTTTTTGGACTTTGTTACCGAAAATTTAAAAATGTTGGCCGCATTTTTAAATATTTTTATCGACTAACCAAAAATAGCATTGAATTTGACTGCCCTCATGGATTAAATAAAAAACGACTTACAGCAAGCAGCACCTTTCCTAGCCTATCCACGAGGAGGCAAATTTATGTTGGATTGTGACGCATCTCAGCATGGTATTAGCGTTGTATTATCACAAGAACAGGAAGGCAAAGGAAAAGTTATTGCATATTTTAGTAAAACAATGAGAAAGGTTGAAAAGAATTATTGCATTACCAGAAAAGAGTTCCTAGCCATTATAAAAGCCCTGGAACATTTTTTAATTTCCTTTTAAACAGAAATTTTATAATAAGAACTAACCAAAGGGCGTAACAGTGGATAATGCTAATGCATTTAAAATCCAGACAAGTTGCTCGGCGGAGAAAGATACTTCGACAGTGTCACTTTGACGTAGTACATGGAGAAGGGCATCTCCATCCCGATGTCGATATTCTTTCTAGGCGAACCTGTTTGGAACGACAATTCCAGTACCGTAAAAGACTCGAAGATAAAGATTACATAAATGAAGAAGTCTCCAGGTAAGAAGATAGACTTCCCGAAAACATTAAAAAGAGCCAACAGAAAGATAATGACTTAAAAGTCATGCAAGAATGAATTTAAAATTTGAGTCCTATTTGGCCGGAAATAACCAAATACAGTGAAACTACAAAGCCCTACTGGGCTCAAAATGGGAATCTGTGTATCTTTCCAATGGTCTATTATATCGGATAAGGGAGAGTTCTGATGGAGTACGTACAGTTCAATAAGTGTTGGTGCCAAAATCAAACATTAAAAGTGTTTTACAAAAGCAGCATTTCGGAAGGACATTTTTGAGTTAAAAAAACATTTGCCATTGTTCGAAACAGATTTTACCGGATCAGAAACTTTTTATTTTTAGTTTTATTAAAAAAAGTTATTCTTTTTAAAAAGTTCTGCATGTTCCAAAACCTAAAATACAATCATCAAAGTAAGATGTTCTTACATTATGTCTTACTACTGTTACTGGTTTTCAAAATTGCTTTTGGCTTTGGAATCTAAAAATAACCGCGTATTTTGCCTATCTTGTTAACTTTATTAAGACAGATGATACCCCCAAAAGTAGTTTACAGCTTATATTGTATTATATAAAAAGTTCGGTTTTACTGTCAAGAATGTTGGTTTCTAATGAAATAGTACATAATAACAATGAAAAAAAAATCAATTTTCTAAGAAATTTAAATATTTAAAAAGTAATTAGATTATAACTGATTATTTTGATATAAGCTGAAAGTTGATCAATAATTAAGAGCCTTAAAAACTGTATTAAAATTAAAAGTTTATTAAGTAATACTAGATTTACAAATTAATCTTTTTTTTTTCAAAATATAAACACAAACAAAAATAAAATAAACACGAAGCTGAAAGTTAGGTTAATTTGAATAAGCTGAAAGAACTTCGCGATATGACAGAGCCGTAAATAACATTTTATGAAATTTTCTGCTGTAGCTTGGCCATTTTATAATACCGTTTATTATTAATATTTTAGCTTAACTTCTCTCCAACCTTAGCCCAACCGAACTTTTAGCTTTGTGTTTCTTACTGTACCGTATGGTAAGTACGGATTAACCCAATAGAAATTGTAAATATAAAGGAAAATAATGTAACAACTTAACAAATATACTATTTATAAAAGTATTTACTGCAAGTCAAATTGTGTTCATCCTAATAATTGTTTAAGTAACAAATGATAATAACATATTAAAAAAATCGCTTATAGCTTTTTCTAGAGTTTGAATCTAAGGATATTCTTACCTCACGCTCCAAAAATAATCAGCCATCATATTATGTACATCCCATCTACCTTGATACTCTTCCTCCACGCCTTTCAAATATTGGTGGAATCGCTCACCCTACTCATCTCTAACTGCAGGAAGTAAAAAATACAGAATTATTCTGGGTTTTCTCCAAATCATGGGGATAACAAACGAAAGTTTATTACGTATTCCCTTGGTTGAGATATGTAAGCTCATCACACGCTGCTTCCACACCTTACAATCGGCCCATGATGTATTTTGGTATTTATTTTTCACTTTAAAATAGGCAAATAGGTAGGCTTGCCTGAATTAGTAGAGGAAGACATAAGGAAAGGTTTTAGTACTTAAATAATAACTATTCTATATACGAAAAAAGTTTTATACACTTCAGTTAATAAATACTAAATAGTACTAACCTTATATATAAACAAAACTCAGACCCCACGTCGGAATCCGCGGCACTATTTCATAGCAACTCACAACATGTAACTACAGGATCTCAGGCGTACCTGAACAAGTCCAGTTTCTAATATAGAAATGTTCACTATTATTGTATGAGATATCTATCAGAGAAGGTTAGTGTGATCCAGTAGGGGAACAATAGTGCTTCCTACAATCCACGCTAGATTTACGGGTAGAGAACAAGATTGATGTGTTAGGGAAAAACTAGTTACAATTATGAAACCAACATGCCAAAATATATATAAAACAGCTTAAAAATCAACAGATTTTTTTTAAATTGTTCCCCAATGTTATACATAAAAAGTTAACCACGGCACTAATTATAAGACCGGCTCGTTTAGTACGTCTTTCACTTTCATTAAAAACTATTATTTTTTATGGGAAAACTTTTGATTTTCAAATTGCAATTAAATCTTAAATTGTAGCTTATTTTCAGTAAAAATAGTAAAATTGCAATAACTTTGCAAATATAGAAAATGCATATTTGAGGTAAAGCTCCTAAAATGCAATGATATACACTTCTCAACAATTGAAGTGGATATTATGAAAATGTGTATTTTATTTTTTGTTCATAAGGTCAAATAAAAAAATGGAGTGATATAAATAACGATTTATTTTTACTTCGTATTTTCATACAGATGAACCGAAAGAAAGAAATTTTTTAAGAAAAAAAAAAATAGAAAATAAACAAAAATTTTAAAATTAACAACCTAAAATTTCTATTCCTGCTCAATTTCTAATATCCTGAAAAGAAAAATTAATAGTGTGTGGGTCCATCTCTGTGTGGCCTTAGTGCTCTAACTCTACTTGGTAGACCTCTTATTAAATTATTGATGAACTGCTGCGGTATACGTTCCCAAATCGTGCGTATTGTATTGGCCAACTGACCTAAGATTTGGGGCGGTTGAAGGAGCCTATTTTGTTGCCTAGACATTTAGGCCCAAACATGTTCAATGCAATTCATATCAGGTGAACACGGTGGCCACTCCATTATTGTAATGCAATGAGCTTCTATTCACTAGTTGACAATTCTCGCACGGTGAGGGGGAGCATTACCATCAATCAGAACAAATTGTTCGCCTATTGCGCCAAAAAATAGAACAACTATTGGTACTATGACTCTGTCTCGATATCGTGTAGCAGTCATTGTCTCATTAATAATTAAGACGACGAAGTCCGTGCGACCGTCAAAACATATGCCTCCCCACACGCAAACGAATCCACCTCCAAAAAGAGTGGTTGGGACTCTCAGATTTTCATTGTACCGCTGTCTTTTTTCCCTCCAAACCAATATTTGGCCATCATTCGTATACAAACGAAATCTGCTCCCTAGTTAGTCGTGGATGGGTAGCGCGCCGTCTAGCCCTTAAACTGGATGCATGTAACCGTCTTCTGACAGTTTGACTGGAAATCGCTCGTACAGTAGCATGCCTGAAAATAATGTTAATTCTGGAAGCCGTGAATGTTGGGTTTCTTCTTGCCGTCAGAACTACAAAACGGTCTTGCCGACGAGTTGTAGATCGTTCTCTTCCTCCTCCATGCCTGTATGTTGCAGATACAGTTGCTACATACCGATTCTATGCACGACTTATCACACTTTGCGACACATTTAGCCTCATAGCAACCTTTTGTTGAGTTATGCCTGGTTGGATCCAACGAACTAATTGCTCGAGCTGCACTAGTTCTTAACGTCTTTGCGGCATAATGGTTTTGTGATAAAAAGATTTCTTGACTTATTGACAACTGGTAAAGCCAATACAAGCACTTTTATACGAATGGCATATTCATGTTTGAAACAACATGTCTCTCTTTGTATGAGATAAGGGCCGATAAGAATAGGGAGAAAAAAACCACATGCAAAAAATATTGGCAATAAAATAGTATATAGAGTATAGTACAGGCAATTATTTTAAAAATAGTTTTATATGAAAAAGACAGCAAAGATTTGATTTCACGTTCAAAGCGTCTATGTATCTGTTGATACGTATTTCGACTTAATAAGTCTTATCAGAACAGATATTCATAGCCGTTCTTAACGTTAAAAATAATCTTCTCTGTCTTTTAGAAAGCAACAATAAAATGGCTTCGTTATGGACGCAATAGCGACATCTGATAGAAAAATCGGTAAGATAGTTTCGAAACAAATTCAGATTTCTGCTTTAATCTGAACCTTCTATAAATGCAAGGTATAACAGACGTTGATAAAGATGTTAATAGAGACATGGGGAATCTAAAATTTTCATTCTACGACATGTCTATTAACTAAGCAGAAATCCATAACGAATTTGTTTCTTGTACTCATACAGAGTAGATCCGAATAAAATGAACAAGACGGCAAAGATTTGATTTCACGTTCAAAGCGTCTATGTATCTGTTGATACGTGTTTCGACTTAATAAGTCTCATCAGAACAGTTATTCATAGCCGTTCTATATGTTTCTCATAGTTTTATATGTTAATTTTGGGAATTTTAAAATTATCCACTTCAATTGTTGAGTAGTGTATATACACGAATGCAATGAGTTTATGTAACAATGAATAATAAATTGAAATTTCAATTTCGCGTTAAAATTTCTATTAATAATTTCAATGTTTGTCACTAGGTTGTCGAATTATTAAATATTAAAAACACACGCCGTTATATTATTTCTGGCTGTTATTAAATCTCAATATAACCTAAAATTTAAATATTTGTATATATGAATATAGTTTAGGTATTTCACGGTCATAATTCAAATCGATCGTGCTATCACGCAATACAAATTTTGACAAACGGATCATTCGCAATACAAATTGCAAAACATTATAAGTTATAGTTGATCATTAATCCACAATTTAAGTTAAATATAAAAGCTACACTTACGTCTAATTAATTACAAGAACTGCTTGTTTTATCATATCCCTTACATAAGCACTAAAAGTAAGATCAGGTGAATAAGAACGGCAAAGAATGCTTGTATACAGAAAATCTGAGGGTCTTCACGAAATTTACTGGCTACTATATATTAGCAAACTAAGTTTGACTGTCTATTTCCGCATGACTGAAAATAATATTCCATTTGGGTTATTAAAATAAACAATATGGAGAGGAATCCAGACAACTTTTAGGCCTTATATTTCCTGAAGCAATTATACTTAAAAAGTTTTCTGATATCACTGGCCTGATTTAAGTCTTCAAATATTTAAAGGGGATCCTGAAATTTTAAAATTACTTAAAAACTGAAAACATAACCAAATCGGATTTCTCAAAATTTTTTAAGACGGAAGTAAAGGTGTAAATAAGGAATAACTCAATAAACACCCGATTAACTGAACACACTTGCAGTTTGGCTATAACACATATCTATACATACACAATGCACACATGCACAAACACGAAATACACATACACGCATCCACAAAAATACATACAGGTTTGTTCTGCTACTATTACGCACGTAGCTTCGGCAGAATTTATTTACACTTTGAGAAAGTTTTATTTAGCCTTAATACAAAAACGCTGTATATACCAGAGCCAAATGAATAGTCCATCTCGGTTTTTCCATGAGACTATATTTTTTATGAGGTTTCTAAGGTGATAATGATCATCATCATTATCACCTTAGAAACATAATAATGACAACAAACCGTCATATAACAAACGAGCAATTGCACAATATCACATCAGCATTTTACGAAAGACTTGTATACTGCCAAATAGAACACGGGAGGCAGTTTAAATATCTAGTTAAATAAAATTGGAAAGTAATTTGGTTTTGTTTTGTGTAACGAAAATAAATATAATCCTTTAAACCGTTTAATTCTAACTTTATTCGTCACAAATGTATAAAATGAGGTTAATTAGAAGTAGTTTTTTTTTTAATAAAAAATTAACAAGAATAAATTACGTTCTAAATTAATTTAACTAGATTTTCAAAGTGCATCCTGTCTAGTATATGGCAGTAGATATTCAAGTCTATCGTAAAAAGCTGATTTGATATTGTGCAATTGGTTTTTTGTTATTTTACATGTTTTTTCGCTAATCTGTTGCTAGGATGATCAAAATGATCAGGTTTGGTTTTGTACTTTTAAAATAGCCTCAAAAAAATCTTCTGGAGATATGAAGATAAACCTTGGATGTAATCACTAATTTCGGAGTCCTTTTTTGGTCCATTTTTTTTCCCCCCGACTCAGTGTCCTTTTGAGTCCTCCGAGATGGCACTTAATGCGGCCATGCAGACCATGCAACCAACTCTCTAAAGCATCGTGCAGGCAACAATTACCTCCTCTATCATGCACTCTCTTCTCCCTTGGCAGATATTTTGCACTTGAGGGGCGTAGTAGTCGCAGAACAAATCTCACCGTATGTTGATCTGGTTGTGGTGAGACTATCTAAAGATTTGTCAATTAAACTAGGTGTGGATGTGGATGTATGTATATTTTATGTGTTTGCATGTGTGCTTGTGTGTATGTGTAAACGTGTGTGTCATATTCAATCAGCAAATGTTCTGTTTATCAGGGGGTGTTTATTTGGTTATTCCTTATTCATACCTGTGTTATTGTGTTAAAAAATTTAGAACAAAATTTAATTTGGTTATACAATTTTTAATTTATAAGTTGTTAATCCCCTTTAAATAGTTCTAGGAAATTCGCTAAAATAAGGCGACTGAAATCAGGATACTTTTGAAATATAATCGCGTAAGCGATATACGATAAAAAGTTGACATGCTATCTCTCCACCTTGTTTCTTTTAATAATTTGCAGAAGATATTTGCAATCGTACCTTCAAATGCAAGAAAAAATCTTTATTATGAAATAATGTTTTCCCATATGGAGAAATGGACAACAAAATTCACTCACTTTGCTAATAGTTGCTAATAAATTTCGTGAAAAGTGTCACGAGCATCACTAAATCTTTTTATTTACCTGATCTAACAACTTTTAATGCGTACGTATTACGTTTAGACTAAAAAGGATAAAAAAAAATGAAAATAACAACTTCGCAAATATGGACGATAAAAAGTTTGCGATAAAACCTCTAAAATTATAATAATATGAATATATGAATTCAATGATTTTTTATAACAATTGAATGTTTTCCAGAGATATTTCAATTTTGCGTTTAAATTTCTATAAATATTCTGAGATTCTGGCCCAAAATAAAGTGCGATAGAATCTGGGGACAAAGATGACATTGCAAACTTACAATTTTGTCTTTATGGTACAGATCGAACAGAAATATCGATATTTTTACTTTTATAATGACTTCTTGTCTTTCAGAATAGCTCTATATACAGGGTGGCCCTTAAGTAATTGTACAAAAAGAAATAGTAGATTTTACACTTTTACATATTACGATTTAAACCAAATTGCTTTAATAAAATGTTGATATTAAGAAAGATACAGGGTGTTAAAGTGCAAAATTAAAATTTTATTTTTCGCTATAACTTTCATGTTTGTAAACATTTATGTATAAAAATTTACAATTGGGTACTTTTAAATATGAGAAATTATAATTTGATGCACACTTTGATGTAACTGATAGAGGGCACCACTTATGCCACATATGTGGTATAAATTTGCACTTAACTTTTTTGCTTTTTAAGTTACCGGTATTTTTGATAAAAAATATTAAATATACATTATTTTAACAAAAAAAGGTATACCTGTTAATAACTTCAAAACTCAACAGTTTTCGAGATAATCGCATTTTAAAAATCAGCTGCATAATTCTGATCTAAGGCAATTACTCCAGGCAACGAAGAAAAAATAGTCAAAAACATTAGTACTTCTGAATTTTGGTATAAAATACCTTTAACTAAAGTTAATAGTTAACAAAATATTAAATAAAATAAATATATTAGCAGATTAATAATAGGAATTGACAAAATAACAGAATAATAGGATTTTACATCAAACATTTTACGTTTTATGTTAAATTAAAGTCATAATCAAAACATTTTGTTTACAAACCAAATTAAGAAATAGATAAACTAAATAACATAACTTTTTGTCAAAGTAAGTGTTCGATATGTTTACCATTTTCTTTAATTCATTTGTCAATATATTCCATAAAAGATCGTCTCATATTAAATAGCATCATTGGTTCTAAAGAAACTGCTGCAGTATTTATTTCTGCCCATAGTTGGTTGCAACTGTTTATGGGATTCTTATAGACACGTTGTTTTAATGCGTTCCATACACTAAAATCAAGCGGATTAAATTCTGGGCTACGTGGTGGCTATAATGTATAATGGATGAATATATTATTTTGGATACATATCCAAATCTTATGCTATATTATGGAACTACATCTAATTTAAACTTTGATCAGATAAAAGGCATATATCGAGCACAGTTTAATTAAATCTTGCCCAAGTACTTTCGATCCCTAGATCATCTTCAGGGGCATCTGAAATAAGCCAAGAAACGTTTTTTTTTTTTTTTTACATCTAATTTGTTGCAGAAGTTAAATAATGTATTAAACTGTGATGTATCTCATTTATTGGTTACTTATATATACACGGAATAACCTATCGATGACATTATTTATTTATATGATTACGTTACAGCTTACGAGTAACTATAATTACATCTCGAACAAAAAATGGACTATTATGATTTACTAACGAACTAATATTATGCTGAACTAAATTGCCTATGTATTTACTATATTTATAACAATATCGGTTATTAGGACAAAGATGATGTTTTTGTAAAAATACTGAGTCTTTTAGGTAAGATTTGTAGCAAAAGTATATGAAACAGGACACATATGTGTTATTCAATACCTGTGTTCTAGTTTCTATCTGTCCCAATAAAAATGGGTAAAAAATTTACGTAATGAACAATGAGTATTCCTTTCGGATTTTTTATTAATTAAATAATTATATCAATATCTCACCACATTGCCAAGGAATATGACTACCACGACCAATCCAACTTTCAGAAAAGTTGTATTTAAGTATGTTCTAACTGCCTTCTCTCTAGAATGTGGTGGTGTACCATCTTGCATAAATCACATATTTTAGGTTTTTAGCATTTTACAATAGAGAAAAAGTAATACAACGCCATTATAGAAACTTAAGAAGCGATAGCAAAGGGAAATTGTAAACATGATGACGACCAACGTCTGAATACGGACACGGCACTTGACAATAAGACATTTAGCACCCATAACAAAGCATTTTGTGACGTTACATTATCATCTTTGAGTTGTTTTAATAAAAATAAACTATGAATTATGCTTATCTACAGGTATTCAGTGCTTTGCCGCAAAAATATCAAAGTAAGAATTATTGTTTAGCTGACTTATAAAATGCATTTATCTTGAAAACGGTTAAATTTTCAGGTTACTAACAGGTATACCTTTTCTTTCTAAAAAATAATGTAACTTTAATAGTTTTTAACACAAATAGAGCTAATTTAAAGAGTAAAAAAGTTAAGTGCAAATTTATAACACATATGTGGCATATCTGGCGCCCTCTATCAGTTACATCAAAGTGTGCATCAAATTATAATTTCTCATATTTAAAAGTACCCAATTGTAAATTTTTATACATAAATGTTTATAAACATGAAAGTTATAGCGAAAAATAAAATTTTAAATTGGCACTTTGACACCCTGTATCTTTCTTAATATCAACATTTTATTAAAGCAATTTGGCCTTAATCGTAATATTTTAAAGTGTAGAATCTACTACTTCTTTTTGTACAATTACTTAAGGACCACCCTGTATATATATATATATATATATATATATATATATATATATATATATATATATATATATATATATATATTGTGACAATTGGGGTTTATAGAAAATAATTTATAAGTTATATACTACATAATATTAGATATAAAAAAGTATTTGATTATTTTAAGAAGTTATATACTAGAGAATTTAATAAAAATATATTTATGTGAGGGCATTTTTAATAAATTAGCATATAATAAGTGTAAAAAGTTGTATTTTAATGTTGTAAATATATTTAAGTGAGCCATGTGCATAGGCAACCAACTATACAGTAAATTGACAGATAGAAATTAATCATAATACGAATATAAGTGGGGTTATAATAATAATGTTAGTTTAAAATGTTTAATTTATATATATTTAATGATTTAAATGTTTATTCTGATCTGAAAAGCCTAAATGTCAACAAAATTATTAATAGAAAAGAATGGAATTCTCTGGATCACCGGAGATGGCCATGTTTGCGAAATGGTTTGTTCCAGAAAATTCAGACATGTATTTAATAGAACAAATTGGAACATGATCTCTTACCAGATGGTTCTAGAATATCCAAAAAGATATAAATACCCGTGATTTGGATTCAAGATGGCAGTTTTTAGTCAGAAGTCAGGCCAGTTCATTATGAAAGTTAGTAGACACATTTAGTTAGTGTAGTAAATTGTTCAGAATTTTCAAGAAGTCAGTCAGAAAAGTTTAGTAAGAAATATGAAAGTTAGTTGGAGTCAGTGAATCAAGTACAAATAGTCCAATTGTTTAATATAATTAAAAAAGGTATATTGGAAGAAATTAAATTATGTTATGGTTGGAGATTAGTATAAATCAACTTATAATAATTGGATATTGGTTTATTGAAAAGAAGAATAAATATAAATGGTGTTTGCTGGTTTGCTTGGTGGTGTATAAATGCTGGTGAAGAAAACCATATCTTAAATTGGTAGAAGCTGATAATTGGAAAAAGTAATTTTACAAAAACAAGGATAACCGAAGTACGAAGACATTCAGTGATGATTAGAATCTATATAGTGGAAAACAGTTCATTTAGGCATTCAGTGAAAGAAAGGTACAAAATTTTGTTAATATAATTTAGTTAGTGTCATAACAATTTCAATTTTGAAGATAGTTTGTTTAAATTTTACATTGTCTATAGAATTTAATTAGTTTTATAAGAATATCAATTTAAAGATAGTTTATTTTAAATTTACATTGGCTAGGTTAGATATATATGTGTGTTTCATAATAGTTATAATAAAGATAATTTAAAAAAGTACTTACAAGCTAATTCTTTGAGAACCGCGATAAAAACCCTATATATTATATTAGTAAAAATACTCATTGCTCATCATTCAAACAAAAAACACATCATAACAATTTGGCACCCAACGCGGTGGCTCTCTATTTAAAAGAATTAGTTTGGGAAGATAAGTGCTCTCATATAATTAAATTAATTATCAGTAGAAAGAAAAAGTATAGATTTTAATTTTAATTATATTTGAACAAGTAAAGTCTCAAAATGTCTCAAGGAAAGAAAGGTACAAGAAGCAAAAAGAATGAAGAAGATGTGGAAGTAGAAACACAACCTATACAAGAGGAGAGTTTAGTTCAAGTTCCACAAGATACTGCAGAAATGAATCCAGAAAGAGAGGAAAATGTCAATATGGCAGCTTTGATGTCATTAATGATGCAGATGAACAAGACAATAGAAGAGAATTCAAAAGAAGTCAAAGAAGACATGAAAAAAATGGAACAGAAAATGGAAGAGAATACGAAGAAAATGGAAGAGAATACGAAAAAAATGGAAGAGAACACGAAAAAAATGAAAGAGAATTATAGAACATTAGAAAAGAAAATAGAAGATAATAATAATAAAATTGTAAAGCAAATAGAAAAACAAATGGATAAAAAACTTGAAGCTGCAGAGAAAAAAGTAGCAAATGAAATAAAAATTATACGGAATGACTACAAGAAAAGGATAGAAAATGAGAGGACAGAAGTAAAGAGGATTATTCAAGATAATAAGATAGATATAGAACAGAAAATAGAGCTACAGAAATGTAACTTAGAAGTAAAAATTAACGAAGACAGGAGAAACACAGAAGAAAAATTAGACGATATACAACAAAATATCCAAATAAATAGTAATCAAATAAGAAATGTGGAACAGAGAATAGATGATATTTCACAAATGAGAGACATAGGGAGACCTTACTTAAATTTAACAAATGAGACTGGGATTAAATTCTCTGGTAATAAAAAAAATTTGCATCCTAGAGTATACATAAATAGTTTAAAACATAAATTAAGATTGGTGAATAATATTAATGATATTAAAGATTATATTAGAATGACATTAAATGACAATGCAGCAACTTGGTTTGCTAGTATTGAGAATGATTTAGATAATTTTCAAACATTTGAAAATAAATTTTTAAATTATTATTGGGGTGAATTAGAGCAAGCCAAGTTTAGAGAAATTCTATATTTTGGAAAGTATAATCAAAATTTAAAATCAAATATGGTAGATTATGCATTGAAATTGATAACAGTTGCAAAATATTTAGAACCACCACTTAGAGAGGATGAAACAGTCTTAAATGTATCTAGACATTTTGATGCTGATGTTGTGCAAACCGTAACTGTACAAAATATTCAAACAATAGATAGTTTTATTAATTTTATTCAAAGAATACAAAGAGGCAATATGACAAGTAATAATAACAACAGAAAAAACAACAATAACTTTCAATATAATAAAAATGATAATCAAGAATATAGACAATCATATAACAATAATACTAGGTATGGTGATAGTTTACAAAATTTTAATAATACTAACAGTAATCCAAATAGACAGAACTTTAATAATAATACTAGTTATAATAGACAAAATTTTAATAATAATACTAATTATAATAGACAACATTTTAATAACAGTACTAATAATAATAGACAAGATTTTAACAATAGAAGAAATACAGAGCGACCTAACTATAACAGACAGGTAAATTGTGTTCGAAGGAATAGAAGCTGCGAAGACAGGGAACGAAATAGTACAAGGCAAGAAAATGTGAGTAGAAGTCATAGTAGGGAAAGACATAGGACATCAGATCCAAGTGGTCAGATACAATCTGACAATTCTAATAATCAAAATTTTGTGCAGTAAACTTTCTGAATTACAAGTTAGGCCATTGCTATTATGAAAAACCTTCTGAATTTATTTCTTTAGATGAAGAGAAAATTATTGAATCTATTAATTTAATTTATATAAATGCTTTGGCCAAAAATAAAATGATTAAAATTATGATAGATACTGGTTCAGAAAGTACATTAGTCGGGGAGAATTTTATTTTTAATACATTAAAACTATCAGATATAATAAAGATTCCAAAAATTAAAATTATTGGTGCAAATAATAAGAAGTTGGGTGAAATTGATAAACTAGCCAATTTTAAAATTAATATTCTTAATAAAGAAATTAATATGCAAGGATTTATTGTCAAGGATTTATGTGTTGATATATTAATGGGAAATGATGAATTGGAAAAGAAGAAAGTAAAGATAGATTTTGAAGAAAAAATGGTAACTTTGGAAGGGCAAATAATTAAATTTATGCAGAAAGATGAGGTGGAAGAAGGAATAAGAGTTGATAGGATATTATTAAAAGAAAATAATGATGTTTATGAAGAGGAAATGTATTTTGATGATAGGGAAATGTCCCAAAAGAATGTAAAGAATAATTATTGTAGTGAATATTTAAGGAATGGAAATTTTAAGCAGATGGATGCCTACGAGGCGGAGTGCGTAAAATTGGAAGCAAGGAATAATGAGTACATAATAAAGAATAATTTTATTTGTAAAGAAGAAGATATGATAAAAGTTTTAAATTGCCCTGAAGAATATAAATCAATAGTCATTTCCATATTGCAGCAACACAAGGGACTTGTCAATAAAGAAAATAGAATTGCACAAAATTATATCCATAGTATAAAAGTTAAAGAAGAAAAAGATTTTAAAACAAAATCATACCCAATACCATATAAATACAGAGAAGAAGTAAACAAAACAATTAATAATATGTTAGAAGATGGGATCATTGAGAAGGCAGACACACGTTTTATTAACCCCATAGTAGTAGTACGAAAAAGATCAGGTGAAATCAGGTTATGTTTGGATGCAAGGAATATTAACAAGATTACTGAAAAGCAATTTGAAGCACCAATGAGTATAGATGGAATATTAGGAAGAATTACAGGAATGTCATTTTTCACTAAAATCGATTTACAGCATAGTTTCTGGTTAATACCTCTAGAAACAAAAAGTAGACAGTATACAGGATTTCAGATAGATGGAGTAGTATATCATTTCAAAGTAGTACCATTTGGACTTCAATCATCTTGCAGTGCTCTATGTAGATGTGTTCATGATATTTTGGATCAATATGAACATTTTGTAATTCACTACATTGATGATATATTAATTTTTTCTAAAACGGCTGAAGATCATGAGAAACACCTAAAAATTATAATAAATAGATTAGACAAAGTTGGACTAAAAATAAATCAAGGAAAATGTACAATTTTTCAAAAAGTAATGATATATCTAGGTTATAAACTTAACACTAACAGCTTACTGATATATCCATTTTATTCAATAGACTTGATTTGTTAAATAGATGGTAGATTTCATTATTTTGAATCAATTTGACATCATATTTATTGTCTGATACATATGGAAATTATTTTGTACCCTAAAAATCATAATTTGGGGTTAGATACAAAATTGATTCTATAAATAAATGTCTTTCTAATATAATAAAGTGGAAAAACTTACCAATTTATATTGATGAAAGTTATTTTGAATGGAAATACTTCCTAGATTTTGTCTATAAATAAACAGAACACAATATAGATTATATTTTTAATTAAGGTTATATTTTATTCTCTGATAAAATCCATTCTCTATTTGACATGACAGTTTGACCATAGAATAGCCGAACTGTGCTACGTTGTTCTCTGCTTTGATATAGACAGCGAACAGGGATGTATTTAACACATTTTAAATAAAAAAAAAATTGATTTATTAAATTTAATAAGGTACGAGAAAATTAATATTTAAAAAAATAATAAGTAAATTATTTATTTTAAATATTATTTTGGGGTATTGTGACAATTGGGGTTTATAGAAAATAATTTATAAGTTATATACTACATAATATTAGATATAAAAAAGTATTTGATTATTTTAAGAAGTTATATACTAGAGAATTTAATAAAAATATATTTATGTGAGGGCATTTTTAATAAATTAGCATATAATAAGTGTAAAAAGTTGTATTTTAATGTTGTAAATATATTTAAGTGAGCCATGTGCATAGGCAACCAACTATACAGTAAATTGACAGATAGAAATTAATCATAATACGAATATAAGTGGGGTTATAATAATAATGTTAGTTTAAAATGTTTAATTTATATATATTTAATGATTTAAATGTTTATTCTGATCTGAAAAGCCTAAATGTCAACAAAATTATTAATAGAAAAGAATGGAATTCTCTGGATCACCGGAGATGGCCATGTTTGCGAAATGGTTTGTTCCAGAAAATTCAGACATGTATTTAATAGAACAAATTGGAACATGATCTCTTACCAGATGGTTCTAGAATATCCAAAAAGATATAAATACCCGTGATTTGGATTCAAGATGGCAGTTTTTAGTCAGAAGTCAGGCCAGTTCATTATGAAAGTTAGTAGACACATTTAGTTAGTGTAGTAAATTGTTCAGAATTTTCAAGAAGTCAGTCAGAAAAGTTTAGTAAGAAATATGAAAGTTAGTTGGAGTCAGTGAATCAAGTACAAATAGTCCAATTGTTTAATATAATTAAAAAAGGTATATTGGAAGAAATTAAATTATGTTATGGTTGGAGATTAGTATAAATCAACTTATAATAATTGGATATTGGTATATTGAAAAGAAGAATAAATATAAATGCTGTTTGCTGGTTTGCTTGGTGGTATATAAATGCTGGTGAAGAAAAATATATCTTAAATTGGTAGAAGCTGATAATTGGAAAAAGAAATTTCACAAAAACAAGGATAACCGAAGTACGAAGACTTTCAGTGGTGATTAGAATATATATAGTGGAAAACAGTTCATTTAGGCATTCAGTGAAAGAAAGGTACAAAATTTTGTTAATATAATTTAGTTAGTGTTATAACAATTTCAATTTTGAAGATAGTTTGTTTAAATTTAACATTGTCTATAGAATTTAATTAGTTTTATAAGAACATCAATTTAAAGATAGTTTATTTTAAATTTACATTGGCTAGGTTAGATATATATGTGTGTTTCATAATAGTTATAATAAAGATAATTTAAAAAAGTACTTACAAGCTAATTCTTTGAGAACCGCGATAAAAACCCTATATATTATATTATTAAAAATACTCATTGCTCATCATTCAAACAAAAAACACATCATAACAATATATATATATATATATATATATATATATATATTATTATTTTCAATTATTGCTTAAAATATTATAAATAAAGAAGCGTATGTCGGAGATATAAGCGACTGGTCTAGTTGCTTTGGTGGAGGCGCCGATCGGAAGGTTAAAAATTGATTACTAACGGTTTTCTATCGAGTCATACAACTAAATTCTTAATAAAGTTACTTCTTCATTATTTTGAAGTCATATTAAGAATCTTTACGGTTTATCATTGAGAGTCAATCTGATTTTTAAATGAGAGATCATGAAAATTATACAACTGTAGAACTATACAGTTAATTCCATAAATTAAACCAACAAACATTGATATTTCTTGATGAATACGATCAACGATTTGCAGAACCGTTACGAAACTTGTTCGTGTCCCTATGGTAAATACTTTCAGCAGAATATACAAATTAATAAATAAACACAAGTTTTATCTTTGATACTATTTATACAAGAAAATGTGATAATATTTGATAAAGTAGCTAAAAACAAATTAAAACAAATATTTCAATTCAACATTGTAAATAATGGTTCATGTCTAGTGCTTCAATTATAATCGTAAAACGTGTTTGTATTATTTTACCACATCCCTCATTGCCAACCATTCTAATGCATAATAAAAACAATTACTTCGCAACAACGACTCGTTACTCGAAAATGTCAACTTAGCCCCTAGAGAAATTTTGGCGAGTCCGCTAGAGGAGAACAAACATGAAAATGAAAACGTAAAGTTGAAAACTTTTCATGCATATCAGATTTTGTGTCACACAAACAATCTGATTTTCACTGACCTTTTTCATCTAAAAATTGCGTGATTTGTTCTTGCATTGTTCGCTTCTATCGTTGGATTTTAAACACTGGATTTTAAAACAATAATTTTAATAAACAAGGACAATTTAAAATGATGTATTTGATTAAGTTCGTGATATTTATACTTACAAGAGAAATTATCCTATATTCTAACTAATAACCAACGAATAGCTTCCAACTATTCTAAAATTACAATAACCTAAAAATTAGAACGTTAACTACCCCTTGTTTCTTTTTTCGCAACAACAGTAGCAACAGTTGGATTTTTAATAGTTTTCTCCTCTGAGTTGTGTCAACCAAAACACAGGAGGCATAATACAAGACAATTAACGAAACACATGCACTTGTAAGAAATTAAAAATGATCACTGGGAACGCTTTTTTAAAGAAATGGAACATGATTTTTACGGTCTGCAAAAGGAAATAGGGCGCTTCATAAGAGGTCAAAGAACGGAGTTAAAGAAACTAATAGAAACAAAACACATAGAAAAGGATACGTGGATTGACTTCCTAAAAAAGCCCTATGCTGAGTAAGAACAAACGACACTAGAACCGGAAACACCAAAAATTATCACAAATGAAGAACTATAAATATACAGGAAGTTCGTAAAATACTTGAAAAACTGAAGAACAGAAAAACAGCAGGTAAAGACGGATTACTCAACGAATTACTGAAGTATTATGGAGCAGCAATGACAGAACAATTAAAATTAATTAATAAAATTATAAAACACACACACACACAGAAATTAAAAATGATCACTGGGAACGCTTTTTTAAAGAAATGGAACATGATTTTTACGGTCTGCAAAAGGAAATAGGGCGCTTCATAAGAGGTCAAAGAACGGAGTTAAAGAAACTAATAGAAACAAAATACATAGAAAAGGATACGTGGATTGACTACCTAAAAAAGCCCCATGTTGAGTAAGAACAAACGACACTAGAACCGGAAACACCATAAATTACCACAAATGAAGAACTAAAAATATACAGTAAGTTCGTAAAATACTTGAAAAACTGAAGAACAGAAAAACAGTAGGTAAAGACGGAATACCCAACGAATTACTGAAGTATTATGGAGCAGCAATGACAGAACAATTCACATTAATTAATAAAATTATAAAATACACTAAATGACCGGAAGAATAAAGAACGATCAAACTAACTCTACTATTCAAAAATGATTTCTTAATATTGTCCTGAATTATAATTTTTATTCAAAAAGGAGATAAAAAACAGCCAGAAAACTACTGAGGTATAAACTGGTTAAATACTATCCTAAAACTTACAACTAACAAAGTACTAATAAATTAAAGGATAAGTTTAGCAGACGAACAACGGGGTTTTTGTAGTAGAAGATCGTGACCAGCATTTATGTGTCCGATTGAGCGATTAACAGAGTCAGACTCAAAGATGTAATCCATCTTCTGTATAATAGAGAAGTTCCCATAAATATTATAAAAATTATCGAAAACATCTACCAAAACAACAAAATGGAAGTCAAAATATATGGACAACTTACATAATCCATAGAAATAGGCAGCGGAATAAAAGAACGGGAGTGATTGAGCTCCATGCTCTTCAATTAATTCATGGATGAAATTATCAAAAGCGTTAACAAAGGAAGAGGATACAGAATGGGAAACAAAGAAATCAAAATACTCTGTTACGCAGACGACGCAATATTGATAGCCCAAGATGGACTAAGTCTGCTAAGACTGGTCGACAACAAGAGCAAAAGAATTTAATATGACAATCTCATCTCAGAAAACTAAAACAGTAGTAGTCAGCGAAGAACCAGCTAGATGTAAAACAGAAATTGATGGCATCAGTATTAAACAAGTAATGGAAATAAAATACCTGGAAATTATACTGTCTAGCTATGGAGACCTAGAAAAAGAAGCGAGAGATTAAGTACAAAAAGAAAACATTACCACCGAAATGAAGTCAAGAATTTATAAAGCCAGTGTAAGACCAGTACTGACATATGCCTCAGAAACAAAACCCGACACAGCCACAACGTAAAGTTTACTGGAAATTACAGAGATGAGAGTATTGAGAAGAATTACAGAAAATATGCTGAAAGATTGAAAGATAAGTGAAGACGTTAGAAGAAAATGTAAGGTTCAGTGTATAAATGAATGGACACAAAATAGAAATTGAATAACCACATAAGCAGAATGAAGGAGACCCGTGTCTCAAAATAGCAAGAGATAAGTCAACAATCGGCAAAAAGAGTATCAGACAACCGCGTAAAAGATGGAGTGACAACCTTCCATAGAGGTATTAATCCGCCAATGAATAAGCAGAATTGCTTATAAAGAGGAAGAAGAAGAGTTGTGTTGTACGGGAACATAATGTCTGATGTGATATCTTACTGCTGGAGAAGATTTTGTATATTCCAAGGTGTTTATGAGTATCTTCGTTTTGGTATACCGTTGCGTATTATCATGGAATTTGAAAAAAGCTAAGACATTTTGTCGTATTTCCGTTATTTATTAAAATATACTCTATACGTATACTATAATTTTAAATTTTTTATCTAGATTTGTAACACAGCGTTTTGTGCTATATTAGTTATTATCTTATCAATTTTCCACTTATAATGGCAATATTATCATTAAACGGAGAAATCGTATTATTTACAAATTTTATTAGATGGTTTGTATAAAGCTGTAGTTGGCCGAACCCTGGGTATCACTCTGGATAACTCTATAGTTTGTTTTTCCAAGATAGAAGTAATCAGTATACTATATCTTTCTAAATTATATGCATTTTAAATACAGAAATTTCAAGCTAGTATTCTTTTTTATTCTAGAATTGACCACTTTCCAACAATCGAATTTTTAATTAAAAAAGCTAAAGAATACCACATTATGTAGCATTTATCTATTTTGTAGCATTTATGTACTTCAAGAATTGTTAGAAATTATTTGAAAAATAAAGTAAGATAAACATAATCACTGGTATTTATTAGAAAAGAAAATTAAGCATAAATTATCTTAAATACACTCTATAGTTACTGGAAAATAAAATTTTAAAAAGCAGTTTTGAATTGCTTGAGCACGGTTTGAAAAAAAAAATATTAAAAGCAAAAGCAGCATTCGTTAGAATGAGAACCATTTTCAACAGTCGAGACATATCATTAAAAACAAAATGCCGTCTATTGAACTGCTACATATTCACAGTTCTGCTCTACGGAATGGAAGCATGGACACTGACTGTTGCATCTATGAATCGGCTCAAAGCTTTCGAAATGTGGTGTTATAGGCGCATCTTACGTATATCCTGGGTTGACAGAGTTACTAATGTGGAGGTCCCGCATAGAATGGGGAAAGAATGTGAAATTCTCATGACCGTCAAAACTAAAAAGTTGGAATATCTAGGACATGTAATGAGAAATCAAGAACGTTACGGCCTTCTCTAGCTGATTCTCCAAGGGAAAGTAAATGGTAAGAGAGGACCAAGAAGAAGACGCATTTTCTGGCTTCAAAATTTACGAAAGTGGTATAACACGACTACCACTGAACTGTTCCGCGCTGCAATAAATAAAGTAAAGATAGCCGTGATGATCGCCAACATCCGGAACGGATAGGCACTTTAAGAAGAAGAAGAAGACGGTTTGAAGGCTAAATCGTAGTAGGTTTCCAAAAATCAACTGTGGCTATAACTTGCAGAGGTTGTTTCTAATTGAAGTAACTAAAAAAATATATGGATGATTTTTGTCATAGTGCAGCATAATGCATAGTACATTAAGTATATATTGCAGCATATATTAAGTAATTACCTACTAAGTAATGTCAACTTCGTTGTATTTACAAATAATCGTTTAATATATCTGTATAACTAGGATACATCGAGTAAATTCCGATTCGACCAGACAATCGACTTACGAGCATTCTTTCTTCATCAGAGCTTACGGTAGTCTCAGTTTGCTGAGCTCCCAGATCATTTTACTTGCACACTATTCACTGTTCACTGTACTATTGCTGCTTGGGACGAGATGTTTTATTTATTATGTCAATACTATGTACATCTTTAAATAGGCTTGAATTTAAAGGTAATTAGGGTATGAAACGAGATAGCCCATGAGGATATTGACCATCGACTTAGAAGCAATGCGCAGGTGTATTCAAAAGTGTGTTGCACACCGAGATGCATGAACACATTATTAATTGATTTACACCTGTAAGTTAATCATATTAAAATTTTGATCGTTTATTTTTGTACCCTGTATAATTGTACAAAATATTTTCAAATATAATAATTTATAATAGGTGTTCAGATTTCTGTGTCACTTTGTATGTTTTTCAACATTATAAAATTCTGTTTATGACAAAATTAATTATCGTTACACCCCTTTAAATAACCAATAAATAATTTATGCACCCTGAAGAGCAATTTATAATCCTTTGTGGTGATTTCCGCAATTAATTGGCATAATTATTAAATTATCAATGGTTTAACTTAGTGACAGGTTTGATAGCAAATCAGTATCATTATCATCACAAATTGATGATGGTACAGTATTTTATGTTAGTTAAATACATTGTTCCACAAAATTATCCAAACCTTTTGTATTGTTAACTTAAAAAAAAAATAAAAAAAAAACATGAAAATAAATGGTCAATAAATAATCAAAATTAGCTACACTTTTTCGATGGATTATGTACATAAAAAGAAGTGTTTGTTTGACAATACCAATGACAATACCAATGACAATACTTAACTTTCCTACTTGGAACTACTTAATTTTCTAATACCGGTTCTGCAATTACAATTTGTATGCAATCAAAAATACAAGAAACGCAGTTAATTGGTTTTTCATGTCAAACATTTTACTGTGCGTAAATAGAAATCAGTAATTGATTCGACCGTTACTTGATGGAAATTAATTATCTAAAAATAAAACACCAAAATCTTTTGTTTTTTACACTTCCACAAACTTCATTACAAATTATTTTCACTATAGCTGTTTTGACACAGTGCTTTTCACCAGTAATTTATATTTACTATGGGTCTACCCTTTATAGTTTTTAATAAAAATCTGAGGAGGGGAGAGCTGGTTTAATTTAGAATTAAATCTGTATGATATTAGTTACTATAATATTAGTTAATACTGTTAACTTCCATAGATTCGAAATATATATATATATATATATATATATATATATATATATATATATATATATATATATATATATATATATATATATATATATATATATATATATATATATATAAAATAAGGACCACTCGAAGAGTGGTGGGTTTTTCGGTCAATAGGTGGAGAAAAAAGACAAAGAAGGTGGCTACTTGATCTATTTACTGAAGACGTTTCGCTTTCTAATCAGAAAGCATCATCAGTTCATCTAAAAACAACAATATGAAAAACTAAACATCCATAGAAAAGTTATTATAAGTGTGTTACCTCTACCCTATAAAAATATATGTAGCAGTCAATAATATTAAATATGTAAAGAAGCTTACGACAATGGACATTATAAGATTATGTTGTACAAACAATTAATTGAAACTAAATACAGTTTACAAATTAACTCAAACTTAGCACAGCAAAAGACCATGTGGTAATTGTACATGTATATAAAAAATAAGTAAAAAACATTGATTTGCAAAGAACCAAAGATCATAAGATGTACTTCCAACAGTATAATATTAGTTAAATTGATTTTAACTTTAGGTAACATTATTAAATTGATTAGATTGAAATATAGTGATATTTAATAATATAATGAGGTTACCAGCTTCTTAGCTGCTGCCGATTAAATGAAAGTAAAAAGTAGAAAAAACCATGCCAACAACGAGAAAAGAGAGTGGCCTTGAGGTTAAAATATGACAGAACAGCAAGGCGTATTGAAATAGTCTACGTTGTGGCTGAATAGCCAGCCAACAGGTGAAGATTGATTCAACTTCCAACAGTCCAAGGTTCATAACATTTGGAACTGATATTAATAAAGATTCTATAAATCAATTTTAATTATAAAATTTTATTAAACTATTTGATCAGAAACAATTATTTCACATATGTAAATGTAACATTGACAAAATAATCAATAAAATGTAAGTTGAATGAATCTAAGTTAAATAAAGTAAGAAAATATTTTATTTTATTTTTATTTGAAATTATTTAATATGAAAATATGATAGAACATACACCTTAGGGGACAATTTTAAAGTAAACAACATTACATATATATATACATCTATATGTAACGAAAACGTACATCTACGTCTACGAAAATATTTATTATTAACATATTATTAATATCACCATTTCTTTCTTTCTTTCTTTTATGTATATGCATATTTTCGATACCAAATATTTTAAATAAATTCAAGCCTTTTGACGTTGCTTTTATTTAAATTGTTCTTATGTTTAAATTATTAAATATATGTATATATATATACATATATATATATATATATATATATATATATATATATATATATATATGATATATATATATATATATATATATATATATATATATATATATATATATGATATATATATATATATATATATATATATATATATATATATATATATATATATATATATATATGATATATATATATATATATATATATATATATATATATATATATATATGTATGTATATATTTGGAAAATCTAATGTAATCTAATTTATAAAATACTTTCAAACAGACACTATCTCGACCAGCGCCAATCTTTTCATGATTTACATTATAATAACTCAGAGAAACGAGAGAAAATTTCTATTGAAACTGTAATCAAGAGACTTCCCCGCAATTTATCTTTCCAAGTCGTTGATAACTCTCCTAACAACCTCCTACAAGAAGGAGAAGGCTGGCAATTTATTTGGAGTGAGATATGGATTTAACGAAGGAATATCTGATTAAATTTGTGAATATTTAAGAGCTGCGAGGTGAATTCTAAGTAGTTGTCTTAGAAAATTATTATGGGTTGTTAAGAAAAGTTATTATTGTTATTTTCCTCTTGATAATAGATCTTATTGCTTCAAGGTAAAGTTAAGTTAGGATTATAAGTTAGTTAGTTAAACATTTGTAATTTATATTTAATTATTTTTTCTTAGTATCTGAGCTGGAAAATTAAATGTCTCTATATATAATATAGAGACATTATACATATACAATATAAATAATATAATAGGAAATAGAATATAAAAGAGAAAATAAACACAATTTATTCGTCTGTGCGTTAAACGAAAATTAAAATAAAGTTTTAGAGCTTTACACTAAAATTAAGTCAGGACGGATATAAACAACAGTTAGATGAAAAAATAATAAAAAAAAGTCAGTTGTCCGATTGAGTGATATTAAGAACGAAGTGAGATCATAAAGCTTAAAAGTAATGGCATTCTTAACATATTAAACACAGAGAAACAAACACTTCGTGTACCAGGTTAAACCAAGGATTTATAAAACATAAATTTCTCGAAAATTTCCAAGGAGTATCGGACGTCCGCGCAAAAGATGGAGTGACAACCTTTTATAGAGGTATTAATCCGCCAATGAACAAGCAGAATTGCGTATAGATAGGTAGAAGAACCAGTAATCCGGAAATTGATACTTTTGACTCTTCACTGATGAAACTACTGTCTTAAAAATAGACTTCCGCTAATATATCTACAGTTTACCCTTGTAAAAACCATATTTTACACTTTTTACGTAAAGACAAATTAAAGTAAAAGATTGTATTTATTTTCATCTGGTTTGGAAAATATAATGAAACGAATTAAAAATATATATATTGTATGTAGAGAACGAAACAAGTTGGTAAATATATGACGAAGATTCTTAGAATAATTAAATTACGAGTATATATATATATATATATATATATATATATATATATATATATATTGTTGTGAATTTATTAAAAGGTTCAATATTTATAACACTTACGGATTTAATTTATTTCTTTATTTATATTAACTTATCTGACAATAATTTATTATATCCGTACGTACAAATTCGCGAGCGCGGGTCTTGAGTATTAACTGGCCCTCCATATAAAAATGTTGTATTTATATACGAAATCCTGATATACTAGAACAGCATCGAAAGATCGAGAAGCTTAGCCGGCTCATTCACCATAATTTTGGTTCTAGACTTCCACCGAAATTTCTACAATAAAACAGAATAATTAGTCATAAAAGTTAGGCCAGTATATTTATCGTAACATTGCCCCCCTCTTAAAAGATGGTTCCTCCTGGAACCTTGTCGGGACTGGAACCGGAACTGTATGCTGGTATCGGCAACTGGACCCTCTTTTACAACTTCCAGTTGTATAAAAATGACAAGGGACGGTTTTCTCTCCGCACCAGTAACTATGCGGATTGCAACAGACTAACACCTGGACTTCGGTGTCTTTAAAGATCTCCTCCACCATATTTCGGATAACCCTCCAATCTAATTGGCGGCACTCCAACTTTGGCATGGCTAACTTTTGCACGTCGGACTCTAGTACGTGCCCTCTCAATTGAAGTAAGGCTTCCCATACATCTCGGTAGGTAGGTTGGTCACGGGCAGTGTCTTTTGTTACCAGGTAGAAAAGGTAACGTGATGCATCTTGGAGTTTCAAGGTTTTACCGGGAGCTGGCACTTGGCATTGAAGTTCTGCAACTCGACCAAACTTCCTTCGAAAGACGGATGCCAACCCTGGTGCGTCTTTGATACTGGCCGGGATGGTAAGGGCCAGCGAGTAGTCATCGGGGAGCGCGAGTAGATCTTGCTTTTCTTCAGTGGTAACACCGTGTCTCGCTTTACCGGTACCTCCATAGGCACCCATGAATTCCTCAAACGTGAGGTCAGACACATCTTGGACTTGGTTTACTTCCACTTCTTCATCTACGTCGTGGTCACCTTCGAAAGATGCCAACCGGTTATGGTGTACTATCATCGGCTTTCCCCTCGGAATCTTGCTTATTCGGTAGATGACATCGTTGATCTTCTCCATGATGAGGTATGGGCCTTCCCAAAACTGCTGCAATTTGGGAGAACAACCTTTTCGCTTCTTGGGATTATACAGCCATACTTTGTCGTTCTTCTTAAAGCAACCCTTTTCGGCTTGTGTATCGTACCGTTTCTTCATTCGGTCGCTAGCGATCTGAAGGTGGGAACGGACCAACTCATGTACATCGTCCATTCTTCTTCGTAATTCGATCACATAATCTTCACCTGCTACATCTTCTCCAGGTCGACACCCAAATTCTAGATCACAAGGTAGTCGCATTTCGCGTCCGAATAGGACTCTGGCTGGTGTCTGGCCCGTTGATTCGTTAACAGCAGATCTGTAGGCCATTGTGAAGAACGGAAGGTATTGGTCCCAGTCTCGCTGATGATCGGACACCATCTTTGTCAAATACTTGCCAACTGTCCTATTCATTCGTTCTACCATACCATCCGATTGCGGATGATACGCGGTAGTTCTTGTTTTCTTCATGCCTAGTCTATCACATATTCCTTGGAATAGATCACTTTCGAAGTTCCTGCCTTGGTCACTATGGATCTCCAAAGGCACTCCAAATCGGCTGATATATTCTTGGATCAACTTATCTGCAACGGTGGCGGCCTTCTGGTCTGGAAGTGCGTAAATCTCGACCCACTTAGTGAAGTAATCCATTACTACCAACATGTACTTGCCCCCATTTTCACTTTCTGGAAATGGCCCTGCAATGTCCAAAGCTATTCTTTCAAACGGGCTTCCAACATTATATTGTCTCATAGGAGCTCTCCTTTTCCGGTGAGGCCCGTTACTCGTAGCACAAATAGTACATTTCTTACACCAGTCTTTTACGTCGTCGGAACTGTTCATCCAATAAAACCGTTCCCGAATTCGCTGAAGGGTTTTCCTTACACCAAAATGCCCTCCCGATGGACTGTCGTGTAACTGACGAAGTACTTCGGCTATTCTGCTCTTTGGGATCACCAACTGTCTTCTTTTCTCTGCACCGTCATCATTTTCCAGGACTCGTTTGAGCAAGCCATCTTCGATGATAAATGAGTCCCACTGGGCCCAATACGTCTTAACTACTGAGCATAGGTTTGATATTTCCTGCCAAGGTGGTCGACGGTTTTCCTCTTTCCATTTTCGGATTTTCTGTATAACTGGATCTCTCTCTTGTTCTTCCCTTATCTTAGTAGGCGTCCAGTCGTCGTTGACAATCGTCGTTCTTAGCACTGCTGCTTCCTTGGATTCCGTTTTGTTGCAGTGGGAACACTCTGCGGGGCATGGCCTTCTGGAAAGAGAATCAGCATTTCTGTGGCTAACTCCGGCTCGGTGCTCAATCTTAAAATCGTATTCTTGGAGTCGTTCGATCCACCTGGCTATCTGACCCTCTGGATTCTTAAACTGCATCAACCACTTAAGGGCGGCATGGTCGGTTCGGATTAAAAACTTCCTTCCATAGAGGTATTGATAGAAGTGCTCTACTGATTTAACTACTGCTAGAAGTTCTCTTCTCGTGACGCAATAATTCCGCTCAGGTTTTGAAAGAACTTTACTAAAATATCCGAGGACTCGTTCCTGTCCTCCTTGAATCTGAGACAGCACTCCTCCAATTCCCACATTACTTGCATCCGTATCTAAGATGAACTCTCCTTCTGGCAGTGGATACCCCAAAATTGGTGCTGTTATTAAATGCTTTTTCAACGTTTCAAAGGCATTTTGGCAGTCTATATCCCAGCGGTATTCTCTTGCTTCCTCTGTAAGTCGCGTTAATGGCTTAGCGATATCTGCAAACTTCTTAATAAACCTCCGGTAGTAAGTACATAGTCCAAGAAAACTTCTCACTTGATGTTTGTCAGTTGGTTTTGGCCATTCCTTAATGGAATCGATTTTTCCCTTATCCACGGCCACTCCTTCTTTACTGACTATATGACCCAGATAATTGACTTTACCTTGAAATAGCTGGCACTTCTTGGGGTTTAGCATCAATTGGACAGCTTTAAGTCGATTAAAAACGTTTTCTAAATTCCTCAAATGATCTTCGAATGTCTCCCCCAACACGATTATGTCATCTAAATAAACCAGGCATGTTTTCCAAGATAACCCTCTCAACACATTTTCCATAAGCCTCTCAAATGTCGCAGGAGCATTACAAAGTCCAAATGGCATAACGTTGAATTGCCACAATCCAGATCCTGTGGTGAAGGCTGTCTTTTCTTTATCGACTGGGTCCATTTCTACCTGCCAGTATCCAGACTTCAAATCTAAAGTAGAAAACAATTTACTTCCAGCCAATGTGTCCAATGTGTCATCGATCCGAGGCAGAGGATAACTATCTTTCTTGGTAACGTTGTTCAGCAAACGGTAATCCACACAGAACCTCGTCGTTCCGTCTTTCTTCTTAACCAGGACCACCGGAGAGACCCATGGACTCGTAGAAGGTTCTATCACCCCGTCTTTCTTCATTTCCTGAACAATCGTTTCAGCTTCCTCTCTCTTCGCCTGTGGTAATCGTCGAGCTGTTTGACGAATTGGCTTAGCATTACCAGTATCAATTTTATGCTTAACAACGGTAGTTCTTCCCGTCTTTCCTCCTTTCGGTACGAAAATATCACGATACTGCCGAAGAAATTCCCTTAATTTCCTTTTCTCCATCTGATTTAGAGACTGTCCTGCAACTGCAACCATTTGGTCGAATTTGTCGTTGGAATTATCAGATGTTGTCGCCTGACGAATTATGGATGTCACAGGTACACAAGTTCCTACTTTTGTCTCTTTCTTTATGGTCACTGGGTAGTCGTTGACATTGATAAGTCTCACAGGAATTTCCTTAGCCGAAGTCACCAATTCCTTTCCAATTATGATTCCACGGCCAACCTCATCGTCGTGGTTCCAAGGCTCCATCATAACAGGTCTCCCTTCGTCCACGAATCCCTGTAGCCGCGCTACTATGATCGTTTCGCTTCTCGCAGGCACGACTGTATCTTCTGTAATGGCTGCTTGCACAGTGTTATCATTATGTGGATGGAGAAATACCTCCTCGTTGCCAACTTTGATTACCTTATTCTTAAAATCCAATTGGAATCCATGCATATTCATTACGTCCATTCCTAATATAACATCCTCTTCGATGTCAGCAACTATAACAGTATGGACGAACTTTTCTGCTCCAATTCCCAATTGTACCTGGATTTCTCCATGAATGTTGGCATTTTCACCTGTAGCGGTCCGAAGTCGCAACCTCGTTGGTAACAGTTTCTTTCGGCTGTTTATAACTGTCGGGCGTATAATGGTTCTGGTCGCTCCGGTATCCACCAACAACGTATGCTTTTTACCATTTATGTCTCCATCTACATATACACTATCTTCACGACATTTCAAAGAAGCTATTAGTATGAGAGGGTCTTTGGAAGAGTTCCGGGTCGAAGCTGCCTCCCTAAGGTTGACTCGTTCTGGTTTTCCTGATGGTGAGTTTCTTGATTTTATGGTCTTCTTTTTCTTGCATGTCATGCTTTTCATCATGTTAACGAGCTGGTCAAGTTTATCTTCATCTCCTTCCTCTTCTACAGTCCTAACTTTACTGTACCCACCAGAGGCCTGCGTAGCTGACTCGTATTCGAGGGCGGCGGATAAGACATCAACCAGCGTCTTGTGACGAGCTAATCGTAGTGTTCTCTGCATTTCATGATCACGAAGACCATCAATAAACGTTTGAACGGCCAATTTTTCCATCATGTCTTCGGGAGCTGTTGGATAAGCATATCGTACTAGTCTGGCAATATCTACCTCATATTCTTGAAGAGCCTCATCTTTCTTCTGTCTACGATTTTTAAGCTGTGACTGATATACATGCTCCAAATGTTCGTGGCCATATCGCATATTTAACCTCTTCTTCAGTTGTTCGAAATCATCGGTCTCCTCTACGGCTATGGTCTGAAGCACATCTAAGGCATCTCCTCGAAGGGCGATAGTCAGGTTTACAGCCTTTTCTTTTTCAGACCATCCATTTGCTCTTGCGGCTGATTCGAACTGTTTCATGTAGTTGTTCCATGATGATTTTCCGTCGAAAGTTGGGACTTTAACATGAATAGAACCTCCACTTCCTTCAAATTTCGGCCGTGTCTCCAACTTAAATTTCGTCTCGTCTTCTTTTATCTCCACTGTAATCGGATTGTTACCTCTCTCTGCTGTCCCTGTTTCCTCCATCTTCTTTTCCATCTCTTTCCATATCTTTTCTTCGAAGGCTAACATATCGGCAGCAACTTGGTTTTTTAATGAAGATATTCTATCGTCCAGGGCAGACATCTCAGAAGTGACTTTAGAGATCTCCGAAGAGATGTTAGCAGAGACTTTGCTTTCCAGCGAAGAAATCTCGTTAGAAACTTTGTTTTCTAATGAGGCGATGTCGCCGGAAACTTTTGAAATATCGCCAGAAACTTTGTTCTCTAATGATGCGATGTCACCAGAAACTTTGGCTACATCACCAGAAACTTTGGCTACATCACCAGAAACTTTGGCTACATCAGAAGAAACTTTCGAAATATCGTCAGAAACTTTGTTTTCTAATTTCGAAATCGACGAGATAACAGCATCTTCAAATATATAAGTCTCTGGATCTAGTCCTTCTTCTAGCAAAGCGTTCTTTAGTCGTTGGACTAACTCAGCCTTTTTTCCGGTAGAAGCTAATTCTCTGTCTTCGAGATGTCTTCTTAAATTCGTCACTGTGAGCTCATAAATCGTAGCCATTTTCACAATTT